>NC_089164.1:6145929-6460759 GCF_009819655.1 Sylvia atricapilla | reverse complement strand
AAATGCTTTTGAGAAGACTGTCCCTTTTGCTGTGGTGATGGTCCTTGTTGGAATAGGGACCAGACCTTGGGATCCTCATTTATATTTTACCCTCTGCAGATGGTTATGTTTGTCTAGCAGTGCAGTGGGTACAGGCAGAGGAACGGGTTTGTTAAAAGAAATTTACTTGTGGATCTGTCCAGTCTTTAGAATTACAAATGTTATCAACTTTTTCATTGGTTGGGTACTTCTGGAAGGAAAAACTTCCATGTTAATGCATAGAAAGGATTTTATCCATCCAAGTATTTCTGTTCAGCTACATTTTCTTCTGTGTGATTCTGCTCAAAGACTTTCTCAGGTTTTACTAATCTGTTAATAATTGAGGAGATCCATGGCTCCATGCTCTTAATATTACCATTGATATTACCATTACCATTGACATTTACCCATCCCTTAGAAGTGTCCGAGGCCAGGTTGGATGGAGCTTGGAGCAACCTGGTCTCATGGAAGGCGTCCTTCCCCATGAAGGCGGTGGAATGGAATGGGATTTAAGGTCTCTTCCAACTCAAACCATGATATGATTCCATTATTCAAATAATAAAACGTCAGGGAGGAATTTAGTCTGATAATCGACACTACTCCTCAGATTGAGGTTTTGGAAATGTAGACATGAAGAATTCTTCTACACTGAATTTTTCCATCAAATTAGAAAATTTTTGTGTTGCAGTAGTGTTAACTTAAACAGCCACAGGAGATGATGGACGTGCCCAGGAAAGGCAGACATGCAGTATTGACTAAGGAAAAAATTCAGTGTTCTGGAATTGTTAACTGGGAATCTTTGCTAGAAAAACATCAAACACAGAAATCTGTTTGTCCCTTTGCTGAAAAAAACTTCTTCCAGGCAGTAATTTTAAAAAGCTTGCAACAAATAACTTGTAATTTGGGCTTAGAAAATTTGATGTTATAACATAGTTGATGCTAAGTTTAACAGAAGTGAATTTTGTCTGTTTCTAACTATGCAGGTAATTGTGGACCTGAAAGAGGATTTAACTAGGAAAAGGAAAATAAAATCCTCACCTTTGTCAGACAGTGGCAAGAGGAGAACTTTGATCAAGTCAGCCACAAGTCCCAGTTCAGAAACAGAAACCATCAGCTCGAGTTCCAGTGCACTTAACAGTGTTTCACCTTCACCAGCCTCACCACAGCCAAGTGTTCCAACTGGCTCTGTCGGAGTGTCGCAAGGGAGGGACTCGGAGCAGAACATGTTCCCCTGGTGCAGTGACACTACACGCCCAGGAATTTCAGTTTTAGTGACTTCTGAAGAGGATACTTCCATTCTGGAAGGTTCTTTCCGAGATGATGCTTTCCCTGTGGCTCCCCCAGACCTGGATGAGACGATACGGGACGAAAAAATCAAACGACTGAAGCAGCTCCTACGGGAGCGGGAGGCAGCTCTGGAGGAAATGCGCCGGGAAATGCAGCAGAGCTGAGACCCCTGGGATCTCAAAGCCCTGGGGATCCTGACCTCGTGCATCACCTCTTCAGTGACTTCAAGAAGAAATCCCTTGCTTAAGTTAATATTTCTGGTAGATGGAAGAACTAGATGAAGTTTAAGTATGTGTGTATTTAGAGAACTGGTTTTTGTTAAACGCCAAAAAGAAGAGACTTGGACCATCAAATTCTACTTCTGGGACATGATCCAAGAGCACAGACAAAGGGCATTTTTACCAGCATATTCCCCATATTTTGAATTGAGGGGATTCTGTATTAGCAAATAAACTTTCCCCTTTTGAATTCCGTGGCCTGGCTCTTAGAACCCCAATGAAAATTGCAAACCCTAGTTGTAGATACTTTTTTGTTTGTTTTTCTCATGTGCATGAGAACTTTGATGAATTCCTAAGAACTGTCAATTTTCAGAAGAGGTCAACAGTTGGTGGTTAATAAGTGCTATTTAAAGGATCTGGGAATTAGACTTTAGACAGGAACAATGCAGATATTTATACAAAACCTTTTGGATATGTGAAGACAGAGGCAGAAGGAGCCGTGTGACAGTTGTTTGGATTCATGGCTCTCCCTGTTATTATTGTGAGCCTTTATAAGGCCATGGCTAGCTGTGCAATGTGGAAATTTGGTTGTGGGGTTGTTTTGAAAGGGTGGGATGTATTTTGTTTTAACAGAATTGTGTTAATAATTTCTTGAAGTTAAAAGACATCTTTATTCCTGTGTGGTATCTTTAACAATCCTCAATGAGTGTCTTTTAATTTGTTGTTGTTCAAACATGTCTCTTGCCATCTTCAGTTATGGTACCTTAGTTTGCCTTGTAGGATGGGATGTGCCCTCAGACTGCCTTTACATCCTAATTTTTTTAGAACTTTTTATTTATGTTCTCACCATGCTCTGTTGTATGTGTGGTGACAACTTTCCTTGTCCTCTGTTGTCCATGTCTTTGATCCTTGCAGGTTCCTTATGCAGTTTTTCGGTTTTGCTTCCACCAGTTAATTACTTTTTTTGACAGCAAAGTTTCTTATTGTTTTGTTCTTGTCTATTTATGTTTGTTTTAAACATTGCCAATCCCAGCAGAGCTCTGCTGCAGATTTGTGTTCATGAGAGGTTGTTTTTTACTGTCCTTTTGGGGTTTTTTTCTTATTTTGTTTAACTTTAATCAAATTTTCATCTGCAGGGTTTTCATTTATTATCCCATGGATGCCCAGTTTATGGGGTTTTGGTGGAGATGGATGTTTCTTGGACAGCTTTGTCCCATGTTCCTTATTTATGTAAGCTTTGACAGTGGGGAAGATTCCAGTGTATTGGAGAGGCAGGAAAGGTTTTTACAAGGGAAGAAAAAGGAAGTTCCTGCTCTGAAGAATCACAGAATCAGAGAAGGGTTTGGGAAGTAAGGGACCTTAAAGCTCATCTCATTCTGCCCTGTGCCCTGGGCAGGAACACCTTCCACTGTCCCAGGTTGCTCCAAGCCCTGTCCAGCCTGGTCTGTGGCACTTCCAGGAATGGGGAGAGCTTGAGCTAGACCAAGGTGATGGACCAGATGCACAGTGGTGGGTGAGGAGGGAAGGTGAATAATGGAAATAAACCCTGCAGTGATGACCAAGAGATTACTTGGTAGGAGGGAAGTGTGGTGGAACAAGCAAGTCAGGGTGGTACTGTGGGTACCATGGGCTCACTGTGTATGGAATGGGTGTTTTGGGTCAGAATTGACCTTGGCCAACTCCCAGACACCCACCTGCTCCATTTGCTCCCCTCCTGTGGGGTGGGGGGAAATGAATGGAATTGTGGGTGTAAATAAAGGCAGTTTAGCAGGTCAAGCAAAAGCTGCTTGCATAAAAAGTAAAATCAGGAATTCAGTCACCACATCCTGTCAGCAAGCAGAAAATTGGCCACTTCCGGGGTCTCTGTGGGCACAGTATTCACTTGGAAGACAAATACTATGACCAGAAATGTCCTTCCATTCTCCTGCTTTCTTTAAGCTTTTTATTTGCTGAGCATGGCCTCCTGTGGCATGGTGTATCCTTTTGATCAGTCTGGGAAGATTGTCCAGGCTGTGTGTATTTGCAGTTTCTTGTCCATCCCCAAATTCCTGTGCATCCCAAGCCTGCTAGGGGGTGCAAGTGAGAGAAGGAGAAAACCTGGATGTCGTGAGAGCTCTCCTCAAAACACGCGTGTGTGATCAGCAGTCTCCTCAAAGTCCCAAACACAGCATGTTGTGGAGCTACTGTGAAGGACATTGACTCCATCCCACCTGAAAGGAAGAAGTGGGAATTGGGAAGGAGATGGAGGCAGCCTTGTGTCATGTGTCTGGTGCTGCAGTCATCTGATAGATACTCTTCCAACAGTCTTTTCTCACTTACTGTCCTCTAACAAATGTCTTTCCTCTATTTTCCAGTGATCTCCAAAAAACTTATTGAAGCCGAATTCTCTTATCCTCTCATTTCACTTGAGGATTATAGTATTGACATTCTACAATGCACCATCTTCTTTATCCCAGAACCTCCTTTCCCTAACAAAATAGTCCATTTGCCTGAGTTTTTTGTGGAGACAATGAAATACTCAAAGTTGGGAGAAGAATCCTTACTGCAAAATTTTGAAGAAATGGGACCAGGATTTGGTGGAAGAAGGTGAGTGGGCTATGTGAAATACAGTGATGGAAAACACCAGGTGCAGTTCAGAAAAAGAGTGAAACCAAGTATGGAAGAGAGATATCTTCCTTGAAACAATGTCAGTGCAAGGTTGGAGGGATCACTGAGAGCCAAGAGAAGCCTCTTCATGTGGCCATGGGGGAAAGTTGTGCCAAGAGGAGCAAAGGGGCTTCTGACACCCAAGAATCTTGAGGCTGTTGGAACTGCTCCTAATCCAGACCATCTGCAGCACGGATTGGATTTTACTGCCCTGTTCATCCTTGAACTCCCGGAATTTATGAAGAGTCTGTGACAAGAATTAGAGTTCTGGGAATGCTGGCTGTCACCTTAGGAGTGAAGGTGACTGGTGGCCATCCCTGAGTGCAGCCCAGACTGGCAGGAAGGTGTTACACACCAGGATTGCTGTGCTAAGTACGAAATCTATGGATTTAGGATATTACTCCAAGCAAATTCCTGGGAAGAATCAGTGCAAGACCTTTTAGGAATTCTAGAATCCAAAGAGCAGAGGTGGCAGTGAGTGCTGGACGGAACAGATCAGGAAGGAAAGATAGTGCTGGATAAGTTGCCAACATCAGCCAAACCTCATACCTTAGAGAGTCCGTAGCCAAGACTACCCCTGTACCTGTCTACTGTACTGGAGACCCACCACAGCCCCAGAACTTCTATGCAAGGCACAAACCTTCACAGAGACCTGTGCCAGATGTAGAATCATTGGATCATTTAGATTGGAAAAGACCCTCAAGATCATCAAGTCCAGTCATAAACCTGAGGTAGCCAAGCCCGGCATTGCCAGGTGCAGCCCAGGAAGCCACCGGGGAGTGGCTTTTAAGGGGCTGTACCAGTAACACCCATCAGATGAAGCTCTGGACAGACAATAGCAGTGTTGTGTTTACAACACAGCAGAGCGTAATAGATCCAGGAGGTTCTAGAATGCATTGAGAATAAACTCCAAGTGAGAGAGGAGCCAGCAAGGTGAGGAGCTCACCAACAAGGAGGATCTGGTGGGAAATGAGAAGCTCAAGTGCAGCCTGGGCCGAGCGAACATGGAATGGTGGATTCAGGATCCTCAGGGCAAGGATGCCTCTTCAGGGATCTGCTTGGTTGAGTCTCAAGAGATAAAGCGCTGGAGGGAAGAGGGACACAGGAGAGCTGGTTGATGTTTAAGGATCACCTCCAAGCTCAGGAGTGACATATCTGAAGCACAGGGAAGTTGGACAAAAACTCCAGGAAGCCTGTGAGGGTGAACAAGGAGCTCCTGGAAAAACTCAGTATGGAAGCAACTTTGCAGCTTGGGAAGAATACAGAGCGATTTTCTGAGCAGCAAGGGATCAGGTTAGGAAACCTGAATCCCTTATAGAGTTAAATCTGGCCAAGGACATCAAAGGCAACAGAAAAGCTTCTATAGGTACAGTGGTGATAAAGGGAAGACTCGGGAAAATGTGGGCTCTCTCCAGAAGGAAACGGGACACCTGCTTACCCAGGACATGGAGAAGGCTGGGGTTCTCAGTGTTTGTGCTCAGTCTTTGCAGGGAAGTCACACCGCCAGTCACAGGAGCAAAGGCAGGGACTGGAAGAACCATCCACAGTAGGAGAATCCAGAACCTTTAAGGTTGGAAAAGCCCTCCAAGATCATCAAGTCAAACCTGTGTCATTGAGTTCAACCTGTGACTCATACCCACCTTGTCACAGCCCAGAGCACTGAGTGCCACATCCAGGCACTCCTTGGACATCAAAAAGATGTCCACCTCCATCTCCCTGGGGATGATGCCTGACCACCCCTTCCAGGAAGAAATTCTTCCTAATGTCCAACCTGAAACTTTCCTGGTACAACTTGATGCTGTTTCCTCTTGTCCTGTCCCTGTTCCCTGAGAGCAGAACCTGATCTCACCTGGCTGCCTCTTCCTGTCAGGGAGTTGTGGAAAGCCAGAAGGATCTCTCCTGAGCCTCATTTTCTTCAGGCTGAGCTGCCCAGCTCTCTCATCCATTACTAACAGGACTTATACTCCATACTCTTCACCAGCTCAGTTCCTTTGTCTGGACTTGAGAAGATAAACTTCAGGAATATTTAAGGAATTTGAAGGTGCACAAGTCTGTGGGACCTGATGAGATCCATCTATGGATCCTGGGGAAACTGGCAGAGTTTCCTAAGCCAGTTCGTAAGACACTCTCCATCATATTTGAGAAGTTGAGGCAGTTCAATAAGTTGCCACTGACTGGAAAATGGGGAATATGACCCCATTTTTCAAGTGAGAAATACGACAGATGCAGCGCACTACAGGCCAGTCACATTGGTGTCTGGCAAGATCACGGAGAAGATACTTCTGGATACTATGCTAAGTCAGATGGAAAATAAAGAGGTGATTGGTGACAACCAACATGGCTTCTCTGAAGACAAATCGTGCCTGACAAATTTGGTGGCCTTGTACAACAAGGTGACAATGCTGATAGGTGAGGGCAGAACGACTGACATAATCTATCTGGACTGTGCAAAGCATTTGACACTATCCTGAAGGACAACCTTGTTTCAAAACTGAAGACATGTTTCTGATGGTGTAGCAGTCACAGAATAAGGAATTGTCAGGATGGTGGCACTCAAAGGATTGTGGTCTTTAGCTGTAGACATGTCTTGAGTGGAGCCCGGAGACAAGTGGTGCCGCCAGGGGGCAGTGTTGGGACCAGCGCTGTCTGTCAGTGACACGGACAAGTGGGATTGAGGCGCCCTCAGCATGGTGCTAACAGTGAGATGTTTGGTGAGGTCACATGCTGGAGGAGAGGGATGGGGCATCCAGAGGGACCTGGATGGGCTGGAGAGGTTGGGGTTGTGTGAACCTCATGAAGTTCAACAAGGCCAAGGACGAGATCCTGCCTCTGGTTTGGGGTGACCCCCAGCACAACTCCAGGCTGGGGGATGAATGGAGCAGCCCTGAAAAGAAGGACCCGGGGGTGTTGGTGGATGAGAAGCTCAACAGGAATGACTCCATGAGTGATAAGGGAAGGCTGACAGATGTCATTTAGCTAGACTTCTGTAACTATTTGGCGTGGTACTCCCCAGTATCCTTCTCTACATTTGAGAGATGGATTTAATGGGTGTACTGTCAGTCAGGTGGATAAGGAATGGGTTGGATGGTCACATCCAGGCAGTTGTAGTCAACAGTTGAGACTCAGTGAACATCAGTGACCAGTGGTGTCCCTCAGGCATCTGTACTGGCACCAGCATTATTTAACATCTTCATTAATGGCAAATGAAGGGATCAAGGGCACCCTGAGCAGCTTTGCAGGTGACACTGAGCTGAGGGTGCAGGGACACCCCTGAAGGAGAGAATCATCGAGAAGGACCTGGAGAAGCTCAGAAGTGGCCCATGGGAAACTCAGGTTTAACAAGGCCAAGGTCAAGGTGCTGCACCTGGGTTGGGGTGACTCTGGGATGGATCCAGGCTGGGGGTGAGCAGATGGAGCAGCCCTGGGGCAATGACTTGGGGGTGTTGGTGGGTGAGACCTGGACATGCCTCATCCCAGAAATCCCCCAAGCATTCAGCTGATCCCCTAACGTGGGCAGCAGGGGAGGAGGGTTCTGCCCCAATCAGGTGTGACCCCACCTGCAGAGCTGCCTCCAGCCCTGGGGCTCAGCAGCAGCAGAAAGATGTTGAACTGCTGGAACAAGTTCAGAGGAGGCCATTGAGATGCTCAGAGGGCTGGAGCCCCTCTGCTCTGGAGCCAGCCTAGGAGAGCTGGGAATGTTCAGCCTGGAGGAGAGAAGGCTCTGGGGACACCTTAGAGCCCCTTCCAATGCCTAAAGGGGCTCCAGGAGAGCTGGAGAAAGAACTGGGACAAGGAATGGAGTGCCAGGACAAGGGGAATGGCTTCCCACTGCCAGAGGCAGGGTTAGATGGGATATTGGGAAGGAATTCTTCCCTGGGAGGGTGGTGAGGCCTGGTACAGGGTGCCCAGAGAAGCTGTGGCTGCTTCATGCCTGAAAGTGTCCAAGACCAGGTTGGCTGGGGCTTGGAGCAACCTGGGATAGTGGAAGGTGTCCCTGCCCATGACACAGGGGTGGAATGAGATGATCTTTAATGTCTCTTCTCCCCCAAACCATCTTGGGATTCTGTGAATTGAGGTCTGAGGACTCTCCAGGCAATAAATCCTGGGGCAGGGCTGAAACAGGGCCAGCCACAACAGCCCAGGCCAGGGCTGGATGCTCAAGCTTGGGCTCATGTGGAGCTCATTTGCCATGAGTATGTGAGGTGGTCCCAGGAGGCTGCTCAGGGCAATTCAGGTATATTAAGGGACCCTGTAAGTCTGCTCAGTGCCCGGCTGGTCAGGCATTGTAAGGGGCTGTCCAGGGAGTGGTGGAGGGACCATCCCTGGAGTTGTTTAAAGGGTGTGTGGATCTCAATGGGCGATGTGATATATGGTTTATGGGGCTACATTGGCAGTGTGGGATGGACTTGGATGGATGATCTTGAAGATCTTTTCTAACCATGATGATTCTATGGGAGGTGACCCAGACCCTGGATAATGACTCTGTTGGTGGGGCTGCAGAAAAAGGCAGGGATTCCCTGGGGGTGTGTAACTCTGGAGCAGCTCAGAGCCGGGAGCTTCTCCTCGGTGCTGCTCCTCCCTGTCTTTTGGCAAAGAGTGAGAGAGCAGGAAAAGGGTTTTCCTGGCATTGAGGAGGTTGTTAAACAGAGAAGAATTGGATGCTATGAGGCTGAACTTCCATGGATCTGCAGATGAGCAGGAGTCCCAGCATGTGGTGCTGGGCTGGTGGGGGAGCCCTGAGAGGGCTTTGGGGGGTTTCACTGTAAACCCAGGAGTGTACTGGTTTGGGCAGTAAAATCAGAATCTTTGGTGTTGGAAAAGCCCTCTGCAATCATGGAACCCATCTGTTCTCCAGTAGCCACCATCCAAGTGCCACATCCACAGTTTTTTAAAATCCCTCCAGGACTGGTGACTCCATTATTGTGGGCAGCTGTGCCAGGGTTGGACAACCCTTTTGGGGAAGAAATATTTCCTAATGTCCAACCTAAACTTCAGTCTGCCCTGGCTGGCTCATCCACAGTGACATTAAGTTACAGAGAAACTCCTGCTCTCTGGGGCAGGAATTGCTTCTGGGAGCAGCAAGTTGGATGTCTGTTAGGATCAATCTCTCCATGTTTCACAGGTATCCATGGAGAAAGCAGTGAAGGAGAGGTGAGGAAAGCCCTGTGAGCAGGCAGATACCTTCTAGAGCCTTCTTGAGGAATACATGAATGAATCATTTGGGGTTTTTTCTTCTTCTCCCATCATACCAGGCAAAGAGCTCTCTCTCCTTCTCCACAAGGATCCCATCACTGTTGGGACAATCTCTTGCTTAAACCATTTGTCTAATGAGCCTTGAGGGAGGTAAAGGATTCTCTCTGCTGAAACATCACATTTTCTACATTGGAACAGTTAATCAGAAACTGAGGTTTACCTATTCCCTGCTTAGGAAGTGTATGCCAAGTGTGTAGCTCTCCAGAGCAGCTGGGATCCCTAAGGATTCATCAGCAGGTAATATTACAATACTTGAGAAACCTTCCCAGGCCATGATGGCCAGGGTTCTCTGTGACTCTGTATAAATCACATCCACTTGTCTTCTCACCCCACTGCCCTCAGTAGTAATGCATCATTTGGCCCCAAATGTTGTTTCCACCATGTGCATTGTCTGAAGTCTGGCTGAACCAGGCTGGAAATGCAGTTACAGGGATGAAGACATCCCATTTAAATCCGAGATAAAAGCTACTCAGGGAACTGCTGGGGTTTCCAGGAGGCCTCCAGCTTAGATTAATTTCTCTCCTGGTGCTTTGCCTGCTCCTCCAGGAATGGAAGATGCCATAGTAAGAGATTCTGGTGTGGGAGGAAATGTGCTGGAGCTCGTGTACAAGCCTTGAGAACTAACTTGGGAAGGGAGATGAGCTATTCCTGCCAAGTAGGGCTCAGAGGCAGCTGTGGAAGTACTTGGTAGGTCTGTGTGCAATCAAATATCCCCCTAATCTGCTGTACTTTGGTTGAAATTGAGATACTTGTTTTAAGGCTTCTGGCTTGGTCTGGGCATGACTGGAGTGCGGGATGTTGTCCCTATGGATTGATCCTGGAACCAGCTGGTGTGTCTGGCACTTAGAGGCTCATGGAGCTTGAGCTCTGGAGCACACAGACACTCCACAGGGTTGGGATAAGGGCTGTCAGCACTCTGGGAGCTGATGGAAGTAGCTAGAGAAAGGAGCAGCTGGCTTAGGTCGGAGGCTTTCGGGGAGCACAAGGGATGTCAAGGACACGAGAACAGGGGGTGCACTCTCGGGTGTTTAAGAAACAGCTTTTGGCTTGGAAGGTGTTCCCTTCCAAGGAGGGACATGGGCTGCCTTGTCCAACTCTTCCACCCGTGCAACAGGGATGCTTGGCATGAGAATTCCTGGGTCAACCTGCTCGTCAGCTCCAACAACTGCCAGGGGGGAGAGGGAAGGCCACATTGGACAGGGCCTGGAACAAACTGGTCTAATGGAAGGTGTCCTTGCGCATGGCAGGGGGTGGAATGGCTTTAGGGTCCCTTCCAAGTCAAACCCTTCCATTCTGGTGTGGTTCATGCTGCTCCCTGTCACTCCTCTCCAGAGCCAGCACAGGGCTGCCCTTCCATCAGGAAGGAACTGCTCAGCTGCCTCTTGACTTCCAGAGCAGGCTCTGGTGTGAAAAAGTTTTTCCCTATGAGCTGCTCAAAGGACGGAGTGGCATTGGGGTCCATCCCATCTGGCCCAAAGAGCAGGGCATGGAATCAGCCCCCTGGGCCCAAGGTGAGCAGAGGTGAGGCTGGAGGCTCTGCCATCCAAAAGGATTTGGCCTGAGGAGCAATGGAGAGAGGAGGGTCAGGGAGGTCAAACTGGGTGTGGAGGAAGAGACGACGAGACACAACTCATTAATAACCTTAATTTAATCCTTCATGACATTGGAAAAAGTAGAAATGTCACAGACTTATTCACAGTACTGGTAACATTTGCATTGCTGTGGGTTAATAGCAAAGCCCTTGACGTCAAGTACAGGACAATCACTTAATACTTTTTTATATAAAATAAATGCTTAGAAATAACAGCTGCTATTGCTATTAGATTCCTGAGTTCTCTCCATCCATCAGATGCTCCCTGCTACGAGCAGTGCCTGCTCCTCTGCCCTGAAGCTCCCTGGGCTCTCGTGCAGAGTCTGGCCCTGCAGGCTGACCACGGCCCGCAGGGAGATTTTCTGTGAAGGGAAAGCAAAGGGAGTCCCCATGAGTGGTTCCCTCACTGCCTTGGCACTGGGAGGTTCAGTGGCTTGAGGAAACACCAAAGATTTTTGGAAACACCAACAGATCAGCTCAGAACCATGTGCCTTGCTCCTAGCTGTGCGCTGGACTGGCTCCGTCATTTGCCTTGTCCTGGAGGAAGGACCCTGTGGCTGTGACAGGTTTGGAAGTGGGGCCAATCAAGGCCAGTTAAATCCAGCCTGATGCTGAGCTGTGGTAACACAACAGGGGTACCACAGACAGGTAACAGCAGGTAACATAGACTCTGTAGGGGACACTTAGAGCTGCTCATGGGTCTCCAGCCCTGGTGACTGATCCATGCTGGGTTAATGGCTGGACTCCATCACCTCAAAGGTCTTCTCCAACCAAAATGATTCCATGATCCCATAAAATCTAAGGTTTCCCTGCTGCACTCCACTGGGCTATTCAGAAACAGGGAACATTAACTTTACCTGGAAGTCACGGATGTAGGTGAGGAAGAAGCTGAGGAAGGAGAATGCCAGTGACCACTCAGAGACGGTGCTGATGATGTGGGGGGTGTAGCCCTGTGTTACAGAGAGGAAAAAATTCGTGTGAGAGCTGCTCTGGACCTGCAGTGGCACAAGGATGGCTTGTGACTTGTGACATCCCATGTGAGATCTTGCATCTACAGGTATTCCCACTGGTGACCAAAATCCCTTATTGTATCTGGAATCCCCAGGAATGAAGTGCTGAAGAATGAGAATGACCAGGAAAACACCTGCTCCAACTGGGATGATGCCCACTTGGAATTTAATACCCACCTGCAAAACCTGAAGGCTCAACCCAGAGCTCAACTAACAAACAGCAGAGAGGTTCAAGGCCCTCCTCAAGATGCAGGAAGAATAAATCTAGAGTTACACTTGAAGATCCAACAGTTTTGTGAGATCAGAACTTCAGCAAATGCTGGCACAGCTTGCCCAGAGCAGCTGTGGCTTACCCATCCCTGAAGTCCAAGGCCAGGTTGGACAGGGCTTGGAGCAACCTGGGATAGTGGGAGGTGTCTCTGCCCATAGTAGGGGCTGGGACTGGATGGGCCTTAAGGTCCCTCCCAACCCACCCCAGTCTAGGATCCCACAATTTCAAGATGCTGCCAGCTGGTTTGGCTGGCACAGCTCTCTCCTCTCCCACCCCAGACTGTGTTGTGAGCTGCAAGAAGTTTTCACCTGCCCCTCCAAATCCAGCTGGATTTGGTCTCCATTCATCCCCCTTCAACCACTTACTCTTTCCTGGTAGTCCCAGTGCAGCTTCTGCACCAGGTTCTGTCCATACAGGCCACTGTACAACACAACTGAAGACACAAACACTGAGGGAAGAGGTTAAGGAAGATTCAAGGCCAAGAATGAGGAACATGGAACTTGCAGATTCTGTCGAGCTGAGGCTGTGAGGTCTCAGCCTGAGGAGCCAGAATAGTGCCATGGACTGTTCACATTGTGCCCTTCAACCCACAGCTTGTCCCAACCCACCGGTTACTGTCATGTGAAAAGGTTAATTTGAACCTAAATCCATTACTTCTGTTCTCTGTGTGCTGCCTCTCGCCTCTCTGATCAAACACAGCTCACTCATGGAAGTATTTAAGCTATGATCAGATATGAGCACTCTGCTGAGCATTTTAATTTAATTTTACTGGTATTTCCCACCCTAATAAGAGTCTAGGTCTCTTTCTCTGATGGCTTTTCAATGTCTCAACCACCTTGAATGCCTGCTATGGGCCACAGGTTGGAATGCTGTATCACCTGCAACAAAGAGGATTTTTGGCTTTTCCGTTTCCCTCTTAGTCAAGGTTTGAGAAGTGCTTTGGATTTCACCCTATGTGACAATGATCCCCATTTAGTCCAAGACCTGGATCTTTCTGGAGTGTTTGATGTCACTTTTTCAACATCTTAGACACGGAAGGTACCCAAAAAAGTGCTCCTGCAACACTACAAATGAAACTCAGATCATTAATTTATAGACAACCTGATTTTCATAGGATTAAGATATTAACTTCTTCAGTGGTTAATGAGATTAAACATCAAGAGCCTCCTAATGTGAAAGATTAATTTTTGTGGTGAACAAGGATGAAAATCCTGGCAAAATCATGGCCAGCCTTCCAAAGCTTATTAAAAATGGTCATGAGTGGTTTAGGAGCTCTGGTTACTGACTGGACCATAGACACCCAATTTTCTGCTAACTGAACTGGACAGCTCTAGGCTGTTTTTTTATCTGCCTGAGTTCCTGTTGCAGGGGAAAGAATTTAGTCATTGTGATATAAAAATAACTGTTTCACATCCCCTCCCCCTGCTCATTACAGTGGGTCATCAAATGCCTTGCTCTGGGCTGGCAGTTTTGCTGTTACACTCCACTACAGGACCAAGAGTATTTTCATAGATTCAGAGAATTGTTTAGTTTGGAAAAGTCCTCTGAGGTTGAGTCCAATTGTTCCCCAAGGCCAAGGCCACCATAAACCCATGTCCTTTAAGTGCCACATCCACTTTTAAATCTCTCCAGGAATGGTGACTCCACCACTGCCCTGGGCATTTGAGCCAGAGCCTGACCACCCTTTCTAGGAAGAAATTTTCCCCGATATCCAACCTGAACCTCCCCTGGCACAGCTTGAGGCCATTTCCTCTTTTCCTAGCCCTTGCTCACTGGCAGCAGAGCACAACCCCATCCTGGCTGTCCCCTCCTGTCAGGGAGTTGTCCAGAGCCAGAAGATCCCCCCTTAGCTTTCTTCTCTTCAGGCTGAGCTCCTTTCCCAGCTCCCTCAGCTGCTCCAGATGCTCCAGACCCTTCTCCAGCTCCGTTCCCTTTCCTGGACATGCTCTAGCCCCTCAGGGCCCAGAGCTGTCCCCAGGACTGGAAGTGCCCCAGCAGTGCCAGCACAGGGGATGGGCACTGCTGTGACCCCAGAGCTAACAAAAAATACATTTCCTTCTGTCTTCCAGTACCTGTTACAGTCACTAAACCCAAGACCACAGACTTCTCCCTTTCCTCATCTTTCCCTTATTACATTATGAGCTGTTAATTTAGAACAATAATTTCCCTTTTCTTCCCCTTTCATTGCTATATATGAATACATCATTATTTCTACAACTTCCTCATAATTTTGGTTAGACTACATTGGCACAAAAACCCTTACAGATTTGAGCTCTGTGGGCTTTTGGCATCTGTAAGAGGAATGTAACTTGCAACAGATCATATTGTTCATAGAACATATTTTAGTTCTTCCCCAGTTTGGTTCCTCCCTATTCAAAGCTGAAAATCTTGTTTGCTAATACCAAAAATTTCTGTTAAATACAGCAATTCTCCAAGTTTCTTGGACGATTTCCTTGCTGTCTACCAAGACCCCTCAGCAGGTGAGGATCCTTCATGATGGATAACAAGCCTGTGCCCCTCTGTCCCTGCTCCTGTGACTCCTACAGATTCTATAATCCTGGAGCAGCAGGGATGGGAGCCCAGCGAGATGCTCCAACCTTGGGAAATGGGACATATAGTTCAGTGTTGGTACTGGCTGCCAGCCTGGAAATAAGTGGGATTGGTGGGGATTAAATCAGTGGCCTGGATGTGACATCATGTTGTTTAAGAGTGGAGTTGGAGCCTAGACCCCAGTGAGCCTCTCCAGTGGAAAGGCCTCTTGAGGAAACCCAGGTGTCAAGCTCACACATCCACACACGCCCTGTGGCTAGCTCAGCCAAGAGAGGCAGAAGGCCTTGGCACTAGATCAGTTCCAGCAGGTTTATTACCAGGAGCTGAAGGGAAACCCAGAGCCAGAGGGGCTGAGCAGGTGCCGGTCTCAGGTATGAGGCTCAGCAGCCAATGACCTGGAGTTTTTGGGGCGGAGCACAGGGCAGGTAAGGTCAGCATCCCATCGGGAGGACAGGACCGGTCACCGCGTCCCACAGCCAACAGAGACACAGAGGGAAGGAGAAACCAAGCGCCAGGGGCACTGGGGAGGGGGAGACCGGGGTGAACCATCATCTACAGAGCACCATTGGGAATCCCCTCTCTCAGGCTGGGCAGGTAACTATGGCCTGTCCTGCCAAGGCCAGACCCTGGGTATTATGTTGAGGGGCTGTAGGGACTCCACACCTGGATAAAGCTGCAGATGGGACAGCATTTAAGCAACGGGTTTTGCAACTTGTGTCTCTGAAATTCAGGTTTGGTGTTGTCCCGTTTGACAACAAAAACTGATTTTTAAATCCAACCTTCAAGTCCATTGTGGTGAGCAGGGAAACTGCAGTTTCCTGACTGTTTCACTGATTCAAGAGAGGAAAAAGGCCTCTATTTCTGGGTGGATTTGCCCACATTTGTATATAAATATATGGATAAATGGGAATGGATTCCCACTGCAAGAGGGCAGGACTAGAAGGTACTTTCAATGCAAACCATTCTGTGTTTCTCTCTATAAACCCCACAGTTGCTTCCAGCACTTGGAATTCAGAGTTAAAGGGGGTGATGGATTCTGATGCTGATGGAAGCTGGTAGGGAATGCCAGTCAGAAATACCTTGTTTTTTGAACTGCAAGATGAGCAGGGAGGAGATGAGAGGTCAAAGTGCCCTCTGACTCACCCTTGAAATGTGCTCCAGACGTGTCTCTCTGGCAAGTGCCAGCACATCATCCCTGTTCCAGAGGCAGCTGGCACAGCAATCCTGCTCCACATGGTCTGTTAGTATATTTCTTCTTGTGCTACATTCTGGGTTTCTTTTTCAGTTGTATCCAGCTGTAACACTTCACCACTCCTGTCCTCAGGAACACTCTTTAATTTCTTACCTGTTTTTTTCCCCCATTGAAACCACCCATCCCTTAAGCACAATTTCCTTTGGCTCCATATTTCTTAATTCAGTGAGCCCACTTGGGGGTAAACTCTTATTTTTTCCTATTTTCAGTCTCTGGTGTGCAGTAGGAAAGGGGAGGAAACCATCCCTCTTACCTTTTTTTTTCAATATCCAGGGGGGATATTAAAGGGATTAACCATTTTCTCTGAAATTCCCAGGCTGGAATACAGAACAGGGCACACTACATTCTGTACAATCAAGGATGAAAGGCCTCTTGGGGCACATGGCGGTGGTTCAGTTCAAGTAGGTGTAAATCCTGTTGAGGCTGCTGGGTTTTGATGCCACTGCCTAGGCAAAGGATACTGCTCAGGATGCTGGAACAGCTCCACAGGAACACAGCCAGGCGGGCCCAGAAGATGTCTTTGCTGTGAAGTTCTGGCTGCATCAGGTAGGACAGGATGGTCTGAACCAGCATGTAAATGGACCCCACCCCGAAGGTCAGGCAGGCTCCCAGCACGTGGATGTAGTACAGGATGCATTTCTAGGGGAAAAAAAGTGCTGCCTGTGAAAACCTGGTTTCATTTTCTTCTGTAAACCTCTGGCATCCACCCCTCAGTGACCTTCTCCCATCCTGAGCTAAGCAATTCTGGACTGTACCAGTCCTCTCAGGAGACTTTTCCTGGAAGCCCCATTGGGAGATGTCTAGAAGCCAGAAGCTGCCAGCCTCTGGAATTTCTGCTTTTGTTAAATTCTTGTGGTGAAGTTACAGACCACAGCTGTACCTTCAGTAGAGGAATTTGTGAGAGCTCTTCTCATAAATGGACAATATCACATGAACTGGGTGAGAGAATCCCTGCAGGTGGGCAGGAAATGGGAATGATAACATTTCTACCCCAGGAACTCATGCATCTATGAAAGATAATGTAATACAGGGCAGACACAATACGATTCTAGTACTTAGTTTTGGGTTATAAATAATGAGGTTTTGCATTTTTCTGAACAAACTCTGGTTTGAATAAAGATTGTTTGTCAAATTAGTATCTTGGAATACTCTGAGGGAACAAGGTTCAATCAAGCAGCAATACTTAAAGACATCACCAGGAGAACCAAGTGTCAGATAGCAAAACTAACTAAAACCAGAAGATATTCCAAAAAACCCAATGCACTCAAAAATTTATTATTAAAATATATGTGTGTGAAAACCCATGTGTCTTCAGCCCTTTCCTCTCATCCCCAGCTTAGCACATGAGCCAGAGACTGGGAACAGAAAATGTCATCTGACCTGTTTCAAAGGGCAAGGCCTGGCACCTCTTGCACCCCAATCGTGCAGATGTTTTCTGCCCTAAAACATGAGGTTCTCTGTGTATCTTACTGAGTAATGCTTAAGATCAAGTTTTTTCTTGTGCAGTTTCTTTGCACAAATGAATTTTAAGTGCTGCATTCACAGTGAGAATTTCTATTTAAGAAATAAGCAAAGGTGTGTGCTCCAAAATCATGTGCTGTGCAGCAAAGTGTCAGCAGAGAGAAATTCTCTGTTTTCACACTTTGGGGTCTTCAATCACCAGTGGATTTCAGGGTGACATGCAGGTGCATCACTTCCAACTTTTGTTTTGCTCAAGATTAAATGATACACGAACTGTTATCAAATCAACATGCACATCCTGGGTTTTGATTATTGTGAAATACAAAGAAAGTAGAAAAACTCTTGAGGGCAGTGGAGGGAAAATCATGGAGTTGAGCAGAGCCTGGAGGATTCTTCTTGGTGTGTATGGAATGGGAGGCTGGGACCTCTGAGGGCTCTAGAAAATAGTAAATAGATTGAGGCCTCCAAAAGAAAAAAATTCTTACAATGAGAGTGCTGAGGTTTCTAAGACTGAGGAGCTGCTGAAGCACTTGAAGAGCTGTGCTAGGAAAAAGGTGGAGCTTCCCCTCTCATGAGCTTTTCCTCTTTGATTTTCCCTGTTCTTAATCCAGCCGGAGCCCAAGGTGACACTGCAGCCTGTGGTGGCTACAGGCACCACAACAAACCCCCAAACCCATCAGGTAATTAATGTAGTAAGGCTGGAAATTATACAGTCACCTGGCAAATAAAGCCAACGATGGGGATCTGCTCATGGTGTGATGGGTGAAAATATCAGATTTGTTTTTTTTTGAAGTGGGAAGTATTTGGGAGGAAAAAAAATAGAGACCTGGGATGGAGAAAATCAAAATAATTAATGTTGCAGAATTTTCAAGAATTTGAGAAGGTTTGAAGGAAAATCTACCTGAGAGGGCAGGCTTTCCAGAGCTGGGCTTGTGGGGTTGGGTGGTTTTGTTGGCTTTACCTCTAGCTGTAACAAGTTTTTACTATTTGGTACCTGATTCTCTTGAGACACAGTTGTCGGCTTTCAATCTGGATCTCAGGCTTTCAACCTGCCCTGGAGGAGATCCAAGTGTGGCTTCTGCAATGCTTGGTGGTTATGAATGTTTTGAAATGTCATGAACAGCTGCTCACAAGTCCCAAAGGAAATAAGGAATAACTTACAAATTATAAGCCAAACCTTATATTTTTTAACTGTTCTCTGTAGAGAATTTGACAAAAAAGCAGTTTGCCATGGAAAGTTTCTTTCCATAAATCCCAAGTTTATCAAGTATCTCAGAATAGACCCAGCTCTGGCAGGAGTAGAGCAGTGTGTAGAGTAGAGTAGAGTAGAGTAGAGGAGTGCAGGCAGAGCACAAACCTGGAAATTGGCAATAATGCAGAGTCCAAAGCAGCTCATCCATCCCAGCACGAGGCCCAGCTTATTCAGCCTGAGGATATTCAGTTTTTCTGGGCTCAGGGCAAATACTTGTTTGTACCGGACGTACATGGTGGCTATCCCTGCCAAAGAGAGCCACAGGCAGTAAGATTCCTGCTGTGGAGCAGTGTCTTTTTTTACCTGGAAAGATGCTGAGTGACAGAGGCAACTCTTAATATACAAAATTTTTTTAAGGGCACAGTGAAATAGGAAAGCTGAAAGACTGGATTTTCAATTATAAAATTGAAATAATATAATAACAAACAAGTAAAATTAATAGATTTTTCAGATCTATTTAATTTAAAAGCCATATTAGGTTCCTTTCCCCCCCTCCATTGTTGCAGCACAGGTAAGGTGACTGCCTTGAATTTGCATTTTTATTGCTTTTACTTTTCTGTTAGTTTTTTTTATGGATTTTTTGCCCTTCCGGAATGCACAATTGCCATACTGGCAATTCTCAATAACATCCCTGACACACACTTTGAATTGCTTAAGAGAATTGCGATTTTTTGGTCATTATTTAGTTTTTGAGTAAGAATTCCGGGCTGTTTAATGAAGAAGGAAGTGAACTTGTTTAAAGCTGTTGCATTCCAGAACTGCCTGCAGCTCAGCAAGGACAGCTTTCTCTACTCACCCAAGAAGGTTGACACATTTAACATGATCCCAAATAAGCATCTTTCAGGTGGTATTGTCCCTGTATCACTGGAAAAGATAAATGGAGTGACACATATCCTATATTATTTATATCTATATTAAAAATACTTCCAACACAACTACTTATTTCAGTCTATTTCAGGAGGGGCTTTTTTTTTCTGTGTAAAATAGCCCCTCCTGGACGTTTTTCACTGAATTTTTCATTACTCAAACTATGCTGTGCTGGTTTTAGAGCTGTAGAAATCACCACGATAAAGACAATCTAGCCTTGGAGCAGGGAATGATCAAGCTGAGAATTCTAACTGTTCCTTTCATATTGATCTTGATGCCATAAAAGGTGAATAAAAAAGATTAAAACTGGAAAAATTAAGAACATGGAAAACTGAAAGAGCAAAGCTTGAGTTATATATATATATCTATCAGCCTTGATGAAATAAAGTTGGCAATGTAGATTTTAGTATGAATTTACTGGTGCAACAAACCTGGTGGCAGTGAGTGGCTTCACTCTGACACCCCCAGTGCCCTTGTTCATCATCATTTTAAGGTTATGTTCACAGAGTCAAAGCTTAGAGCTTTGCACAAAACCAGACAGACATGGGTTACTTTAAATAGAGTAACACATGAATCGCAGAATGCGTTGGGTTGGGTGGGACCTTAAAGTTCATCTCATTCCAACCACAGACACCTTCCACCATCCCAGGTTGCTCCAAGCCCTGTCCAACCTGGCCTTGGACACTTCCAGGCATGAGGCAGCCACAGCTTCTCTGGGCAACATGTGCCAGGGCCTCACCACCCTCACAGGGAAGGAATTTCTTCCTAACATTTAACCTGAACTTCCCCTCTGTGAGTTTAATATCACCTATAACTATATATATAATGGCTATAGAGAGTAACTTTAGACCAGGAACTATTGGGTAAAAACTGCTATTTAAGTCTCGAGTTGGGAAGAATACACAGGAGTGGGGTCAGTTTAGTGCTCTGACACAGGATGGACATCACTGACCTAATGTAGGGCACCAAAGGGTCAACGTGGTGCAGGACAATTGCAGTAATGTAGGAAAACACAAAAGATGCTGCCGACCACACAACCAGTGCCGCGGGCAGGAATGAGAGGCCTTGCTGGAACCACCACATTTCAGGGCTGACTTCTGCCTCCAGACACTGTGAAGAACCAAATGCAAAGGTTTACTAAGAGTTCTCAAACATTTATTGAGATTCTCAAAGTTACTGAGTTCTCAAGGGGTTACTGAGAATTCTCAAAGGTTTAATGAGATTCTCAAAGGTTAACTAGGATTTTACTATGAGGACTCTGAAGTTTTGCTTTCCTAGAAGCAGGCTGCTTCCTATAGAGCAGTTTGATATTGCTCTCAGTCCTCTCCTGCAAACCCAAAGTGAACACTGACTTCACAGAAGAAATCATCAATAAGCAGAATTAAATCTGGAAATGTTAATTCTGAAATTCATAGAAGATCATTAGAAACCTGTACTGTCATTTTACTATGTGGCTTCGATTTGTTGCTGCCAGAAAAGGGTCAAGTGGGTCACTGTGAGTAAATGACTCCATTTTCTTCTCAGCCTTGTGTCACAACACCAGGTCAGTAGAGTGAGCTGACAGAGAACATGTCCCTGCACTGACACTGCAACTGATGGTGGCTGTGGTGGAGCCTCCAGCTTCTATTAACACTAAGCTCAGTAAATGTAGAGGAAATGACCCAAAATTACTTTAATACCTGCCCTGTCAGACTGTGTGAATCAACATCTGTTACAGAGTCTCAGGGCTGGAAGGGATTTTAAACCCCATCTTGTTCCACCCTCTGCCATGGGCAGGGACACCTTCCACTATCCCAGGTTGCTCCAAGCTCTGTCCAACCTAGCCTTTGACACTTCCAAGAATGGGGCAGCCACAGCTCTCGGGACAACCTGTGCCAGGGCCTCACCACCATCACAGGGAGGAATATGCCAATATCCCATCTAACCCTGACATCGTGTAGTTGCACACACATAGTTTTTATTTTCTCTTCTGAATCCTCTTTGCTTCTCATTTTGTCTCATTTTGCTGTCTCTCTGTAATGTGCTAGCAGGCTCTCTCAAATCCTGTGCTGAGGTACCTCAAATGACTTTGCCATTCTGCAACAAATTTTTAAAATTAGTTTGCTTTTTAAATTTATTAATGTTCAGGATGAAATGTCAGTGAAAATATTAAAAAAACTATGTTTTGGATTAAATTAAAAAACCTAAATAATGATCTATTTATTCTACACTGTAAAGTTAACTTTTGGAAGATATCATCAATGGAGGTTTGAGAACACAAACCCAATTCTTTTACGGAGAACAAATCAGAACCTTCCCACGGGTTATAGTATCAGTTATAACAATACTGATACTAACAGGGCAGGGGCACCTTTCACTAGAGCAGGTTGCTGAGCTCCATCCAGCCTGGCTTCATGACCTCTCAGCTGAGCTCACTGCTACTAACCACAACCCTCAAATTTAAGGGTTGATCACAGCAGTTGCTGTTTTACAGGTGGGAGGAAAAGATCCATGTGCAGTGCACTGAAATGATGATTCTGTACTCACACTGTCCAGTTCCCTAAATCCCAGCCTGACAGCAAATCTGTGTCTCACCCCAGTTCTCTAAGAGCAAGAAGGGCCACCCTGGTGAGCTCACACAGAGAGAACTGTGAGTCCTCCCTACTCTTGCCACAAAAGCAAAGTCATTTGCTACTAGCTTCAAACACAACCTATTCATCCCATTCTGGGATGCTATTTCAGCATCCCAGAATGGCTGAGTCGGGGGAAGGAGCTCTGGAAGTCACGTGGACCATCTCCCTGCTCAAGCAGGGCCACTAGAGCCAGTAGAGCAGGATGGTACCCCAAGGATAGAGATACCACAACCTTTCTGGGCAGCCTGGGATGACCAGTGCCAGTCATCCTCCCAGGGAAAAAGTGTTTCCTGATGGTCACTGAAGAGAAGAGGAGAAAAAGTGTTTAAACATAGTTAAAACCAGAGACTGTAAAAGGAAGATGAAAAAGGACAAAGGTGAAGAGCAAATAATGGAGACTGCACATCTAAGGCTATCCAGGCAAAGAGCTGTACATGAGAAAAGCAAAACAATGTTGAAACAAATTAGAAGGAAGGACAGCACTGAGAGGTTTTAGAAGGGCATGGCCTGGGGTGGACACACTGAAAGAAAGGAGGAAGAGAAAACGAAGAAAGAAGAAGCACCAAGAGTAGAAAATCTCATGGTAAGAAAAATGTTGAAACAAAAGTGGCTGAATCTTGTGAGAGATCAGAGCTGGTCAACCTTCACAATTCTTGCATAGAATGGACAACTATGGCCTTGTAGAGGTTAAGGTTCAGCTGCTTGTAAGAAAGCTGGTTGGTGACAGGTAAAGGTGTTTAACAGGCTGTGTAGTGAATAAGAACAGATTGACAAAATACAAATTGCCTGATTTCTTGCCCATTTTTAAGCTGAAGTTTGCCATGTGATCTTGATTTTAAGACTGCAATGCAGTAATGACTGTGACTTCATAATCCCATCTCTAGTATGAGTATATTAGGAATTTGAAAGAGAAATGCAGATTTTGGATGACATTCTCTGTTATAAATGTTATGTACCTGGGTATATAGTTCCCAGCTCCAAGCAGTCAGTCTGAATATACTTTTCCTTTCACATTTAAATATTCATAGTGCCTTAATTTTTTTTCTGAGCTGACAGATTTTCCCCTGCAAATCAACCAACCAACCACATTCCACATACCTGAGAAAAAGGGCATCAGAGGACATGTCACTTAAGGGGAATAATCCAAGGTCATTGTTCTACTGAAGCTCCATGTTTGCTTCATTCTTCTGACTCTCTGAGATACAAAGGAAAATCAGCAAGATGTGAGGTACTTCTGCACCTCTTGCCTTGTTTACTCTTCTTAGCACCTTCTGTTAGTCACTGCTGCTGACTGGACATAAGATTAGACTGTTGGCTGGCCCCACAATGTTTTTCCTGCATTCCAAGTGGTTAAGGAGTGAAGCTTGTGTGTGGTGGGGAGGTAGAAATTAAGAAAAACTGCTGTTAAAGGCTCTTTGACTTAACAAGTTGTCCACACAACCATTTAACTTCAACTGAAGAGCTTTCAAGAGACGAAGTGAATGCAACTAAAACCAGTGCCTAGGACCATGGCTTTCAACTGAGAAAGGGAACAGAACACAGAGACTTTTCATTTCATTGTCCACATTGTCACAGAGTCTATTTCATTGTGGACACACATCCCAGTGTCCTGCTGGTGCAGTGCTAAATACATGGCTGGAGAGGGGCTGGAGCAACCTGAGTTTCATAGGATCCTTTAAGTTGGAAAAGCTCTCTAAGACCATGAAGTCTAACCACTCCACTGGCACTGCCAAGATTCTTTACCTGCTCAGGGTATTTATGTGACTGTGCAGACTGATTTATCTGGGCTACAACAAGCTTAGTAAAGCAGAACAGCTATTCCCAACTTCTCCCTGCATATTGCCCTTACTACAAAATAAACGTGTCCACACAGGCAGCTCATCAGCACTGTCTGCTCCAAAGCAAGCCTGGCTACAGAGGAGCCCTCTCTTCATTAGGACTGGGAATCTCTGTACCCTGAACTATCACCAAGCCCAGAGCTGAGCCCTGCACATGACTTATCATTTTTATGTGGTCTGGCACAAAGAGCACCTTCAGTCAACCCCAGAGCACTGCTGAGGCACAGCTTCTTACTGGGAGTGTAGGTGCAGGCTGGTGGAATCATGGAATCTCTTGAGCTGGAAGAGACCCACAGGGATCATCCTGTCCAACCCCTGGCCCTGCACAGATATCCCAACAACCGCACCCTGTGCATCCCCAAGAGCATTGTCCAAACATTCTTGGAGCTCTGGCAGCCTTGGGGCTGTAACCATTCCCCTGGGGAGCCTGGGCAGTGCCCAGCACCCTCTGGGGGAAGAACCTTTTCCTGATATCCAGCCTAATTCTCCCCTGGCACAGCTCCAGCCATTCCCTTGGGTCCTGTCCCTGGTTACAGAGAGCAGAGATCAAAGGAGTCCCTCAGGAGGAATTTGCTGTCCCCCAGGAGGTTCATCCTGATGGCACCAGCTGGGCTCTGCCCCTCTTGTTTTCCCCAGCAGAAACCCCCCCACTAACTCTCCTTACCTAGAAACAATTTTATAATTTTTTCCTCCTTTAAATTCTCTTATGTCAGTCAAGATCTACTCTGACTTCTTAGCTCCCTCCACCTCTCTCTTCATTAAATATTTTACAGTGGAATCAAGTCAGTTATTCCCACTGTTCTGGGGGCAGACTGTACATCCCCAACACAGGCTTCACTCTGTGCAAATCCCTGGGCACAGTCAGGGCATGGTGTACTCCAGGCTGTCTCAACTTCCTGCTGTGCAGCTGCCCTGTGTCGCTGCCAACTCGCAGGCTCTGTCTGGACACAGAATAAGGCTCCTGCAAACACCAGGAGGCAGAAAGGAATTGCCATGTCCCAGCTGAAAGGTCCTGAGATAAATTACTATTAACACCTTGTCCTACCCCATTGTTTTCAACAGGATGAAGGAAAAAAATTGAAACCCCTTTTTTCTCTTTTTTTCCACAAGCTAATTTGCAAGCAGATTATATAACAGAAATGGCCAGCCTCAATTTTCCATATAACTATGATTTTCTTAAACATTTATCCTGATGTTCAGGCACTTCGGAGTTTTAAGGGATTTTTTTTAAGCTCCACTTTGAGTAGCACAGATTGTTTCCAATATCAAGAGCAAGTGAAGAAAGTGTTTCAAAGCAAAGGAGATTTTAACCCTCTTGGAAATGTTTCTCCCAGTGCAAGAATGCAGCCACACCCTGCCCAGGCTGGAGTATGTGAAATAGAAACTCCAAAGGAAAATGAAAGGTGGTCAAGACCATCAAGGGCAGAAAGTTCGTGTTACCCAGAATAAGACAGCTGCAAAGATGGTTGAATTATGTGGGGAAAAGGAAAATTCCTAAATGACTGCTGATACCTGGATTGTCAACCTGCCTCTTCCCTGCTCTGTCAGCCAGACACGTAGAAATAAAGCCTTACCAAGGGACACTTCTTTTTGTCATCAGCAAATTGTCCAGTGGACAGTGCTGAGGGAAGGACAGAGGAATTTGTCTGTGCCTTCCTAAACAAACAGAGGTGAATGGGGCTGTGTCTGAACAGCCTGCACAACTGCCTGTCAGGTCCCACTGATAAGCTATGGGTAAAGGTCACTGATCCTTAAAGCACCGATGTAAGGAAGCAGGAAATGTGTTCCCTCTGCTGTCCCTGCTGCAGAGTAATGACAGGTGACTCATTTTGAATGCTTTTTCAGTACAGACACCAAAAAAAGTTGCCATGAAATCTTTCAGTCCGTGGGGGAAGCTTCCAGAGGGTCTCCATGTTCTGGTCCTGCTCCTGTTCCCTGGCTGAGAAGGCACAGCATGGCCTGGAGCCAACCCAAACAGTGCCAGGCCCAGGACACTGTGACACAGGACATCCCCAAGCCTGGTCAGCTCCAGCTGACCCAGGAGCTCTGTGTCAGGGATGAATCCACGACACTGGCCAATCCCACCTGCCTGACCACAGACTCAACTAAAAACACCAGAGTTCTCAGAGCAGAACCATCAGGAGGTTCCCACGGGACAGCTGGGACTGGAGTCGCAGGAGGAATGAGGGTGCTGGGGGCGATCAGAGAGGAAAGTGAAAAGGAAACAGACGGAGGGAGGTTTAGGAGAGGAGGGAAAGGGAATGAAGGGGAGAAAGGAGAGGCTGAGGGCAGAGAGATGAAGGGGCAGAGGGGCTCAGTGGGGTCGTCAGGGCAGAGGAGTTACTGGAAGTGATGAGAGGGCTCACTGGGCAGCAGGGACGGTGATGGGGGCCAGCAGTGGTGGGGGTCTAGCAGTGGAGGATAAGGGCTGACAGAGAGGCCATGGCGCCAATGAGAATGGGGGGTCTACGAGGGAATGACAAGGCGACTCCGAGGGGGGCCTCTGACTGGGCGACAGGAACAGCGGAAGGTCACTGAGGGGGATGAAAGGGGGTCCCTGAGGGGGTGACAGAGGATCTCGAAGGGGGTAAAAGGGGGTGACAGGAGCACTGGGAGGTCGCTAAGAGGGGTGACATGGAGATCGGGGGATCTCCCAGGAACACTGGGAGGTCGCTAAGGGGTGACAAAGGTGACTGGAGGATGAAGGGGAGGTTGGAGGGGTTTCTCCTAGAGGTGACAGTGGTGAAAGCGATGCAGGTTTGAGTCTCCCCGGCCCCCGGCCCCGTCCCCCTCCTTCACCTCAGCCGCTCCCGCGCCGTCCTCGCACCGCCCAGGCCCCGCCCCCGGCGCGCGCTGCCACCGACTTCTTTCCGGCCGTCGCAAAAGGGGCGTAAAAGCAGCACCGCCCGGTGCGAGGAGCGGAGGTAACGCTGGGGGTGCCTCGGTGGCAGCGCGGTGGTGTCTGCGCGGGCCCCCAGACCGACAGGGTGTGGAGGACGCAGGAGGCGCGTTGGGGAGTGGGGAGGGCCCGGAGGTGGGGCTGGGCCCGTTCCCGGGCTGGGCCTGGGTCCGGAGGACCTGGACTGCGCCGTGAGCGGAGGCACAGCGTCGGCGGGGCCAGGGGTGCTCTGGGCCCCTCCCCGGCCGGGTGTTTGCCAGGCCCGGTGGGAGTCCCGTGGTAGCCGGGCCGGACGTTCGTTTTGGAGAACGAAGCTCTCCTGGGCTCTTTTCCCCCTGGCTCATCCCCTCAGGATGAGGGAAAATCGCAGTTTAATGCACTGGGAGTAATTTTCCTGGTCATCCAGGGCAACACCCACAGGGACCTCCGCGGTGACTAGGTCTGGTCTCCTGGCGATTGGAGAGGTGCAGCTCTGTTTCCTCCCGAGCTTATCGAGCACAGCAAATGCCCTTCCACTTTCTCTTCTCCCTCTGACGGGGCTGCCTGAGGTGTCTTTTCACTGCTGGAATTTGCCTTGCTGAGGGTGTGGAGAGCTGAGAGCATTTGTTCTTAGGCCAGTGATGACCTTTGATTTGCAGTTTTCTCTACCCGTGCAATGTGGATGGCTTTAGACCTCTCTTCTTCCTTTCTCTCCTATGTAAAAACAGCAAACTCTTATTTTTAGTCTCCTTTCTCTACTGCTTGTCTACTTCTTGTGGAGAGTTACATCTGTCCGGTCATCTGCTTTCAAGGGAGATGAAACATTGTGAGGGTCCTTGTTTATGCTGGAAAAGCTGTTCCTGACCCTGTGTTTTGTGTTCACAGCTGCTTCATGCTGTCCCTGGCCAACTAAAGCTCTCCACCTCTTGCATGTTTCTTGTATATCTTGAAAGTTGAACAGGCAATGAGCTGGGTTAAATTTAGAGAGGAAGAAAGCTACAGCAAAACTGAAATAAGGAACAGAAATCTGAAAAAAAAAAAAGTGCCTAACTGTTTTTAAGTGGTTGTCCAGCATCACTGCAGAGACAAAGCTGTTCCAAACCAATTTAGCTTAAGACTTCTCAGTGTTGGTACAGTTTTTAGTGCTGTCAGTTGATAACCTGAGTGGTGTCACCTGCTCTCCTGGGAGAGGTAATGAGAGGACTGCATGTGCCCCAGTCAGTAACACAACTCACTGCTGTGGTGGGAGTTTCTGCTGCTGCTGGAATTTCAGCTGGTGGCTGCAGGGTTTTACAGCTGCATTGGGAGCACTTGTTTCTTTTCATTCCTTCAGCAATTCTCCAAATAACTTTCTCTTTCAAAGGAGCAATTCTATAAAATCATCTTGCTTTGCTGATGGCAAATGAAGTACTCTTTAGGGTGGCTGCTGGAAACTTTTTGATATCCTAAAATCTCATTTGTCTGTTCAGGTGTGTCTTGCCCTTTTGTGTTGCAGGATCTTATGGTTCTCCAGCCCAGCCACTGCCTGCCCAAGACAATTCCTAGGCCACCCAACCCATGAGTGGGCACCGGAGCATCAAGAGGCGATGTGGGGAGTCGCATCTGGAGGGCCCCGCAGGCTGTGGCCACGGCCCCAGCGCCGCCTGCGTGCTCAGCAAACTGGTGCAGCTGCCCACGCCCCCCCTGTCCAAGCACCAGCTCAAACGGTTAGAGGAGCACAAATACCAGAGTGCCGGACGGTCCCTGCTTGAGCCTCTCATGCAGGGCTACTGGGAATGGTTAGTTGGAAGAGTTCCAGCCTGGATTGCCCCCAACCTGATCACCATCATTGGACTGTTAATAAATATATTTACAACTCTGCTATTAGTATGTTACTGCCCAACAGCTACAGAACAGGTGAGTTATGGACTCCTGACACTCTTTATTTTGGTTGCTGTCACTGGTTTTGGGTGGGTTGTTGCTTTGGGAAGAGCTGGTTCTTGCTATTCAGCCTGCAGTCATTGTCCTTGTAACCTGTTCTCTGTAAGTGTTTGTGCCTCTCTGTGATGCTGGCATACAGAGAGAACATGTGTGGATGCTGGAATGAGACAGCATTTCCTGGGGCCAGCACATGTATGTGGAGCAAGGTCTGACACCAAAGCAGCCGTGAGGGACCTGCTGCACAAAGCTCAGCCCCACCAGGAGTTGGAGCAGTGGTTCTGCAGCTTCCTGGTGTGTGTGGCAGGAGGAGTTGGTAGCTGTTTACTTTCTGTGCCCAGAATGGGTGACTCCCCCGCAGCTCTGGGGTTGGAGTTGACACAAGAGCCAGGTGGGTTGGACATGCTGGGGCTTCACCAGAGCCAAGGCACTGAGCTCTAGAGTTGTGCTGCTTAAGATACCAAAACTGGTGCAACCAAACCCAGCTTAGTGAGCTGCAGGGACACATTCCTGGGCCCCAGCAGGTTCTGTGTCCTGGCAGCTCAGTCAGGACTTTAGCACAGTGTAGTGAAGCTGTGGGAACATGGAGTTGTTTTCCTGAACTGTGGCTGCGCTGTGAGGAGGCCAGATAAGTCAGTGGTTTTATTCTTCATTCTGAATGCTAAAAAAAAGCTCCTGACCTGCCCTGAGCAGAACTGTTCTAACTTGATTTCAGGGGTACAAAAGTATTTTTGAGGCATTTCAACCTCTCTCTATCACCAGTTGTCTCATAAGGCACTTGAAGACTCATTTTTGTGCACTGGAAAAGTTTTCACTTGGGTGTTGAATCTTATGAGCTGCTTCTATGTGTGTGCACTGAGAAAGGGAGTTATTTGGTGTAGAAATGTGTTGCACACCGAATGTCTCAAGAGTTCCAGCTTTTAAAATATCTGAACTCCTTTCTCACCAAGTCTCCCGGGTGAGGTTGGGAGCAGGACACAATTTGTTCCCCACTGGACTCCAAAGTCTCACATAGGTTGGCACAGTCCGCACTTGCATCCCTGCTCCACATATGACATGGGAAAGAGATGTTTGCCTCTCCTAGAAATCTGTTGAAATAGATTGTTTCACAATAACGTGTGGAATTTGGCAGGTGTAAAATAGACAGTGACTATTCAGTTTGAGCAGGGAATACTTGGATCACAACTTCCTTTTCCGGCTGTGGCATTGTGGTGTGGGTTGGTTTAACTGTGTTTACCTCTAAGCAGGGTTATGTGGAGGCTCAGACTCTGAAATTTGGTCTGATAGAGAGACTTCAGCTCTCAGGACCCCAGAGCTGGTTTGGGTCACTAAACCAGATCAGAATTTAGAATTTGGAGAACAGTTGTATTTTGGTTGGTAATTAAACTTCTAAAGTTTCCAGGAAGCTGCACTCAGAGCATCAGAAAGTCAGTGTTAGCTGCAGGCTGCTGTAGGGAAGCACTGTTTGGTGTTTAGCAGTTTGAAAAGTACTTTGTGTGAGGTGAATGAGATTTTCTTCTCACTTGAACTGAAAAATAATTTAGTACTGAGGCAGCTTTTGGCTTGATCTGATTTGCCACATGGCACAGCATGACCAGGGAGGTGCTTTTTAAGCGTGTGGGGAAGAAAATTAGTTTCTGAAACTCCAGGAGCAGAATTTCTCCTCCTCCCCACCAAACCACTAATTGATTTCTGATGTAAATTTTCTCCTCCTTGTAGCTCAGCCTTAGTTCTGCTTTTTTTCAAGTGTGACTCCTCCCTTCCTGTTGCTGAAAGGTGCAGCCGGGGCAGAGCTGTCACTCAGAGCCTGGTGCAGCCAGAGAGTATAGGAGATGTGAATACTTCCTGGTTAGCTGGGAGGACCCAGCTGGGGAAGTGCTGATTGATTAAATGGTACCTGAGGGGGAAAACAAAACAAAACAAAACAAAAAAAAAAGGAACAATTACCTGGATAAAGAGAGAGCTGTGAAATCTTACTTGGATATAAATAGGTGTAAGTGGAAACACACTGCTTATGAAAGGAACTTTTAAGAAAGGAGAGCCAGCTGACTGATTTTTAAGTTAATAGAAACACCTTCAGGGTGATGCAATTTAACTTAACTGTGGCACTTAAAATCTGTACATGAGGGATAAAAATGGGAGGGAATTGTGTGGCATTAGAATTTTTTCTAGATGGGATGCTCTGTTCTTGGGTGACACATTTTCCCCTTCTCACCTTGTGCTGTTTGTACAGACACTGCTGAAAGCAGAGCACAATGGCAGCTTTTGGGGCAGAATGAGCTGTTTTGGTAAATGCAGGAGCAATGCAAGCTGTAGAAGGAAATATGTTTAAGTTGGTGTGCTGCAAATTAGTCATGGTTGGGTTGGCCAAAACCAGGTGGAGTTCAGGGATTTATGAGAGGCAGGTCAGCTTGATTAAGCTGTATTTGGATTTTGTTGGTGTGGTCTGTAAAATAAAGCTGCTCATAAATGCTCACTTCTGTAAAGTGTGTCAAATTTGAAGATTGCAAAATAGCCAATAATCTCTGATTTATGGATGTGTAAGTGGAGACAAAGTAATGGCAACTCCCTGGCTTTTGTGTTCTTAAGGGTTTATGCTTCAAAAAGCATAAAAAAGCTTGAATTGTAATCTTTGCTCTAGCAGGATTTGGCATTGTTTGTGTTTCTGTCAGAGTAGAAATTTTTATCATGGATGTGACCATTAAGGGTTCTTAACATAGATTTGGCAAAGCTCCTGGTGCCTTGTACTGGAGGGAACAGTTGGTGGTGGAGTGGCTATGCTGCAGAGCTCTGGAAATGTTCTTGGACTCAAAATCTGGGCACTGGCAGTGACACAGCTCTCAACTGGTGAGTGGTGAAGGGCTGGTGAAGATGAGCTCAGTGTTGGTGACATAGTTGGGGGCTAAAAGTTCCCAAGTTTCTGGGAAATCACTGGGACATCTTTGTATCTTTGTATTTAATGAGGACTTTGTTGTGCACTGCTTTGCAAATGTAGTATTTCAATTTTTCCAGCTGTACAGTGCAGCTTCCTGCTTTAGAGCAGGGGCTGTAGCTATTAATCTGTCACTGGTTTATTTACATTCCGGATGTAACAACCCATTCTGCCTGTCGTTGCAAAGACCAGCTGCTGAAAGGTCCCTGGGTGAGGAGGACCTATGTGCAAAGGGGAAACTGGTGTCAGGCTGTGGGACAGCTCAGCTGCAGGCTTGCTTTCTTTAAAAGATTATTTTAAACCTGACTGTGATTGCCTCTCTCTCTTAGGCTCCTCCCTGGGCATACATTGCTTGTGCTTGTGGCCTTTTCATCTACCAGTCCCTGGATGCTATAGATGGAAAACAAGCAAGAAGGACAAATAGCAGCACTCCGTTAGGAGAGCTTTTTGATCATGGCTGTGATTCATTGTCCACAGGTATAGTTCTCATTTTTAGTTGAAGTAGGAGGATTAAGTTACTCTGTTTCAGGGATCAAATCTGCAATACAATAAAAAAGCATTTACTGAAGAAAGGACAACTGATAGTGCTGAATGTATCACTTTCAACTGAAAAAGTCACCTTTCTTTCTGTAGGGCAGTGCTCTGGATCAGTTGAATGTCTTCTCTTGTATTACATTGGAAACAAATCTAAGCATGTGACTAATTCAGCCTGAGCCAGCATTTCTCTGTGATGCTTTAGCAGAGTCTTGGTTCTAAAATATTTTCTATAAGAGGTTGTCAGAATACTCTGCTATATTATTTCATATTGACTTGATAAAGAGTGATACCAAGAGAAGTCTAAGCCTAAGGAGTGGGACTCTACAAGTCAGAGTTTAAGATTAGAATCGTCCAGATAATTTCCTGGGTAGGTGGAGTTCATTGAGCCAGTCTGAACTTTAACTCCATTCCAAAAAAATTGTAAAGTCATAGAATATCCTGAGTTGGAAGGGTCCCATAAGATCGAGTCCAACTCCTGATAGGGTGTTTTGGGTTTCTTAAATTCTAAAGGTCTTAGGCTTTAAATTTTATTACTTGTTTATCAGTGTTGTGTATGGAAAGGGTGGAGGGGAAAGCATGTTATGCATCCTGAATGTATCTAGACCTTCGGTTTTCTTAATGGCATCAGAAGAATTCAGAAGACAGGGAAAAGTGTCTGGCAAATGCAGGAGTAAATCCTAAAACTTGCTGCAGGCTGCAGCTGCAGAAATCACTCAAGTTCCTTAATGAGATTAGGCATCACAGGAAATAAAAATATAGGAGATGTAGAAACCCTTAATATTAATGACTTCTAATAGCTGATATGGATTGAAATCTGTGGTCTGCAGCCTGTGTATTTTCAAGTGGAAGTGGTAATCTATGAAAGAGCCGTGCCAGGATAACCTTCCTACTGTGTCTCCTCTGGGCCCTGTTGTTAGCTTTGCTTCTGGTGAGGATCCTTACACACATCCACCCTTTTCACTCTGTGACTGATTTTCTCCTGCAGTCTTTGTGGTTTTGGGAACTTGTATTGCTGTGCAGCTGGGCACCAACCCTGACTGGATGTTCTTTTGTTGTTTTGCTGGGACGTTCATGTTTTACTGTGCGCACTGGCAGACATACGTCTCGGGGACGCTGCGCTTCGGCATGTAAGTACCTGGCTGAGAGATAGGGAAAGGCACCCTGTTCTCCTGAATTGCACCTTGTGTGGCTGTAGTGCAGCTCCTCAGAGCAGCAGCAAATTGTTTTTATCCATAGTGACACACAATAGAGCTTCTGGCAGATGTTGGATCTGTAATTAATAGTGAATGTTCCTTAGCTTGTGTTAGGAGTGGTAAGATATCATTTTGACCTGTTAGTTAATTAGAGCTTTTGTTGTAATGTAAAGCTAAATAAATAATGGAAAGTGGAAAGTACCTGCTGTTTTATCCCATGACTGGAATGCTTTGGTCAGATGGTGGCAGTCTGGCTTTAGCATTCATTAAACTCTGTCTTGATACTGCTTGCTTGTGATGTGCAGTTATTTGTTAATGTTAACCATAACTCTTAAAATATACTCTAGTAATTGCCATTGTGCCTCCAGTTTAAAGTTCTGAATCCTTTTTAGTTAATGGCAGATCATGGTTCTGTCAATAAATGGAACCAAAATTGCAATGTCAAGAAGGTCACGAGCAGAAATCCTCTTTGCTGCTGGATGAGGCTGGGTGGGAGGTGCAACACAAGGACTAGGTGGGATTCTCTAACCGTAATGGGGAAATAAATGTATTTATGTTGAGGATTTATTCTGTGTTCACATTCATAGAGTAAACAAACACATCTCAAATAAATGCACTGCAGATTTTTTTTTTTTTTTTTTTTAATCTGGAAACTGGAATTTGCCCTTAGTTTGTGGGATTTTGAAACAATTCTACAATAACTACATGCAGATGTCTAATAGATTGTTACTGTTACTTATGGTCTATAACTGCTGGTCTATAGGTACCCAGATACAGCTAAAACCATATGGCTGTGGGCCTCATGTATATGACAGCTTTTATTGGCTGGATACTGTTTCAGTAATGCAGATGCTCTTGAACGTCTTCTGTGTTTCTGCTCAAGAATTTAAGATGTTGGATCAGTTTAAAATGTCTATTAGAGGAAGAAAAGAAGAAAATCTACACTTCTGTTCCAGCTCTGGCAACACTAAAGCAGATTGACTGAAACTTTCCCATTCTAGTACTTAAATCTTTAAAATAAGACATGTGGCTCAAATTATTTCCTGTTTTAGGAGTCTCACTTTCATGCTGTACTAAAGGTCTGAGGTGCTTTTATCTCCCTTTGAACTTTGCAGGATCCTGATAATCAAAGATTTCTTGTTATTGATCAAAGAACACAAAAGCCCAACCTTGACATGTGCTTGACTTTACAGATAGAAGTATCAACCTCCCCAAACTGCTGTTGTGCTGCAGAGAAGCGTTTGGGTCAGTGCAGGTGTTCACTGGGACATTCCTTTGTGAGGAATCTGTATTTTGGGTGCATTCTTCAGCGAATTAGATTTTTCTGCCTGGCCTTATAATAAAAGAATGTAGTGACCATTAATATATAGCTAATTTAGAGGACACAATAAGTACCTAAATGTGTGTATCATTAATTTAGATAACACAGCACTGTGTAGTAAACACAGTTCCTTCTTTTACCCTGTGGCACAAGGTTAATAGACTGTCATAAGCTGATGTCCATTTTAATGTAAAAACAATGAGACTGTTTATGCAGTTAAGAGATTCTCACTGTTTGACACTTCTTTAATTAACTTCTTTTGTTTCACTAGTCTAAAACTGAAAAAAGGTATTTTATCAACCCTTTCAGATTCACTGCAGTGCACAGACTTGGGTATCCTTAATTCAGATTAAGTGGGATGAGAAACAGCTGTTGAAAGGAGCCAGAAAGATCCTTGTGCACAGGAGCTTTTTCTTTTCTGTATCCCATGTTGTGACTCAAAAATCCTCAGAGAGAGGGTGTAGTAGTGATGTTTTAGGGAATGTCATGGTGTTTTTGACTTGCCTTAATTCTGAAGCAGCAGGCAAGAGCAGACACCAGTTATTTGCAGTGAGATATGTCTAAGAAATCATATATCAATGCAGAGAGAACTCAGTAATCAAATGGCTTGGAGAAGAGCAGAAGGTCCTAAAGGGAGAGTTTGTATTTCACTCCTTCCACACAGGCCTGAGATGTTCAATTATAGAATCAGCCTGTCTTAAAAAAACAAGGAAATTAGTGTGTCTAACAAAGTGTATGCTTGTGGAACAGTGCGTCAGTGTGTGGTTTGTCTATGGGGAAGGGGCTGCATCACCAGGAGCAGCTGGGAGGGCTCAACCTGGAGAAATGGAGGCTCAGGGGGGACCTTCTGTGCAACTTCCTGACAGGAGGGTGCAGCTGGGAGGAGGTCAGGCTCTGCTCCCAGGGAACAGGGACAGGATGAAACAGCATCAAGCTGCACCAGGGAAGGATCAGGTTGGACATCAGGAGGAATTGCTTCCTAGAGGGGATGGTCAGACATTGGAAAGGGCTGCCCAGGGAGGTTTGGAGTCCCATCACTGCACAAGGAGCAGCTGGATATTGGCACTCAGTGCTCAGGCCTGAGTGACAAGGTGGGGATCAGTCAGGCTGGGCTTGCTGATCCTGGAGGGCTTTTCCAACCTTAACAATTCTATGATTCTCTCTGGTGTCACTGCACCAGCTTTGGCAAGTCCCTGAATCTGAGCAGAGCATGTCAGACTGAATGGCAGGATCAGTTCCTGTGAGGGAAGAGGAAATGGGCTCCATTATATGAGATTCCTACAGATTCTGCAGGTGGGGGAGGAAAACTTTGTTCACTTGGGCCCGATTACTGAATCCATTAGTTGTGTAGCTTCTTTATCTTCTCCCTGACAGCTTTGGCAGGGGCAGGGGGGGTCCCTGTGCTACTCCAGGATGTAGAATAATCAGTTGAGTCAATAAAGTCCTGTGATCTGTCTCCATCTTCAAATGATCACATAATTCCATTAGATCCTGGCAGCCACTGCACTCTTCAAAAAGCAACTGGTGTTGGCTGAAAGCTCAAATAATAGCTAGAGGTCGGTATGGCTTAAAAATTCTCCAGGAGGAAGCAGGAAGCGTCTCAAGGCAAGTGAAGCAGGCTCCCGGAAAGTCACTGTAATGATATCAGCAGTGCAAAGGCAGCAGGGACAGTAGGGAGAGAGTTAAATGCAGACGTTTTTAAACACCTGATCTGGGAATGTTCTTACAGAGGAACAGGAATACTCAGCACATTGGAAAAAGAAAAAGGTTACTTTGAATGGCAGAGAGAAACTTAGTATTGAAACAGCCCAAATGATGACTTGGTTCTCCTGACCTAGTTGCCAGCACAGGAACTGGTTTGTCTGGGCTGTGGATTTGCTATGCTGCAGCACAGCATGAGCTGAGTCATGTATTGCCATCACGGGGGCATCTCTGCTTTGGAAACAAAGAATTTTTTCCTGCATATCCCAAAAATCAAACTGGCAAGCTGAGATGGACTTCAATGTGTCCTTATGGAAGCAGATGGGATATACTTTAGGAACACGCTGAAGAAAACACATCATTAGGGAATATGGTGCACAAATCCTGAAAGGATTTTCCTGATGTTATCTGGAACTCAGGTGTGATCACCTGGTTCTTCCCCAGTCCAGGGTTATCCCTCTTGGATTCAGTAGTGGTCCTGGTCCCTGCAGGAAGTGCAGGAGAAGTGAGTGTGTGCAGGCTCAGGATCTTTCTAGCTGCTCAAGGTCAGAGCACGGCCTGACTGCAGGGGCTGTCCCACATCCAGGGGCTTGAAGCCATCCATCCCTGTCAGAGCTGGATTCTGCAGCACAGCTCAGAATTGATTGAGTGGGGAGGGACATTAAAGTCATCCGTTTCCACCCCTGCCATGGGCAGGAATGCCTTCCACTAGCCCAGGTTGTTCCAAGTCTCTTCCAACCTGGCCTTGGACACTTCCAGGCATGGGGCAGCCCAGCTTCTGTGGGCAGCCTGTGCCAGGGCCTTACTACCCTCACAGGGAGGAATTTCTTCTCAATATCCCATCTAACCCTGCCCTCCAGCAGTGGGGAGCCATTCCCCTTGTCCAGCCTGGGTATTTTCTTGAGAGACATGAGACAAAAACTGCTCCGTTGAAGTCCTGGTACACTTGTTCATGATGGAAGTGCTGGATGTGCTGAATCATACTGAAAAAAACCCATTGAGCACTGAACATTCAAGGGTCCATCCAGGGACATGAGGATGGTACTGTACCATGGTATCCATCTTCTCCTTCAAGTTCCTATATTATCTGGTTTATTCCAACCTTTTAAAATGAAAATACCAAAAGTTGGTGATGCTAGAACTTATAGCTGTGTATATATGTGTAAATATAGACACAATGAGATGAAAAGTAGTTTCCAAGGAGGATTCACAAAGGAACATCAATAAATATGAAAGGAAGAATCAGTTTTTTGTCACCTTTCATATAACTGAAATGTTAAAAATAGTTACTTTGCTGTTTGAATAATAATCCCTAGAGAAAATGAAAGAATTCAGGCTGCTGAACAAAGCAGCCTTTCTTGAGGAGAGTTGGAAAATTTGGGGGAACATTCCTGTTCAGTGACTTTGGAGCAGCTGTACAGGGCCTAGAACCTGTGGGATAATGGGTTGATTCACCTGAGCTGTCATCACTGTTGCCACTAAGGACCAAAGGAGAGGTGAGGAAATGGGGCTGGATTTCAGAAAGCAGCTAAGCCTACCTTCCTGTTCAGCCTCAGCAGAGGAGGAGTTGGTGTTATATCTTGCATAGGCAACACACACCAAATACTGAAATACAGGGGTGGAAACCTTCCAAGTCAGAGTTCAGCACATTGAGTTCTTGCTCCTGGAACAGCCTCAGGATCTCCACTCTGAGATAAGGCAATAATCCCCATGATTGCAGATCTTAAAACTTTCTCACACATCTTGGGGAACTTTTACACCCAGGTTATTTATAAAGGAGAGTCTGAGACTAAGTAGAGCCTCTGTTGATGTCAGGGAGTATTGGATTCTCTGTGCTTCTAAGCAGGAGGTGTTGAAGTGTCGTTGTGGTGGGTGTGAAATTTGGTGCTGGTAACCCGCACCTCCTGCTCCCTCAGTTGCACTGGCAGCATCACAGAAACCTGTGCAGCTGAGGTTTGTGGAAAAGGTGGGGGAGTACTTACCACATCCTCCTCCTCTTCCCTCCCATAAGTTCTTCAACAGCATTTTCAGCCACGATCCCATTGGTCACGTGTGGAGATGCTGCCCCTGATTGTTCTGATAAATTCTTGGAGTTCTCATTGCTCTGTGAAATAAAGAACTACAGCATAACAAGCACATGGTTATTGCCTGACCTGTGCAATTTCTATGTACCTTTGTGAGCAGCTGAAGGAAAAATTTGCATATTGGATACATATAATAACAAGGAAAGGGGCTTATGGCCGATTTTAAATGTTATTTTTCCCTCAACATGAATTCCCTGGTCCTGGAAATAATTCTAATTTATGTTTCTGTACAGTTTTTCTGTACAGTTTGCTTTATTCACACTGTTGTATTTCATTGCATCCAAGTCAAACTGCTGGGTTGGAATGAGTTAGGATAACTAACATATGCACTTCTAGCATGTGACTCTCAGCCTTTCTTTCTCTTGTGTTCTGATGTTGAACATTCTTTTCTTGCTGTGGTTCCCTTAAGAAAACAGTCCTTTGTCTCCTGCTCCGATTCCCAGTTCATTGCCCAGCCTTAGTAATCGCATTTGCACGCTCAGTAGATACAGATGAGACAGATAGAAGGATCATCATTTTTTGGACCAGAGCATTAACTGGTAGATGCATCCTTGTGAGTTTTCCAGCCCTGTAACTTCTGTTGAGGCAGGAGTGTTTTTCTTGTCTGCTATGATTTGGGAATTTTTCATAGAGTTTTGTGTGTTGGGAGAGGAAGGGGAGGATGGTGCATAGACGTCTCCTGTAGTTTCACATAGCCTTAAAAAGCTGTATTAGATCAGCTATGTTGCTAGTGATAGACTTGATTTCAGGGCCATCTCCTGTGCAAGTGTCTGTTTCCTGTTGTTGTTGGATCATTTTCTCAGGACATCTCTCCATTTGAATTCAGTTTGGGTTCCCTGTTAGCACAAGGAAGGGGCTGACTGCAGCTGTCTCTGAGCCCTGAGCCAATGGTGGCTCTTGAATTGTCTGATGACTTGTTTAGTCAAACTTTGGGCCTTTTAAGAACTGTCCATGGAATACACTCAATAAATTAGCACTGACAAGGGAATGTTCTGGATGCAGCACTAATCCCCTGTGTTAATTGGCTCCAGACTCAAAACCCTGACAGAGCAGGCACAGGGATTGTCTGTGCCGGCATCTCCGTGGAGTGAAGCACATGCCAAGGTCAATGCCCCTTCTTAAACTTCCCAGATGGTGTTTAAAAAATGGATCCACGTCTGAATTACAAATATCACGTAAAATAACATAGGAGAAAAGGAATAGAAACTGCAGCTGTTGTGAAGCATCAAAGTAGCTGTGGGATTTGGACATGGGGCTTTCTCTTCTGCATTCCCTAAAATACCAACTAGTACCTCTCCCAGCCATTTACTATGTTATGTGCTGTGATAATTAAACTGAAAATGCTTATCAGGCTGAAATTCAGAGGCCCCTCTCCTCAGGCCTGATGGCTGCGTATCAACTCTGCACCTGAGCCCTGCAGTGGGGCCACAACAACCTTTCTGTTGTTATTTTTAATCCCTTGGCATGATGGGTGTCTGTTCCAGCACACTCTGATAAGCACAGCAATAAACAGGAGCTGTGTTCTACCTGACCCTGCTGCTGCTGAGTTATTTTCTTTTTAAACTAGATGCTTTGATTTATTTTTTTAATTGCATCCTATTTTAAAATCTTTTTGTTATGGTAAAATGCAGATTTATGGCACTCTATTAGGAGAAAGGGTGATTTCTATTGCTCTGTTGGCTCCAGCATATTTTTCATCCCTTTCTGTCAAGGGTGAGAAATAAATATAGACAGAATGGAGTGTGATTGATTACCCTGAGCAGGGGTCCAGAGCTTACATCTTGGAGAATTATTTGCCAAGGAGCTGCATGAGGAGGGAGGTGAAACTTCTTCCTTTCTCTCAGAAGTGTCAAACTGAAATACAATCTGCATTTCTTTCCCACTAAGACATGCAGGAGCACCTTCAGCAAAAGAATTCATATATTCAGTGTCATTTCAGACATGGACATGAGGTCAGGACATGAGAGTCCTGGATTGCACTTGGTTACGGATTTTATTCACCATGACTCAGAACAAGGAATTTCATTTATTCTCTCATGTGCACACCAAATGATTGTTTTTTCTCATGTGTTGGAGTGATATGGTAGAACGTAAATTGTGGGAGTTCTGAATGAAGACTTAAATGTGTAAAATACTGTGTGGGTTAGAATGTTACTTCGTTAATACTCCTGGGTTTTATGGTTGTTAATCCCTTCCCTGACCTGCCCTTTGAATCATCCTGGCCCTGTATTTTGTCCTTTAGCCTGACTGGAGATGTTTAAATGGCTCCCCTTCAGAGGAGTGCTCAGGAGAATGTTCTGAACTGTTTCTCTCCCTCACATGTAGATTTGATGTGACAGAGTCCATGCTCTGCACAGTAGCCATCCAGCTCCTCACGGGAACGCTGGGGCCCTGGTTCTGGAATTACACGGTAAAGCCTTTGCTTGGCAGCGGCATGGACTGAGCAGGGCAGCACCTTTGTCATGCACTGCTTGGTGGAAAACAGCTTTTCCAGGGGATCTCACCAGTGTTTTCATATTTAACACAAGGAGGAAAAATATTTGCATGAGTAGGAGAAATTTGATTTAACTGGAAACAAAATTATTTGAAAGCCTCACATTTTATTTGAAACCAAAGCAAAACCTGCCTGTTCAACAAAAGTTTGATTTAAACTTTTCTTTTTATCACAGTTTTTGCTTGGCCTAAAAGCCAAGCAGGGCTGTGGAAGCAGCTCTAAGTGTGGGTATAGAATTATGTTGTTGGAATTACTTTTTAAAAATGCTTCTTTTGTTGCTGCCATTTCCATACCTTTCCACCAAAAAAAGGAGAATTTCTTGGCTCTTTCAGGGAACTGTGTCTTGTGTAATAAATTAAGAAGTCTGGTTAAAAATGTCTGGTTTAGGCTGTGCAGCTTGATCCCTGTGCTTATAGCTTCATGAAGAAGTAACTTACTTTCCAGCTTGTCTTCTTTTTCAAAATGCTTTTTCCTTTTGTCTGTGTTAAATAAATCCTTCTCCCCTCTAGTTTGCTAGCCTTAGAGAGGATTTTCTCTTCCTTATTTCAACTCTCTTTTTTTTTTTCTAATATATTGTATGTGGGTGAGGTTCCCTCCCAATAAAATGTGAATTAAAAGTGAATGAATTGGATTCCTTGAAATACCTCATCGATTATGATTATTATTGATTAATTTTTACCCTGGAATTTTCCTTAATATATTTGAGGATGTAAGAATAGCTTTTTGATCTCTTTCTTAGAACTACATCACCTGTTAAACAAAAGTGAGGTTGTTTTTTGGTGGTTGGTTTACATAGCCTTGTTAAACCTGTGTTGATGCTAATTTTTAAAATACTTTGTTATAGTCTATGAAAGGCTGGAAATAGTGTCAGGAAATGGTACTTGAGCAGCAGTGGTCCAAGGGAAGGAAGAGCTTAAATCAAGGGTTTAGCCTGTGATATTAACATCTCAACTGACCAAGGAGTCACTTAGTGTGCAAAAAATTATCAAATCACATAGTTCTGAAACACTCGGAGTTCTGAAATTATTCCCTGGTGTAATGGCTGTGGGATGGAAATAACTCAGATTGGGAGATGAAAGGAAATTGTTTGAACTGCAGTAGGACAATTTGCCATGGGATGGGAGAAAGGGCAGGTGCAGAGGACATGGAGCTGCCCAAGATGTCCATCTGCAGCCCCCCTGGCAAAGGAGACCTTTGCCATCCCACTGGTTTTACAGCCAGCTGGGGAGTAGGATGTGAGGGGATGGGCCAGGGAGGGCATTTTCCTGGATGGTTTGGTTTAGAGGGACCTTAAAGCTCATCCCATTCCACCCCCTGCCATAGGCAGGGACACCTTCCAATGTTTCATGCTGCTCCAAGCCCTGCTGTCCAGCCTGGCCTTGGACACTTCCAGGCATGAGGCAGCCACAGCTTCTCTGGGCAACCTGTGCCAGGGCCTCACCACCTGCACATGGAGGAACTTCTTCCCAGTGTCTCATCTAGACTTGAAGCAACCCAGGCTTCACCAGGAAGGTGTCCCTGCCCATGGCAGAGGATGGAATAGGATGACCTTTGAAGTCTGTTCTAACTCAAAGCAGGCTGGAGTTCTCCGGATCTCTTACATGGGAAGACTGTACAAGTTTGAAGACTGGCAAATAATCTGCATTTCAATTTGTCACTACAGGGAAAGGAGGATCAATAGGGGGAAACACTGCGAGTGTGACAGTAGTGTCACCACAGGAATTGCAGCTGCCCCTGGAAGCCCTGCAGGAATTCTTCTGTCTTGTGAATTTAGGCAGATAGGGAGTGAGGGCTGAAACTGTGCATTTTAAAACTCACAAGTTTCTATGCTTCTCTGGCTTGATTTGAATTAAATCCTTGAGTATTCTGGTTTTCAGCCTGTGGTTTACTCCCCGTGCAGTGCTGACATTGCCTGACCCTGTCCCTGCCTTCTACAGTGCTGCTGGTTATCATTCTTCCCTAATATCACTTCGCTGCAAAATCAGTACTTCTCAGCATTATTGTGAGTGTTTTCCCCAGACTTGCCTTTGGCTGTTCTGTCTGGGCATTTTAGTCTGTTAAATATTGAGTCTGGGCTTTTTGCTCTGTTGTCAGCATCAGCTCTTTGTTCTTGTTCTTCGTCTGGATGTTCCTGCTGATCTTAAACCTCAGTTCAGGGTCTCCTGTTTATTTTATAGAAGATGAAAAAGCCCCTGGTTTATTTGAAGTAGAGATTTTTGGAACTTGATTCTTTGTGTTCGCTGAACTTATACAATTCCTTTCCGTCCATCTGTTGTAGTGTGGGAATGTCTTGGGAAAAGGGTTTTTTTAATTTTCTTCATTTTGTGGGGCTTAATGATCCTGCGCACAGTGTCAGTGTCTGGGTAGTGCTGACATGACTCAGTTGTCAGGAAACATCAGGCAGCAAAGTTGTCAGGTTGGGGGAAGTATGGCTCCAGTGATGCCTGAAAATAACCCACGTAATAAAAATATCCCAGTTCCAGAGGCTTTAAGAACATCTTGCAGAATTCATGCTGCTTGCTCTTCCCATTTGTTTTTTCTTAGGATTTCCACTGTAGTATTTAAATGAGTAAATGAATGCAAATACAAGTTGAAAATAGAATCTTTGAACTGGCTGATTCCCTTCTTGCTTTGAAATGGTTTTGCTTTCTTACAGCTCTGTGTGTGGTCCCTGCTTGTATGTAATTAAATGTAATTATAGTAATTGAGGTAGTCTCAGGGCAGGAACAAAGGCCTTTCCCTATTTTCTGCTTTTTTCCCTTATTTTTTTACTATAATTTGATAAATGATCTATTACTCCAAAATTGTGTTTTCTCTAATGTGTACTATGGGAGAGTCACTTGAATATGCAATATAACTTTTATGTAGAATAAAATACAGTAGTAATGATGTCATATCTAAGCAGGAACATTATCACCCTGCTTTGCAAATAAATTCTCCATCCAAATGGAGCAAGTGGTTTCCTGCAGCCCTGCTTTTGCCTTGCCATTTTATTCTACACTTCTGAATTCTACCAGAGTTTAAAAACACTATGGTGACTGAGGCATTTTATGGATTTTTTTGATTACTAGCTCATTTTACATGAGTACAATGCGGAAATCCAAGTTAATAATTTAGGTGTAAGAATGTCCCCTGGATCACCTGACGTGTTCATGCTTTCAGGCAGTGCAGATATTGCTTTGCTCACATCTCTCTTGCCAAAACCATTGTTGCTTTGGTTTATAATGGCCACTTTCACTTATTTTTCATTTTAGGGGCTGTTTAGGAATTTTATGAAGGCTAGTAGCAATTCACTTGTCTGTCATTCCCATTTATTCCTCCCCAGTCTGGAGCTGCCATGTCTCACTGACTCAGTGTCCAGTTGTGTGGCTTCCAGGGGGTGAGCAAACCTTCTCTGCCTGCTCCTCAGGGCTCCCAGTGTTCCTGAGATCATGCAAAAAGCACCAGGAAAGCTGATGGGCTGGGAATTGGGACAGGAATTTCTTCTGTTTTAGTTGGATCAGTTTAGCCAAGCCAACCTCTTGACCCAAACTGATAGTAGGAGGTGGTGCTGGCACGAGAGATAAAGTGGGACTGAGCAGGTGGTTTTAGGGGAGGAAAGTGGTCAGATTTTAAGGAACTTGGGATGACTGCTCCATGTAGCAGCATCATGGATGTATCTGGTTCATCCTAAGGTTGCAGAGTTACCTTGAATTCAAGTTAAGCCCAGAGAGGAGCAATGTGCCCCTTTCACCACTTTCTGCTTCCAAATGTTGTTCCTTTCTGTGGTCCAGCTTTGAGGAGCTGCCTGTGGATTCTTAGATTTCTGTGTTGAGGTCACTTGACATGCTGCAAAAAAAATTCACTGAATAATTCCAACATCAGACATGTGCTTTAACTGATATCAAGCCTATAATTTTGAGTCATCTGACAGTGGTTTTAATGAGCATGGGATGTTCCCAGACCTTTTTCCTCCTTGGGATTAAGAATTTATGCTTTCTTTAGGTGATAGTTTGGTTTCTTCTCAGTAGGTCTTACTGCTTTTGTCTTCTGTGTTAAGGAGCCATTTTGTATTAAAAAAGAAGAATATTAAGGTGGAACTAAAGTTAAGATTCATATTTGTTCTACAACAGGAGATTCTTTCTGTAAGTCTGGGAGGAATTTTTAACAAATATCTTTGGCTGCCTGATGCTGTTTTTGTTTGAGTTGGAAGGGCAGAGCCCTGGGCCAGGGAGTAAAGGCTGTGCCATGGCTGTGTAAAGATAAAACTGTAATCCTAACCTCAATCCAGGCACTGCTCCCCATGTATTTGTTGGGCTGTCAGCCTTGTGCAAAGGTTTGTCTGGCAGAATAGCTTGGGTTTCCATACATGACATTACTTTATTGGGCATAAGATCTCTGCTGCCAAAAGAAACCTGGTTTCCTACCCAAGGAGAGCTGTAAATTTGAGTTACCTCCATGAGTTATTAGTCACTGTTTCTGTGAACTTTCTCAGTTTCCTTTTGTTCTTTGGGTGATTGACAGAAGTAGTGAAATGGGCTAAAACACATTCCTGTGTTCCTGTAATGGAGCTGCTCCAGCCCTTCCTTGGCTGGACACACTGAGAACACATTTCCATGCTGGCTCAAGGGCTGGGAGGAAGCAATTTGCATTAAATCAGTTGGTTTGTGTATCTCTACTGAGCATTTTTATTTTTTTCTTGCAAGGCACCTCAGTGGCTCCCTTTGTTTGTATCAGAACTGAAAACAGAGATCTTTTGGAACATTCTTTCCTCAGTGGAAGTTAATTTTTCTCTCAGCCAGTGGTGATTGCCTTGCAGGAATGTTATTGAGCAGATTGAATATAGGAGGGCTCCAAAGGTTGTTTCCCTGGTGTCCCATCTCCAGGTTTGTGTAGTGAAAAGCAAATTGACAAAGCAAAGAATAATGGAATAGGTCGGGTTGGGAAGGACCTTAAAACGCATCTCATTCCAACCCCTGCCATGAGGGATATCTGCCATGGGATTTAGGTGCAGCCTTGGTATTATCCCTTTGTGCATATAGCTGTGCTGCTGCCCAGACTGGAGGTCCTCAAATGAGAGGATCCATTCCCAAACTGAAACAAAATCTACATAGAAACACTGAGCTGATATTAAAATCAGTTCCATGGTCTTGTAGCTCATTTAAGGCAGACAGGGGAAAGCCCACCCCATAATGCTCTTTCCCTGTGCAGGTGATATCGAGAGGATTTTGTCAGCAAAGCCTGTGTGTTCTGGAGGTGATTTAGTCTTTTAGGTAGAACTATCTAATTGGAAATAATGATAAGCTGGAAATGTTTCAAACTGACTTGAAGGGTTATTTTAGATGTAGCACTTCAGGGCAAGATACTGTTATATGGTTATAGTATATATGTTTTATGCAACATATTTTTTATATATAACATACATCTATATGCATATATGTAGATGTATAAAATGTATATGCTCATTTATAACATATGTAGTGTATATACACACCATATAGATATATCACACCAGTAAGTCCATCCTCTTCATTTCACTTGTGTTTTTATATACTCCTATTTCTGGCATTCATTTATACATCCATTTTTCCCTCTTTCTACCTCCAAGGCTTTTACATGCTTATTAAAATAACGCCATAAATTCCCTGTTTTCTCCCATTCTTTCCTGCAGCACATCCTGGCTCTGCTATCTTTCCTATGCCAGATTTCTCTTCTTGCTGCCGCTGCACCCTTTCCATCAATCCTTTAGGAATTTGTGTTTCTTTTCAAAGCTTGATGTTATTCAGAGAATATTCATATTAAGATAGGGTAGGGAATATAATGGGGGTTATAAGTACATTTTTAGGATCATTTGTACTAAATTCTGTTTTTTTGGTGGACAAGGTTAAAACTGAATATTTACTTCTGCAGCTGCCACTGGGCGGTGAAGAGTTCCAATGCTTCCTGTTGATAAAATGGATTTCTGTTATCTCACTGTGAAGTACCACAAAATTATGCACAACATTGCTCTTAAATTTGAACAATAAAACGAAGTACATTTTTGCATTCTAAATTATTTGCAGGTTTTTCCTCTTTTTCTCCTCTTTTGGGGTATTTATACTGTGCATGACAGACTTGCGCCACTGAGCTTGTGAATAACTGACTTGAAATTGCTTTGAATAATTTTGCCTTTTTTTTTTTTTTTTGGCTTTTTATACCTAATCAGAATTGATGTGACTGAAGTACAAATCTTCATAATAATCATGCATTTACTGGCAGTGATTGGAGGACCACCTTTTTGGCAATCTCTGGTAATTTTGCTCCTGTTCTTATTTTATCCTTTGTAATTATCCCATGGTCACTGAAGGACTCCTGCACATCTCAAGACAGTTTCACTTCTGCAGGAAGGTTTCACTTTTCCTTATAAATGGAAACAGATTTTTGAATTCAGATCCCATGGAATTAACTGTGGATTCTGGCTGTACCGGAGTAATTAAAACAAGATTTAGTCTCTAATCCTTTAATACTTGATGTGACTGCAAAATTGTCAAATTTTGAAAATACCAAAATTGCTTTGGTATTTTTTATTTGCTTCTGTTTGGGGGAAATATGGAATAAATGCAGTTGTGTACTCAAACATTCCACTTTTAATGGGAAAAGCAATACACTCTAAACAGGCAAAATGCAGAGTTGTGGATTTTGGAAATTGTTGCTTTCATTACCTTTCCTTTATTCCTGGAAACTGTGTGTTGCTGTCCTGGTTCCCTCCTTTCTGGTAGTGTAAATTCTCTTCAAAGTCTGTTAAATGCTGCTCCCCAGGCTCCTGGACTGGGTAATTGCTGTGGGATGCTGAGTGGCTCCAGCTTGGATCATTTGGGACATGTGAGTAAAGCAAGGAAGCTTAGGGTAACTCATTTAATAAATTGTGTATGTGGAGTTGATTTCCCTGTTTGAAGGAAGAGAAGTGCTGCAATTGCTGCAGTTTTCTACCACAGGGAATATGAAAAAGCACAAACACTTTGGGAATATGAAGCTGGAGTTCAGCCCTCTGGAAGTTGTTCCTGAGGCAGATGTGACTGCAGTGTATCTGGACAGCTCCAAGCTCCAGCTGGGATCCAGCCCTGGGAGAAGGACTCCAGGATCTGAGTTGCCCAGCTGGCTGTGGTATTTCTGGGACTGGCGACAGGAGAAGTTCCTGAAGGAAGCGGCTCTGTGTCTGTTGGCGCGGTCTCTTACATGCTCCTCCCTGCGGCTTCCATGAGCCCTTAGCTGGACTCTGCTCTGGCCTGTTTCTTCATAATTTTATTTTTTGAATCCAAATTTATTCTGCACAAAACTGATGGAATGTACTCTGTAATCCTGGCAGTAATCTTCTGGCAAAATATTCCAGACTTGCTTGAATGCCAACTCTTGCAACTGCTCCTGACTGTCCGTTGCCTGCTGCCACTTGGTTATTGCCATGCCTGGGCACTTCCCCAGCAAAATCTGGAATCATGGAATGGTTTGGTTTGGTTTGGAATGGACCTTAAAGCTCATTCAGTCCCACCCCCTGCCATAGGCAGAGATGCCTTCTATAAGACCAGGTTGCTTCAAGCCCTGTCCAACCTGGAATGCTTCTTTCCCAGGGTTTACCTGCATTCTGCAGCTCTTCAGGTAGTGCAGCTTTCCATCTCTGCTCAGTCTCAGAGGGTTAAACAGAGAACGTGATTTGTCTGTAAAAGATGTGACTGGTGATACTTCCCTGCATTGCTGACATGTTTTTGGGAAGTTCTGCCTCCATGCGAGTTTGGATGAAGCCCCTCGAATCACCAGGAAGGACAGAATAATTGCAGGGACTGTAGTGATGCATAGAATACCAGACAGCCTTGTGGCTGTGTTCCAGTGTCTTCTGAATTAAAATTCAGGGGTTGCAGTGCCACTTTGTAGGAACATTTCCTTCTCTCCCTCTACTCTGAAGGAAAAAATAAAAGTCATCTGATATTTGCTTGATTTTGTTGCTTCCCACTTTTGGCTTTGTTGCTCCCATTTTGTACGTGGAGGAATTCAGCGGGTGCTGACTTTTTTATCCACTCCTGGCTTTCCTATGCCAAATTTCTGTAGGTGACTTTTTCTCATTAATTTTTTCTTCAGACATGTTATCCACTGATGCAGCTGCTGTGGAGGCCAAAAGGAGGGTGTTAAGAACCCAAAACTGGCTAAACTGGGTGTTTCAACAGTGTGACGTTATCTTCTTCTCTGAGCATCTTTCTCCAGTGTTCTAGTGGTAGCTGGCAATTCATGGGGTCTTTTTCCCAGCCAACTCCCTTTGTCTTGGGGATATGTCAACCTTAATGTCTTTTGAGTCCTGTAATGGAGTTTGCTACTGTTTCCTTTTCTTGTAAAAGTCAATCCACCCTGTTCTTTAAATACCAAAGTGTCAGTTCCAAGGCAGAGGCCAGCATAGGTACCTGCTTTTAGAAGAGCTTGAGGAGTCCTGAGCCTCTTGACATTTATGGATGCTTACAAGTAGTGCTCCAGTCTGGCAATTCAAACTTTCCCTTTGCTCCCTTTGCTTGTCTTTATTCTTTTAATACAATCTTCTAGGAAACGCTTTTTTTTTTTTTTTTTTTTTTTTTTTTTTTTTTTTTTTTTTTTTTCCCTTACAAAGGGGGAAATATATTTGAGTGCTATGAAACTGGGCAGGGTTTGGGGAGGGGACTGAGCAAGGCATGAAGGGTTAAAGCTCCTCTGCCTCTTAATCATGCCCTGGAAAGATCAAGAGATTCTGTTGTTGAATGGAATAGAAAACTTAGGATCTTCAACAGTGATCTTCAAGCTCCGGGAGCATTTGGACAATGCTCTCAGACACAGGGTGGGATTGTTGGGGTGTCTATGTAGGAATAGGAGTTGGACTGGATGCTCCTGATGGGTTCCTTCTAACTCATAATATTCTGTGATTTACCTCCTGAAAGCTACTCCAAGAGTGTAATTAAAGAAAAATAGAAGAAACTTGACCTTCTTTGGGCTTCTGTTCCTGCCCAGACTCACTGGGGAGCCAAGCATTTATTCAGTCAAGTGCCATGACTTCAGTTCCCAAATGAAGAGCTTTTAGTAGTTGAATAGTTACAGTTGGGAAGTTGGGGGTAGTTATCTCTAAATACTTGCTTCCATGATATATTTCCTGTGGTTTACTTTGGACTATTCTTCATTTCTAGTTTTTTCCTGTTCTGCTTGAAACATGGCTGTTAAAAAACGAAGGAAGCTTTCAAAACTGCCTGTGCTTGTTCTCTCCTTCTTTAGCAACCTTATCCTTCCACTCCTGGGTCACTGACTCTGATGTGACTTGTCTGATCTCTTTGCTTGCCTTGCTTTGTGCAAAAGATCAGATCCAGTACATGAAAGGATTTATCTGACCATGCCAAGTGGCTCTTGTTTTGCCCCATTTGGTCTTGACTGCTGCTTCAGGAAAGGTGATGATTCTCTTCCCTGGGATGATTTAGACCAAGTTCTTGGTTTCTGTCCATTTCTCTGCTTTTGGTGTCTCTTCTCTGGTAACTGAACGTAAGTCTGGCTTTCTGGGAAGCTTCATGGAAAGGTTTTTGGAAAATACATTTTTATCTGTAGAAATGTCAATCTCTGTATAGTGGAGAGAGAAGAGCAAATGTTGTGTTGGAAAGTGGAGTGTTTGAGTGCACCTGAAATATTAACCCAAATTTGAGTTTGTGCCTACTTTAACTTCTTGTCTCTCTTCCATTAAGATTCCAATACTGAATATTCAGGTGAAAATATTCCCAGCTCTTTGTACTGTGGCAGGAACTATATTCTCCTGTACAAACTACTTTGGTGTGATCTTCACGGGTGGAGTTGGCAAAAATGGATCCACTATAGCAGTGAGTACCTTCGACTTCCAGTTCCTTCTCAGCACCGAGACTCTTCAGCCACAGTTTGTATTTAACATAAATCCTTCCTCCATGGGAAATATTTTCCCTTCATCTCCTTGCTGGCTTGGGAAAAACAAGTTAATATTGTGTGTGTGTAAGAATAATAGATTAAGGAGTCAAAGTTTTAAATTTTTTGATTAAAAGTACTCATTGTACTTTGATATTTGTTTTTGAATTAATGACATAAACCAAGTTTTACAAATACATCCCTCACTGAAGAGTTTATAGAAAAATCCTGTGCAAAAATCCATTCAGAAGGAGATTTTTCAAGAAGATTCTGGGTTTGATCCTTCTGCAAGGTATATGTTACATACACATGTTACAGATATATATATGTTTACATATTACCAATGTAAAAGAACAAGTGGAGGTGTCTGCACAAGCACCTCCAGTTGCTGTGTTCTTGCAGCCTAAAATCTTTTTTTTTCCCAGCACCAGAAAGTTTCCACCACATTCTCAGCTGCTGCATGTTTAAGTTTCACCACTTTTTGTTCCTTTTACCACCAGCATTCAGAAAGATGTTTCTAATGTGATTTTACTTTTAACCCCTCATTGCACACCATGTGAGGGGCTCTTTGAGGCTTCTTTGCAATGTGCACATTTTATTAACCTTATGCTTTAATCTCACCATAGGGAACAAGTGTCCTCTCACCTTTTCTCCATATTGGCTCCGTGATCGCCTTGGCTGCAATGATCTACAAGAAATCTGCTGTGCAGCTCTTTGAGAGGCACCCCTGCCTCTACATCCTGACTTTTGGCTTTGTGTCTGCCAAGATCACAAATAAACTGGTGGTGAGTGAGGCAGAACCTTCCCAAGTCTTGTTGCAGGAGAACTTCTTGTAGATTATGGAGCTCTTTGGGTATTCTACTGAGTAACTTGCACTTGTTTGTGCACTGAAGAGATATTTGTGCTTTGCTTTACGTAGCCTGGAGGTGCAGCAGGGTTTTTTTTTTCTGTTTGAAAGGGCAGTGGGAACTTCGAGGTGATGCTGTGGTTGCACAGGCAGCACCAGGACAGCTCAGAGCTGCTTCTCCCCCTTCCCCAGCTGTTAAGCCATGCTTTTGCAATGTATTTGTGAACATGTGTGAAGAGTTGGGTTGGAACAGAGGTGGCTGGAATCCCCCTCAGATGCAAAGGAGAGGAAAGTTTGGCAGGAGAGGAGGTGATAGAGCTGCTGAGGTTTGGAACAATTGCTGACAGTTTAACTTGAAGAATTGGAGGAAAATAGGGGCCAAAATCATCAGCAGGCTTGTACAAGGTTGGAGGTGTCAGTGAATGAGGGTTAAACAGCTCCTGCCTCAAATGCCATCCCAGTTCTGCAGGCCTCTGTTGGGTACAGTGAGCTGGGTCAGTGCTGGACTTAACTCACAGTGGAAGAGTTTAAATTCATAGTGGAGGAAGAGTTTAAGCTCACAATGGAAGAAGAATGTCTTTCTTACCAGGCCTGCTTTGATGCTCAGTTCCGTTGCAGCCATGCTGTGCAGTGGGGATCGAGTGTGGGATGGGTTCTGTGCATGTAGGGAGGTGAGAAGGGCACACTTGGGCACCACAATGTTCATCAAATTGTAACCAGAGAGATGTGGTGATCCTTATGTAATGGGAGAAAAAGAGGTGGAGAGAGCAGAACACCAAGTGTCCTTGAGTTTTGAAGCTCCAGTAGCTGTGAGTTTTTGTTTCCAGGCTCAACTTTAAAATTTACCAGTCTGCTTCCATTTCACTGTTTGGTTTCTGGCAGGAGGAAGAGATGAGCTGGAAAACTTGTTAGTTTTTTTTCCTGTGGTACATTCTCTGCTCTAATAAAAGATGCCTCTCTGCAAACCTTGCATCTCTGTAGCTGTGGAGCACCTTGGTTCAAACAGTATTGTTACTGCCACTTTGATATTTTGCAGTAATGTGGCTTGAACTGTATGGTTTCAGCTTTATGTATTCTGAAATCACTCTGCCTTGGCTGGCACACGTTTATTTCTTAAACTTCCCTTTTTTTTTTTTTACTGCAGGTTGCCCACATGACCAAGAGTGAGATGTATTTGTATGACACAGCATTCATAGGCCCGGCATTGCTGTTTCTTGACCAGTATTTTAACAGCTTTATTGATGAGTATATTGTCCTCTGGATTGCCCTGGTGAGTCCAGGCCCATTTTATTAATTAACTTGGCCACTAATTCACTGTGTTGCGTGTGCCAAGATGAATCCCCTGGAGGGGGGTGGATTTGAAGCTGGTGCAGAACTGAGCAGGGTCACAGTGTCCCTGGTTTAGTGTTGGGGCAGTCCTGGGCACTGTCTTTAGGGATGGTTTGGGTGAGCGGATCAAGGCACTTCCAGTCAGTTTGCAGACATCACCAGTTTGGGTGGGATGTGGACCTTCTGGAGGGATCTGGACAGGCTACATCTATAGCTGAGCCCAGAGGTGGGAGGGTCAACCAGGGCAAGTGCCAGCTCCTATCCTCAGGTCACAACAGCCCTGTGAAATGCTGCAGGCTGGGAGAAGAGTGGCTAGAAAGCTGGGAAGGGATCTGGGAGTGCTGGTAACAGTGGCTAGACATGAAACCAGGTGTGCCCAGATGGGTAATGGCACCTGGGCTGTTGCAGCCATGCTGTGTCCAGAAGGCCCAGTATGGTGCCCTGTGCTGGTGCTGCTGCTGGGGCACCTCCAGTGCTGGGGACAGCTCTGGGCCCCTCCTGACCAGAGAGACACTGAGGGGCTGGAGCATGTGCAGGGAAGGGAACAGAGCTGGAGAAGGGTCTGGAGCACCAGGAGCAGCTGAGGGAGCAGCTGGCGGTTCAGCCTGGAGAAAAGGAGGCTCAGGAGAGACCTTCTGGCTCTGCACAACTCCCTGACGGGAGAAGGCAGCCAGGTGGGGTCGGACTCTGTGGCTGGGGAGCAAGGGCCAGCACAAGAGGAAATGGCATCAAGCTGTGCCAGGGGAGGTTTAGGTTGGATATCTGAAAAAATAAAAAAGCTGAAAGAGTTAATCAGGCATTGGAATAAATTGCCCAGGGCAGTGATGGAATCACCATACCTGGAAGTGTTCAAGAGGTATCTGGATGTCTTAACCTGGGGACATGGGTTAAGAGTGATTATGGTGGCTCTGGGGTGATGGTAGGACTCAATGATCTTCAAGGTCACTTCCAACCTTCTTAACTGTGGTAGTTTAAAATTTCAAAGCACTGTAGCAAATATTCAAAGCTTAGATTAGAATGTTATGAACAGATGAGTGTTGCTGCCTCGTTAGCAAGGGCTCTGTGAGGGGCAATGCGGGGGTGCTCTGGCTGTGCTCTGGAATGTCTGTCATGACTCCAGCATCCATCAGGAAAAACATCCTAAATGGTCTTGTCAAATGCTCAAGTTTAATTTACAAAAACAGGGTTAACTTTTCAGTAAAATTGTGTTGATGTGATGTAAAAAGATGTTGTGTGTGTGGTTATCACCATTCAGTGTTAATGAGGCATTTCACACTATCTCTAGCTGCTGTAATTCTTCTCCACTTTCTGATTGTAGAATTAAGAGTCTGTCTTTTCTTAGGCTGGAAGAAAGGCCAGAGTTCCCAGAAACTCTTTAGAGAGTCACTACCCATCCCTGGAAGTGTCCAAGGCCAAGTTGGACAGGGCTTGGAGCAACCTGGTCTAGTGGAAGGTGTCTCTGCCCATGGCAGGGGTGGAACTGGATGGGCTCTAAGGTCTCTTCCATCCCAAGCCAGTCTGTAATGCCATGGTTATTTCTGGAGCTGGAGATTCAGCTCAATGGAGTGCAATGCTGTGGTTGTGGAGTGTAGGCTGTTACACCTTGTGTGACACACAAGGAAAATGTGGGTATAACTGTGGATGATTTTTCCCTGTGCAGATCCTGTCCCTGTTTGACCTGCTCCGATACTGTGTCAGTGTGTGCAACCAGATCGCTGCCCACCTGCACATCCATGTGTTCCGCATCAAGGGCTGCCCCACGCACTCGAACCACCACTAGGGATGGGAACTGCCACAGGGGAATGGAGGAGATGGGTTTCTACAGGAATGGATGAAGACTTGTCGGAGACTAAGTTTAAAAGCAGATAAGAACAAAGTAATTTATAATAATCAATGTTGTATAACTTTTCTTCTTTGTTATCAGTAACACTCCTTAACTAGTCTCCTGCCTGAGAGAGTGAATTCCAAGTACACCCTAGTCAACTCTCCATGTAGTCAACTCTGTTGGTTCCAAGCCTGGGAAAGCATGCAGGAAGTAAATGCTCTGTCTTTGTAATTACCTTGATTACAAATAAATCTCTGTATGGTGAATGGATCCCCACCAACTGGAGTTTCTAATGTAGTATAATTACAGCTGCAATCTGACTTGCTTTTAATTTTAATATTTCATCATCTCTTAGTGAAATACTTGTTTAGTGTCCACTTGGAATTTATTTACTAAAGACCTGAGCTGGTAAAAATCCAGAGATATCTCACTAAGTTGTGTGGCTGCAGCAGCTGCCAGGTGGGAGCTAGGCTGGGGTGGTGTTTGCTCGTGCATTGCTGACAAAGCGGTTTCATGCTGAACAGGGTCCTGCGAGCCAAGGGGTGCCCGGCATGCAAAACAGTGTGGTATCTTTGTCAATTAATTTTATTTTTTTAAATAAACATTATCTAAAAAGACAACTTATTTCTCAATTTTCTTCAGTGGAAAAGACTATAAGAAAAAAAATTACTGTTTACTTTTTTATGTATAAAACTTAAGCAAAATTTCCTTTCTGCTCTTAATAAACAAGAATTCTGAGAGCAACAGTTGTCTTGAGATGTATGTGTTGCTCTGTCCTGCTCAGACTTGTGAATGACAAACCTGCCTGTGGTTTAGAGAGTAGTTTTCCAGTGCTTTTATGTGCATCATGGTGTCATTCCAGGATCTCTGAGAGCTTTGCCTGCTGTGTGCAATAAGTTCAGGTTTCTTTTTTCTGTCGTCATTTTAATACCATTTTAACTATGGTGAGCATGAGGGACACTTAAGATTATTGTAAGGTTCAACATTAATATTACGTAACATTAACATTCAGTGATAATGAAGTTCACCTGGTGCCACAGGCCCTGTCACTGAGGGGAGCTTCAACCCCTGAGCAAAGGGGCTGAAGTACTTAGCAGGGAGTGTCTCTGAGCAGGATCTGCCTTGGCTGTGGGGAAGCTGCTGGGGATAGAGCTGGAATGCTGGGATTCCATGTCTGAAATCCCAGCCTTCTAACCATGGAGCATCTCTCTGAAGGTGAGAGAGAAATTCTCTCTGTTGGGAGCCCAGGCCAAGGCAGTGCCTGTGGACAATAACATGGCTCTGAAGGAATTAAACACAGCTCATGGCCAGAAAAAAAATGAACCAAAAAAACTTCACCTCAGTAACAACAAATCAAAATCTCCTTCAGCACCTGGAAGTGCTGATGCACTGTGATACCCCAGTGATTAGAAAATGTGCTCAGGAAGCGGAGAGAAAACTCAGTTTCTGCACTGTCTGGAGAAGTTTGAAATCTTTGTTCTCTCCCTCAGTACTCGGTGTCCAGCTGCCATGGACTGAGGGATTGGGGTTGCTTGTGTCCTGGCAGGGACAGGACTGGAGGGGACATGGAAGAACGTGGCTCTGGTTTAATGGTTGCAGTGTTTGTGGGGAGAGACCAGACTGGCCCTGCTGGGAAGTGGAGCAGAGGTGCCAAGTCCTTCGGCTCAGTCTTGGCACCGGGAAGTGCCCAGTCTTGTGCCTGCTGTGCTTGGAAGAGTCTTGGTTCCTTCCTTTGCAGTGGCACCATGTCAGCGAGTGAGCCAGAGGTCATGTATCAGCCTGGGGGCACTGGGGGAATCAGGAACATTCTCAGGATGAGGATGTAAGGCTTCCCCACTCCACCCTTGCACTCCCAGTTTGAATCTTGTGAGCAGCAGTTTTATGGCAAATGCAGCTGAGGGTTCTTTTGCGACTTGGCCCTGTGTCAGGGGTCCCCTCAGGGTCCCTGCCAGGCTGGAGCCAGAGTTAGGGGGTTTGATTCCTGCATCCTGATACACCTGAGGCAGCTCCCAAGTGTTCTGGAGCTCCCAAGTGCCTTGGTGCTGGGAACATCTCCATGTATGAGGTGACAGCTCTAGAATGACATTTTTAGATACCAGTGGAATTCAGGGAACTCACTAATTGAGTTTTAATTGCAGTGAGCTGGGGAAAGAGTTGACCTGGACAATGTAGCCTCTGCTACTGTTTTTCAAGGGGAGCAGGTAAAAGTCTGCAAGGGCAAAGCCTGGAAGTGTTTGAATGTGCCCTTTACAAACCACGTGTTTCCTTTCATCAGCATGAAGTGGGTGCAGAACTGTTACTTGGAAAGTCCCTCCCTGGAGTGTGAGTGGTTTCCTCGAATCAGAATCAGTCTGGTGGTTCATCAAGTCCAACCTTTGACCAAACACCTCCATGCCCACTTACCCATGTAAACAAGGAGATTCCTGCTCTCAGTCGTACGGGTTTAAGATTAGGCTGCTCCAAACAGTTTGTTACTAATACTTGAGACTGGAGAAGAACCAAAGCCTTTAAAAGTGCAGGACCACACTTCCATGTGCAAAACTAAAGCCTGTTGCTGTTCAGGACACCTTTTTCTAAGCTTTTCACTCCCTGGAAGTTTGGATGCCCCCAGCCAAGAAAAAATTCCATTTCTGTGCTGATGTAGTTTCAGTGTTATCAGGGAACAGTCACTACTGGCAATCCAAGCCCTCTAAAGTGCTGCTATGGCTCTGGGTATGGTGACAGATAATGGAATAAATGACCTTTCCACCTGCCTTGTTTGTGGCCGTGGGTCACGTCAGATGTGCCTGTGGGGTTGAGAAGGGTGACAGGGGATTTGTGGGCTTGGCCTGATCTCGTGATGAGCCCTTTCACTTTCTCTTGTGTTGAGAAGATGCTCAGGAGAAAGAGCTTCTGCAGCACCAGCACCTGGGACTGAAAACACGCCCTGCTAAAAAAATACAGTCCTGCTCTGCAGGTTTTCCTCTCAGTTTGTAAAGAGAAGCTGGAAATTTCCACTGGGTGCTGTGTTGGCTCTTTAAGAAGTGCTGAAGGAGTTCCCTTGCTCTGATAAGGGGTTTTTCACAGGAAAGAGGCAGGTCAGAACACCTCAGGGCCTCTTTCTGTGTCATCAAAGTGTCAGCTTTGTTTCAAAGCACTATTTTCCTCCTGTTGCCATCCTACTCAGCTTGGCCCAGGTACCTCCAGTGCTGCTGTGACCTAGCTGTGAGCATGGAGTGGAGCTGCAGAGGAGTTTAATGATTTCCAGAGGGTGAGGACTACAGCAGTTCAGAGGTTATGGCCATGTGGCCTGGGAGTGGGGTGGGAGCAGGGGCTCTTCCTGCCCTGGCATGGTGGGAAGCACTGGGCTGTCACCCCTGTGCTGGCTCTGGCAGGTGAAGCCTCCCACGACTGTTTGCTGGCACTGAAGCTGCTGGTAGAGAGTGACACATGCCAGAGCATGAAATTGTCTTCCCCAGAGCAGCTGCATAGCAGGGATTGAGTCCCAAATCAGCAGTGGGGACTGAGCTGCCTGCTGGCTGGGCCCCAAGTTTTTTGGATAGTGTGAATTGGCCAGTGCTTTGCTGGGAACTATGTTAACAATTTAGCAGAATAAAGGAGCCCTTTCCAATTCAGGGAAATATTTCTTAGTGCTGTTTTATTTACTGTTGTAGGCTTGGATCAAGTGTTGGGCAAATCTTGAGCAGGAAGGATTTAAAAATATGCTGCAAGTTATGCTGATGTGCTGCAATGTGACCCAGCCTCGGTGTCCCTGCTCCCAGCAGGCCCAGCTGAGCCTTGCCAGTGTGTCCCCAGCAGAGAGTCTGTCCACCCTTTGGCATTAAAGGGAGGGTATTAAAGCCAGAACTTAACAAATACCTGTAAAAAAAAGGAGAGGGACTTTTTGCACAAGGAAACAGTGATAGGACAAGGAGGAATGGATTTAAATTAAAATAGGGGAATTTTAGATAGGATGTTAGGAAGAAACTCTTCCCTGTGAGAGTGGTGAGGCCCTGGCACACGGTGCCCAGAGAAGCTGTGGCTGCCCCATCTCTGGTAGTGTCCAAGGCCAGAGACCTGGGATAGTGGAAGGTGTCCCTTCCATGGCAGGGGGTGGGACTGGGTGATCATTAACATCCCTTTCAACTCAAATCATTCTGGGATTTTATGATTCTAAGGCAGCTCCAACTCTTTTGAAGCTGAAGTTCACCCTAGCCTGGCAGCTGGAGAACAGACTGCATTTGAAAAATTATATATTTTTTGATTTAAGGATGCGTTTTTGTGTACTGGTTTTCAGCAGCTGAGAAATAATTTTCTGTCAGTTTTTTTCTCCAGGAGGAGTTTTTTCTCTGGGAGGATTTCTAATTGTTTCCAAAAGAACTACTCCCAAAATGACAACCACTTCCCAGTTTCTCAATGAGATGGTGTTTGGCTTCACAACCAAAAGGTTTGGCATCTGATAGGTGCCCTTGATTTTCCACACCATTTTCTGCTGTCAGTTGAACTTTGAAAAATAAATTAAAAAAAAAGGAAAGCCGGAAAAAAAACCACTGACCTTTAATTTCCTGTAGTTAACCCTGCACTCTCTCTACCCATGAGGGGGAACTTGTGGAGAAGACACCCCAGTGCCAAAAATCCCGTTTTCCTAACAAATAATTCCTGTTCCCCCTCCAGACACGTGGGGGCTGAACGACAAATCAACTATTTTCTTTCAGCCGGGCTGGAGACTTTGACTGCTGTTTGTGTCCTATGTCCAGCTGTGTTTCAGTCACATTTGTGCCTGACTGGATGAAGGGTTCAAAATTAAATGTCTTTTATCTCTCTTGTTTGGGTGGATGTTGCCCAGCTCTGAGAGTAAAAGCTGACTGGCAGTCTGGTGGATTTAAGTGCTTGCACAAAATCCCCCACTGGGGCTTCCAGCACTGCTGCAAAAGTTGTGTTAAACTGGATTTGGAACCACGGGGGGAGGCATCAAGGTGGACAGAGGGATGGAGCAGCTATTCTGTGAGGAAAGGCTGAGAATTGGTGTTGTTCAGTCTGGAGAAGCTTTGGGGTGACCTAACTGTGTGCTTTCAGTACCTGAAGGAAGCACAAGAAAGATGGAGAGAGACGGTGGAAAAGGGCCTGGAGTGACAGGACAAGGGGGAATGGCTTCCCACTGCCAGAGGGCAGGGTTAGACGAGATATTGGGGAGAAATTGTTCCCTGTGTTCCCTTCTCTGGCACACCAGAGAAGCTGTGGCTGCCCCTGGATCCCTGGGAGTGTCCAATGCTAGGCTGGACACGGCTTGGAGCAACCTGGGCAAGTGGAAAGTGTCCTTGCCCATGGCAGGGGATTGAATTGGGTGATCATGAACATCCTTTCCATCCCAAACCACTCTAAGATTCCTTGATTCCTGGATATTTTGATGCCTGGTGGGTACCAAGCAATGCAACAGCCTGGCTGTAACATCTCAGAGAGGAGAATGAAGCTCTGCCTTCACTGGAGCCTTTCATGGGAGAAGTACCTGGCTTGGGTTTCAGTGGGTGGAACCAGTCAGATCTGCAGCCGCAGCCCAGCTTCCCTGCTGCAATATTTATTTCCTGTTTGAGTGTATTCAGAAAGGAAGAGAAACATAATTTAGCTTTAATCTGCTGCTGGCATCACATTTCAGAGAGAAATTGTGAGTTTTTAAGGGACGTTGGCACCAACACCAGACCCAAGGAGGATGACACATTTTTTACTCTGGGATGGAACAAATCCTACCTCCCTCCTCAAAGCTGTTGATCAGCTGTTTTCCCCTTGACACCCCACAGCCATGTGGCCTTCACATTTTGCTCCAGCACAAATAAATAACCTGCTGGAAATATTTTTGTTTCCTTAGAAAGACAAACTTGGCTCTATGTGGCACCAGTGATGCGGCAGCTGCAAGAGAGGAAAACTCTAACCCCCCCCACACCTCCCCCCACCTGCTCCTGCTCGTGTTTAACAATGGCACAATAAAAACATATAAAACAGTTCTTAATAACAAAACCTCAGGAACTGTGCAATGGGATGTTCCTTATTTGCAAACTCCTGTTTAGTTTTAATCTGAAGCAACACTATTTCCTACTCATCCTTTGTTTTTCCCCCATTCTAATAATTACTCTAAACCCCTGTTGTGCTGCAGCCAGCCCTGGCTGCCCTTCCTCTGTGTGAGGTGCTGGGGGGAAAAGGTCTGTGCAGGGCCAAGCACTGGGGGTCACAGTCTGTCCCTGGAGCAACCACGATTGGGAAAGAAATCCCAGCCTGGTGCTAGTTCTGTGCAAAGAGTTTTCCAGTGTAATGATGCCCTGAGGAAGAAAGGGTAGGACTGGTGCTCAGTGCTGCCGAGGGAGCTCAGGAGTTCCAGGTGGGCAGGAACAGAGTCCAGTGTGGTGCTGCTGGCAGGGATGTGTCAATCCGAGTCCTGCTGCTCTGCTCTCAGGCTGGAATTCAAGAGTCCCTTTGGTGCTTCTTCTGTTCATGGTACTCTATTATTTTCTGCTGGAAATACGCTGTGGAAGAGAAAAGGTCATGGGTGCGGTGCTGGAATGGGGGATACAGGGCTGCACAGCCTGAATCCTTGGAAGTGTTTTTGTCCCAAACTTTCCTGGGTTATGGACATCTGCATCCAGAAAGGACCAGGAGAAATGTGAAAATGAAGTGTACAAGGTGGGTTGGATGGGGCTTGGAGCAACGTGGGATAGTGGAAGGTGTCCCTGCCCATGGCAGGGCGTGGAACAAGATGCCCTTTAAAGGTCCCTCCAACCTAATTTTTTTGAATTCTGGGATTATATAAGTCTGTGAAATGGGGGTGGTTGCAATGCCACCCATCCCTGTCACCCAAAATAGGCTTTATTATGCTGGGTTAGGCAGAGGTTTTAACCTGTGTGTTCACTCCTGTTCAGTTTTGTGTCTCCCGCTAGCAAGGAAGGGAGAAAGCAGCAGACCCAGCAAAAAGCCGGAATAGTGATGCAGACTGGGAATACAATGAGAAAGACAGGGATTGTGCCATTCCTCTCTTCCTCCCCAGGTTTGTCTTATAAGGTCTCACATAAAAGGGTAGAGAAGAGAAGCAGCACCTGAGGCAGTGCCAGCAGGATTCCCCCGGGGTGGCAGCTCCCAGCCCAGGATGTCTCCATCCAGCAATACAGTTTTTGGATGGTTTCCTCCACCTCCACTGCTCATTTGTCCTCATCCCAGGCTGGGAGGAGGCTCAGCTCTGCCTTGTGCTCTCTAAATCCCCAGGAAAAGGGAAGGATCATTCCTGCTGCCACAGAGCTGGAGCTGAGCTGAGTCAGGCTCTTGGCAGCTGCTGCTGTGCTCAAGCCAAATGTTTGTGCTGCTGCCGTTTGTTTGCCTCAACACGGAGCTCCCAGTGAGCAGGCCACAGCTCCAGGAGAGTGACAAGATCTAAAAATCATAGCATCCAGAATCCAACACTGGTTTGGCTTGGAAGGGATGTTAAAGCTCATCCAGTTCCAAACTCTGTCCTGGGGAGTAACACCTTCCACTAGACCACTAGACCAGTTTGCTCCAAGCCCCATCCAACCTGGCTTTGGACACTTCCAGGGATGGGGAGTCACAAATGAAGATTTTTTTTTTTTTTTTCTTGACAAGGATGGAGAAATGAGGCCATTGAGAGCAAACAGGATCTGCTCAGTGCCCTCAGCATCCTCAGCTTGGGCTGCATCCCATCCCTCACCACACACGCTGACTCTGTCCCTAAACCAACCAGCCCAGGGTTCCACAGAGTTCACCCAACAGGGGAGGGGACGAGAAATGGGACCATTACCTTCCTGTGGGATCCTGCTCTTCTCTGCTTCCTCAATAAATAGGGAAAACATGTTGGTCTTCACAAACTTTTTCACGAATCTGCGGCAGCTCTTGGAGGTGATGGCCTTGCAGAAGGCTCGCTCCTGGAAGCTGCCCGAGCCGCTCCTGCCCCACTTGATGTGTGAGGCATAGTGCCCGACCAGCCGCACAAAGAAGTGCACAAAGGCTTCTGACACTAGGGCGTTCACCTGCTCCAAGGCTAGAAGGGGAGATGGATGAGACAAGAGGTAGGCATGGGACCTCTGAACTGATGGCTAATTTTGACTTGGTCTATGTTTGCATCCCAAGGAATTACTTGCTTAGAGCCTTCCTCTGTCACTAATCAAAGATCAGACTAATTTTGCTGTGGGATCCCTGGCTTTCCGAGGTGTTGCCTTCCAGGGTGGCAGCATCTTTATGTTCTAAATATTAACAAAAAATCCATTTTTCCAGCAGAATTATCTGTTCCTGCTCTCATGTTTCAAAGGACAGAGGAGAAGCCAAGGGATTACCCCTGCAAAAGGGGAGAAATATCCCAGACCAGGTGACTTTAGGAAAATCCCTTGGCTGAAGTCTAAGCATGGAGAAGGAGGATCAGGGCTGTTTTACCATGACAGACATCCTTACTATGCACGTTGTTGTTGTTGTTGTGCCTGTTCAGAGATATCAGCATCTCATTCTGCAGCTTTCTGGGCAGGATCTCCTCCTCATCACCCACCTGGAAGGCAATGGGAAGCACCAGAGGAAATCTGGCTCAGGGCATCATCAGTGCAGCCCATCAGTGGGGCTTTTAAAACTCATTAATAAATCATCATCACAATGTCCTGCAGAGATGTGGGTGTGGGATATCCAGTGCATGGACCCTGCTGTTCTGGCTGAAAAGCCAGGTGCAGTGGCTGTAGACATCCCCACATGGGATGTTCCCCCTGGGAGGGTGCCACTGAGATGGTTGTGCCCCCAAAATCATAGAACCACAAAATCCCAGATGGGTTTGGGTTAGAAGGGATATTAAAGCTCATCTCATTCCACCCCCTGCTATGGACAGAGACATCAGACCACATTGCTCCAAGCTCTGTCCAACGTGGCCTTGAACACTTGCAGGGATCCACGGGCAGCCACAGCTTCTGTGGGCAACCTGTGCCAGGGCTTCACCACCCCCACAGGGAAGAACTCCTTCCAAAATCCCATCTAACCCTTCCCTCTGGAAGTTTGAAGCCATTTAAAAATGTGGAAGCTGCCAGCTAGCTGACACCCAAGGAGAAAAGGTCGTTCCTGGGGTTATCCAGGCCACCCCCAGCCCCACACCCACACAGGGAGGACCTACCGCCCGGATGATCTTCCCTTCACAGAGATCAACTATCAGAGCCTGAAAGAGAGCAGGGAGTGACCAGGTTTAGCCCTGCAAAGGCATCTGGCCTTCCTCCCACCTGTTTGGGACTGGTGTGTTACCAGCCTGTGAGGGTGACAGGAGAGGGATCAGCCCCTCTCTGCAGGAGGGACCTGGGCAGGGGAACCAGGGCAGTTTTTGCCGCAGTTTTTGGGGTTGGTGGCTTGTCCCTGCACAGCTTTACTCTGCTTCAAGACTGGGATGACCCCAAAAGCAGCTCCTGGAGCTGCAGGAGGCAGGGCAGCTCCCACAGGAGTGTGGACATATTGCCCCAGGTGCCAACAGGAGGGGACATGGAGGACACCCTAACTTCCAGCCTCCCTGGATGGGAAAAGGGCACAATCAGAGCCTCTAGCCCCAGGGCCAAGCCAAACTTGGGGACACAGATTAACCAATGCACCTGCCTTCCCCCTCTGGATGAAATACCTCCTCCATTGGCTGCTCCAGGACCCGTTCCAGGTGCCGCATCTGGATGCCAACCATGAAGGGTGTGGGGCAGCACACAGTGTCCAGAAGGCACTCGGGGACCACGGGGATGTAGGTGTGAGCCCAGGTGAAGGGGTACAGGAGAGCAGCCACGGCATGGATACACTGAGACAGGACACTGTAGGACAGGCAGCCAGAGGTGATATCATGGCAGGGAGGAGGGAACATCCCACCTCTGCTTTGTCCTGTGCCACTTCAGGGGCATTTTTATGGATATTTTTATAATAAAGAGAACAGGACTCACCTCAGCTCCTCAGCCAGGAAAATGAGCCGTCGCTCCAACATGGCAGAGGCGAAGATGTGCAGGATGAGGTGAGGGCTGAGTCGCTGGAGCAGAGCCTGGAACTCCACGTGCTCCAGGTGGGCATCTACAGGCCGTGTGAGCTCGATGAGCTGCCAAGGAAGAGCCATGGAACCTCAGCTTAGGAGGGGCAACACTCCCCCCATCCTGCCCTGGCTCCCTGAGAAGGTGATTTGGAAGCAGTTAATGACCCAGAGTTTGCAGCATCTGCACTGTGTCCATGTGCAAGGGACAAACCCCATTTCATCCTGCCAGGAGACACAGCCTGTGCAGTGCTGAGAGCTCAGAGATGCCATCAGTAATGTGCATTGTGGGGATCTTTATTTGGGCACTGGAATTTAACCCAAATGCCTCTTTTCTCCAGTGCTCCCAAGTCGCTGGGAGGGGGTGGCAGTGACATGTCCCATCTCAGTGTCGGACAGGTCATCTGTGAGCTGCCAGGAAAGGGAGGAATGGGGAGGGCATGACTTCTAGAAATTCCACAAAACCTTCCTCTAAAGCCCCTATGGCAGGGTCAGCTTGGCAATTCCTGGCTAAGATGTTGCAAAAGTGAGGGATTTAATAGATATTTGCAGGTGGGCTGGCTACTCAGCTGCCTTTGCCCACAAGTCTCCCAATCCCATCAATCCCCATGGCAGCTGGACACAGTAAGTACTGAAGGGTTAACAAGACTGTGTATCTCATGACACAGTCCTGGTCCCTCTCCCCATGCCTCAGGAGGAAACTCTCCTTCTCCATGTGCTTTTCCACTAAAGCAGCATCTTCTCAGCAAGCAGCATCAGGCTTGGCTGGGCTCCAGAGTCCATTTCCAGCACAAATCCTGCCCCATCCTCGGCTCTCAGACTATGCAGTACCCAGGATTTATTTCTCCTCCTTTCCTAGTCTCAGTGATCTCCTTGACTTGCTCCAGTCCCTGCCTGGAGCCCCAGAGTGCAGCTCTTTCGAAGAACATCCTCATTCCTCCTCCCTCTGGCAGCCCAGGCCATGTTCCCAACCATGGCCCTGGGACAGAGCATTGAGCAACCTGCAAAGTCTTGCACAAGCTCCCTGGATGAAGAAATCACTTAGATCGCCTGCTGCTAAACTGCTCTAGAGAGGAGGGATCCTGCTCTCAGGCCTTCCCTGGCAGGGCACATCCCTGGGATGCTCAGCATTGAGGATATTTTGCCCAGTGCCAGAGTGGATCTTCCCCATTTTTCCAGCTTGGCTTTGCCACAAGAGAAAGAAAAAGCGAATTAAAAGGCTGTGCCCGTGCGAGTCTGAGCTGTGTGGGCACAACGGGATCTTCTCATCCATGTCTGCATCAGATCTTTTCTCCACAGGAAAAAAACTGGGCTTATCACACACCTGCACCCACCTAGGCAGCTAAACCAGGCAGAAATCAGGGCTGGGAGCTAAGTAGAATGGTATGGATAAGAGTATAAACATGGAATCATGGAATGATCAGGGTTGGAAAAGCCTTCTAAGATCATCAACTCCATATTCACCACTAAGCTCTATCCCCAACTGCCACATTCACGGTTTTTGAATACTTCTAGGGATGGTGATTCCACCACTGGGCTGGACAGGCTGAGCCAGTGCCTGACCACCTCTTTTGGGAAGAAATTTGCAGCTCACAACAGCCCTGACACCACTATGCTCCCCAACCTGCTGGTGGAGCTCATGCTGGCTCAGGAGCAGGAAGAGGTCACAGCCCCTGGCACAACATGCCCCTCCCGGCCCCTGGCATGACACCCTACTCCCAGCCCCTGGCACAACATCCCGCTCTGGCATCAGGGCCAGGCAAGTCCTGACATGGTGTGGGGAGAGTTTTTGTGTGGCAGTTTCAGCTTCAGGTTGGGGGAGCTGTAGAGGATGCAAAGATGGAGCAGCATCCCCAGGGGATAGGCTCCATCTTCATCCTCACTGCTCTCCTGGATCAGGAGAGAGATAACACCCATATTCCCAAGGGATGAGACCCCTGGCAGCCTGACCCACCCTGCCCTGCTATGGTGAGCACCCCTGGGTGCTGCAGGTGTGGAGGATGCTCCCAGATGTAGCCTGGGCTCCTCATGTTGCAGCAGTCCTGGAGGTGCCCCCGAGCCCTGCACCAACCTCTGTGCCCGACTCAGGGATGAAACTTTTGATGGTGACAGTTTTCCCTGGAGCTGGGAAGGGTGATTCCCGAAGGCCCTGCATGAAGGGGTAGATCACTGCCATGGAGATCTGACGCCTCTTCTCCACCTCGTCCAGGATCTGGGTGAGAAAGATGTGAGCTGGGAATCCGCAGCAGGAAAAGGAGAAGTCGTCAGGACCACTACTGAGCCAGAGCGACCAGATCCCTACCTTGGAGAAGAGCCCAAAGCAGCCCAGGCAGCTGATGATGCAGAAAACCTCAGGGAGCCGGACACCACGCCCGGATGGCTGGAAGAGTGTGGGAAAAGGATTTGAGCAACTCCCAGCCCCCTGCAGCTGCTCCATGCTCTCCAAAGGGATCCCCATTTGCTCCCCTCAAACTCCCAGCCACTCTCTGGGAGATTTTAAAAGCTAGGGCCATGGCCAAGGATGCAGTTGATGTTGGAAAAGCAGAGGGTACTCAGAGAAGGTGATTTGAGTGCCTAAGCTGTTAATTATTTTGGTGCAAAGTCCGTTGGCATATTTCCAAACTCTCCTCACACCGAGACACACATTCTCCAAGACATCCTGCCCCACCATGCCTGGGGTTAATTCTGACTCCTGCTACAACAGGATTTTGGGGATGGGGTGAGAGGTCCCAGCTCCTTGGCACCTGGATGGCTGCATTGACATCCCCATCCTGATCCCAAGTGGGATTTGCAGCCATCCTGCCACTGCAGACAAGGGAAAGGAGCCAGGGAAGCTGTGGAAGCCAGTGGGGAATCACAGAACCATTAGGTTTGGAAAAGCCCTCCAAGATCTCAAAGTCCAAAAGTCCGCCCAGCACCATCACATTCACCCCTAAATCATGTCTCCAAGTGCCACATCCACAGGCTTTGTGAACACTCATTGTTTCCCCCATCCAACATCTGAGTGATGCCTCAGCAGAGAGCTTTGAAAACCTGCTTTGGGTACCCTCTTACTGCTTGTCATCACTTTGGTCAAGGCCAGTGGCTTTCTAAGACATCCCCAAGAGCTGAACTCCGGGCATGGCAGGAGGTGACATGTCCCACCGTGGGGAGGGGGGGACATCCCTGATGGGTGTGAGGTGGGGTGGGCTCACCAGCAGCCGCCTGCAGTAGCCGATCTTCCTGCTGCCATCCACGTTGGTCAGGACAAAAGAAAAGGTTTCGCTGCAAGGACAGAAAACGTGGGGCTGGGATGAGCTATGATGGACTAGGCTGGGCTGGGCTGGTCCTTCCAGCCCTCAGGAGTCCCAACAGGGGTGGGTGCCCCAGCCCAGACCCTGCAATGGGGCAGGTACCTGGTGAACTCAGTGACAGGCACCCAGTTGTTGCCATCAGGGAAGCAGAAGAGCGGGATGGCTTGGAGGAGACGTTCTTCCTCCTCCTTCTGGCCCTTCAGCAAGTTCTCGCGCTGGAAGGAAGTGACACTAAGAGTCAGGGAAATGGAGGGTCTCCATCGTCACCAGGAATGGGGTGGGATTCAGTGGAATGAGGTATGTCCCTAAGCAACCCCCGGCTCTGAATGATGCAGAAGGGGCCTGCACACGTCTGGACAAGCACTTTCCAAAAATCAGAATTTTCACTCTCACCCCGTGGACAGTGAGGCAAAGCAGAGAGACCCTCTGCCAACTAGGATCTCTTCCTATGCCACCTCCCTGAAGTGTGATTTCCCCACTGTCATCTCCCTTTTTGGGACAGGAGGCCAGCGACAACCCCTGGGAGTTTCCTCCTGGGGTTTGTGGCCCTGGGCTGGGATCATGGAGAAGGACAGATGGTCCTAGCAACCCCGACCCAGGGCAGGCAAAGCTCTGGGGTCTGGCGCTGTGACTCAAGGGCATGGGGCACTTTTTCTTCTCCTTCCATGGCTTTAATGATGGGGAAGGAACAACATCCCTTTCTCCTCTAAATGTGGAAAACTAATCTTATCAGAAACAGAGGACTAAATACCTTTGGGAACTGGTAGGTTATCTTGGGTTCATAATGTCCATCTGGCATCTTCTTCAGTGACACCACCACCAGGTACTCAAAGAAGAACTGTCCAGCAGAGTAGAAGGCTGAGCTCTGCTCCCCCATCTTCCCCTGTGGTACCCGTGGGGGAGTGTTTTCTGCAGCAGAGGCTCCATCTTTTCCTTCTGAAGCCGAAAAGATTCCCCCCAAAAATCAGATCAGAGTGCAATGAAAGGTGTGAAGTGTCCTAAGGGCAAGGAAGGAGTTGCAGAGTTACATGTGGACAAGCACTAAAGTGGCTAAAGTGGCTAAAGTGGCTGGAAGGAACCAGGTCCTGGTGCCCAGGACTTTTGGTCCCCAAAATTGAACAGCTGGGGACATGAAAAGGAAAGAGAAATGGCTTTTATGAGTCTTTCAGGGAAAACCCTAAGACACCCTCCAGCCTTCCTCTGCCCCAGCCCAGGGAGGGCGGAAGGATGCCCAGAGCAAAGCAGGCACATGGAATGAGGGAGTGCAGATGGGGTCTGCACTAAACATCTTCAGGGATGTGTGGGAATGTGTTTATAGCAGTTAATTTTATTCCCTTAGGGGAAGTAAACAGCAAAAAACCAGCCCAGACATTGTTTGAGCACCTCCTAAAGCTCCAGTCAGATAAATCCCAACCTCTCTCAGCCAGATGTCCTGGGAACTGCTGATTGCAAATGAGCTGCTTGAGGGTTTTCCCTAAACCACAGCTCTCAAAGCAAAGCAGTTCCTGGAGATTACACCCCTGTTCTTGTTGGGCTGGTTGAGGAGGGCAGCTGGGAAGCATCAGCTGTCACACCCTGAACAACCAGGAACAGGACGGAAAAGAGCCCCATCCAGCATCTCAAAGGGCCCTGGGATGACCACAGTGGGACAGTGAGATCTGAGGGCTGGAAAGAAGAGGAATTAAATACTGTACAGAGACTGCAGCCAGGCCATGCTACAGCTCTTCACTCTTCCAGAAGCCACTTGTGCTTCCATTTACACCTTTTTCTTGACACAGAAACTGTCCCATCTCTGATTATGGTGGGCAGCTGAAGCAGAAAAGTTGAGCTGTTCTTTTGGGAATAGCAAAAAAATAAATACGTGGCTGGATGACATTACTGGCCCTTGCAGTTTGTCCCCAGATCCCAGAGTTTGTTCCTGGGCTCTTCTGGTTGTGCCACAGCTGGTTAGGGCAAGGCATGGCCATGATCAGGTACTCCTATTATCCTTCTCCAAGTACGGCATTCTTCTTGAAAAGCAGCGCTGCTGGACACCCTGTCCACATATCCCTTCAGCTCCCGAGCTGCCTCCTTTAGTCTGGAAACACCTCTCCAGCCTTTGTTCCAGGTCACTGGGAGCTGATGAGAACAGAAGGCTCATAGGAGGAGGTAACACTCATGGTCCCATCACAGGATGTTCCTTCCCAGTGACCAGAAATACCTTTCCCAGCTCGGGGTGGGGAGATGCTCAAAGCCACCCCTTCATGCACCTTGGGGCTGCCCCACCTACACATGCAAAGTCCTTCCTCTTTGGCAAGGCAAAAATCATCCCAAAGAGGTCCTTTTGCAGCAGATGAAGGATGAGACCTGTCTGAGGATAACTCTGGTTTACTCTCATTGGGGATCATCCTGGACCTGCCCAATGAGGTGCTCCAGGCCAGGGAAAAGGTTGACAAAGATGTGCATTGCTTCTCCTGCTCTTCCTTAGGATGCTTCAGCAATGGCTTTGGTCTAGTCCCACCTCGGACTCAGGCAGGAGGTTGTTCTTGGGGGGACCCCGGGGAACAAGGCTGGGCCATGGGAGGGTGGCTGTGTGTCCCGTCCACGTTGGACACCGGCACTGGTTGTTTTCCCATCACCAGGGCAAGATGAAAGTGCAGTGAAATCCTGCCTATCCAGTTCCACTCTGCATTTCAGAGAACACCAGATGTGCTCTCCAGCAAGGACTAGATTTGCATTTTTTCCATGGGGTTTACAAGCAAACAAGTCAAACCTGCTGTTCTGGAGAACACGGCCATGCCAGGCTACGGCTTTGCCTCTCACACAGGGAGCTGTGAATCCCCCAGCAATGCCAGGTCTGGCTGCAAATGCCCTCACTGGCAGAACCTAAATCCCTCCAAGACTACAAATCCCCATCCCTGGGCTGGAAGATGAGCTCCAGGGATGTATGGAGTGAACTGTCAGGTAGGCTGAACGTAGCGTCAGAGATCTCAGCGCTGCCCCAAACTGGCAGGATTCACAGTGCCTGGTCTCCCAGGAACATAAGGCAGAGTCACAAGAGCCAATGACTCTCCTATAGCCTGTGTCGGGATGATTCGGGGAGCAGCCCCGGCCCCCCAGCAGTGGGAGCATCCCCTGCGAGGAGAGGAGGGAGGCGGGTGGCCAGGGGGGCTCTCACAACTCCCGGACGGAAAGTGGCTGCCGGTGACGTGGATCTTCACCCTTCCATCCACCGGGCACGGAGAGGGCAAAGGCTGCCGCGGGCTTTTCTTATCGCCGAGGGCTGCGCTCAACCCCACTCTGCCTGTGGCACAACCAGTTTCTTTCCTCCTAGAAAACTCCCGACCTCTGGTGAGCCAGAGTTTCCCGACCTGGTTTGCGGAGGAGCTCAGCTTCCCGTGCCGCCCAGCTGCCCACCTGCCCCAGCGGAGAGGAAATGGCTTTGGCTTTATCAAACCTCTTCTGCTGAGCTGGGAACATCAAGCTTATGCGGAGCCAGAACCAGCACAAAACACACAGGGAGGCGAGCGCAGTAAGCCCCCCAGATCCATAGACTGCTCCAACCTGCTTTGCTCTGGCTTGAGATACGGCAGCCAGAAAACTCTGATGATCCATTCGGTATCTCGGAAAAGATCACAAATCCCATACGACCAATTTCTGCACCGCCTTCTGAAGGCTCTGCAAGACCCAACTGTCTTGAGGGGCACCGTCTCCGTAGTGGGTGCCCCCATGGATACCCCCACGGGTGCCCAAACGCCACGCGCCGGCATGCCCTGGGATGCCTTATTCAGTGAGGATGTGTGGAGACAGGGGACCTGTGGGGCCGCTCCTGGGGCTGGGCTGGGCTCAGTTGGGAAGGGGTGGGCTCCTGGGAGATGGGGTGTAGCTCTCGAGATGTGCTGACCCCCCGGGATGGGCTGACCCCCCGGGAACGGAAGAAGAGATGCGGTGAGTCCCGGGGCAGCCAGCCCGAGCCGGGTTCCGCGGGGTGGGGGGCGAACGGGCAGGGCTGAAGGAACCGAGCCGCTGCCGTCGGTTGCACCCGGCGCTGCTGGGAACGGCCCCGCTCCGCCGGCAGCCGCGGCACCGGGGACGGACTTGTCCCCACACCGAAGCTGACGCCGGCACTGGCACCGACACCTCCCGGAGCCCGTCCCGCCCCTCACCTCTGCGGCCGGCGCGCCGCAGGCTCCGTCGCAAGAAGTTGCCGATGGAAGTCATGGTGGCCCCGGTGGGAAGTGGTCCCGTCACGGTCCCGGTGCGGCCCCGGCCCAGCCCGGCGAGGAGAACGCGGCTTCCGCCCGCCGCGCTTTCGCTTTCCCGGGGGAGGAGGGACGGCATAGGGCGGAGAGGAGGAGGAGCGGGGAACCGGGCAACACCTGGCACCGGCCGGGCACGGGGTTTTCCTCCGGGAAAACTGGGCACTGGGCCACGGGGTAGCCCAGGAAACCGGGAAAAACGGGTATAGGAGACCCGGGAGCATGGGGAATGAGGTGAGCAGGGAGCCGAGGATGCCAGGAGGAACTGGGGACGGGGGATCCGGGAGTACAGGATATGGGGTAAGGGAAGAACTGGGAGTGGGAGTCCTTGGGAGCATTGGAGAGGAGAAGTCGGGAACAGCAGGCACGGAGGTTCTGGGAGGAACCTGAATGCAGAGCTCCTGGGGGCATCGGGAATGGGCGAGGCGGAAGGACCTGGTTGCAGAAAAGCAGGAGCACCGGGCACCGGGGTACAGGGGGCACTGGGAGCTGAGACCGAGCGGGCACGACGGTCGTGGAGGTAGCGGGAATAGGGGAGCTGGGAACACCCCGAGTTATAAGGATCCCGGGTATGGGACATCCAGGAGAATCGGGCATGGGGACACCCAGAGCACCGGACATAGAGGGAACTGAGCATCGCCTCAGACGGGGCTGGGCATCCTAGTGGGGAGCCAGCCTAGGCTGGGACACAGGGCGGGACAGGGCACAGGGTGGGAATCAGGCCGTGGACACTTGGACCAAGGTTTGCCCTACATCACAGGGGAGAGAACACCCATTCTCGAGCGCTACAGCATTGCCCAAACCCTGCTCCCAGCCTCCCGGCCTCCTCCAAGCCGTTTTCTCCCCGGGACCACACCAGTCCCAGGACCGGTGCCCAGTGCAGCCTCTGTGGGGTCAGAGATGACACTGACCCGACCCCTCCAGGGTACAGAGGTTTTGGCGTCTCTCGCTCTGCAGTGTGGTGAGGAGTCAGCCCACCACCCGCTGTAGTGACTCCACTGTGCTTCATTCCCGTGCCGTGGGCTGCGAGCTCTGACCGCTCGGGTACGCCGGTCGGGTTGTGCTTTACCTCGGGCTGCCGTTTCTCCACGGGGCAGAGATTTATCGTCCCTCCAGGAGATACCGAGAGGTGCTTCGTCCAGCTCTCCAACTGGAGGCCGCTTGCCATCTGCCTTCGTCGCAGGAAGAAAGAGCAGTGTCCTGATGCTGAGGTCCGGGGGTTTCCATGTCTTGCCCATGCTGGGGCACTGCGGAGCTGCTCGGCTTTGCCGGGTGGTTTTACTGCTCCGCAAGCACCAACAGGGAAAGTCCCTTAAAAGCCCTTAAAGATAAATGATATCTCTAAAAGAAAAATTCCCCTTCCCCATTCTCAGCCTGTCTGCTGGTATTTCCTCTGCTGTTTTTGGGTAGTGCTTAAGCAGTAACTAAGATCCATTCCAAACCAAACAATTTTCTGATCCAAAAACTGAAGTAATGAATATCTTCTGTGATTCTAATTAAACACACAGAGGGACCTTGGGCACAGCTACCGGTTATTAAACTCCGAGTGTGATGAGTTCTCAGCCCCAGTGCCAGCGTGGGGCCGTTTGCAGCTGTAGAGCAGATTCCCTACACAAAATGTCCTCATCTTATTTTTTATTTTGCAACATCTCCCATCCCTCTTCCTTTCCCGAGTGTGGGCTGGAGCTCGAGAATGGGTTTGCAACCTCTGGGATTAGTCTTCGCCTTGCAGAGCTGATGGGTGCTTCCAGAATTCATCGCCACCGGGACATGTGCCTCTGATTCAATCAGAATGCTGCCTCCTCATTGGGATTATCAGGGAGTTGCTGGTCCAGGAGTCATTTTCAGGCTAGTATTGAGTGGGTGGGAAAGCATTTGCGCTTCTCGGAAGAGAGGACAGTGTGTTTGTGCGCAGGGCTTGTTCCCAGGACAAATTTCCTCTTGGCACAAAGGGAAAAGAAAAAGGGGTTTTCCCCTCGATTTTGGAGGAATACGCCTGCTTCCTGGAAATGAGCGCCACCTTAGGAGAACAGCTGCTGCTTTCAGCCAGAAGAAAACCCCGGAAATTCTTTGATTTTATACCCATAAACACATTTTTTCCCCCCTGCTTTCTCCCTTTAAGGCAAATCTGTGACGGCGAACCCGCCTCGATAACGCCGTGATTCCTCTCAGGCGGCTTCTGTGCGGCAGTAAAAGCGCCGTGTTCCAGCCACAAAACTTCCCGAGGAAACAACTGTCCCTTTGTGCCATCGCACAATCCAGCAAACCTTGCGTTGCTGAGAGAGGTTGAACTTTTGAATATTCCCACTCAAAGCTCCTTTCTGCCGGAATCCGGCCGCCCGTGGGGACGACAAACGGGCGCATTGTGGATCCTGGGGGCCGCTGGCCACCGCGCTTCCCCCGCTCGCCGTCGCGCTGCTCTGTGGCCGCTGCCAAAGTGATTTCACTCCCTTGACCAGCCTCAGGGAGTTTTGTGCTTGGCTATTTTTCCCTCCTTGAAGTCCCGGTGGAGCTAAATATGCGCTGGAATTCGGCTTTCTGCAGGCACGGTGTGCTCAGGCTGAAAAGATCCCAGGGCGGGAGGGGAGCGTTGGGAATGTCCCCATCGCCCTGGGACCGCGGCGTCCCCATCGCTGGGACCCTGCTTGCACCTCAGCCTCCTCCTCCTCCTCTGGGCTTGCAGCCCTCGCCTGACCCCGGTGCATCTTCCCTCCTTCTCCACCCCCTGGCTGGGTGCCGGAGGAACTAAGGTGCCGTGTGTGAGCTGTTTCCATTTTGCCCATCGCGCCCAGGGTGAGATGGGGGCTCAGAAACGGAGGATGGAGTGCAGTCACAGCATCGCTGGCAGGGACGCTACCGAGGGCAGCCCCGAGGATGGTGGAGAATCCAATGCCCTCTTTCCCGGCCTTTCACATATCAGGGAGTTTCTCCCACTGGATGGCGGCATTAGAGCAAAGAAATCTCTCCGGGAGAGGGGACCTCCACTGGAGAGAATTTTCTGCCTGGTTTTCTGGCTCCCGGGAGGTTTGTGCTCGGGCTGGGGATGTGTGGATTCAGCACACTCGTGTTTGCACCGTTCCTGCCACTGATGCTTAGCTCTCTGCCCTGTTCCATGCTCCATATCCCTCACAGCACCCCATAACACGGTGCCATGGAACAGCCTCTGCCAGCTCCTCTTTCCCTGTGGGTGCAGAGGGACCTGCTGGGGACTCAGCTGGGACATCTGAGCCATAACCAGGAGCAAAGCAGACCCAGATTGGGCAAGAAAAAGAGATGTCAACCCTCATGGGTATGCCAAAATCACAGCTTCTTAGCAAGGCGCATCCCTTATCTGCCCAAAGCTCTCCATGTTTCAATTACTGGGGGTGCAGAGAACCCCATGTCAAAGTCACACACCCCAAAATGGGCCATTTTTGTGTGCAGAAAGATTTGGGCCCAATTTTTCCATAGTGGTTGTAGAGGAGGCTCCAAAGCTCCAAGGCACTGGAAAACAAAGCAAATTGGGCCACTTTTCCTTGCACCTCATGGTTTTAACCCCAAATATTTCAATTCACCTTTGGGATTTCATGGATATGGGGTTGGGCAGAGGGGCCTGGGTGGGCAGGGAAGATTCATGCTGGGCTGTAGCCCCTTTGCAAATACAGTGCAGGGCAAGTGCTCCAAGGCTGTTTTCTGGCCAGGGGACTTCTCAGCTTACAGGCTCTCAGCTGGGCTGGCATTGCTGTTGGCACATGGGCAACCACAGATCACAGAATCAGGAACCCCTGCGTTGGGAGGCATTCTCAGGGATCATGAAGTCCAACCCCTGCCCTGCATAGACACCTCAACAATCCCAACCTCTGCCTGAGGGCATTGTCCAAAGGCTCGTGGAGCTCTGGCAGCCTTGGGGCTGTGACCATTCCCTGGACAGGCTGGGCAGTGCTCAGCACCCCCTGGGGGAAAATCCTCTATGTGTTTTCAAATCTAACCCTTCCCTGACATAGCTCCATGCTGCTTTTGCTGAATTATTTTCCCTGCACTTTGAGGACAGTTTCATACAGCATCACAGATGGGAACTGTCCCACAATGCCAATAAGCAGGAACATTATATTAATATCAACCTGTGTTGCTGTTGCACTTGACCTTGGCAGCTTTTTATTTTGTAATATTTCCACAAGGAACGGGAGCTCAGCTACACTGACAATGTCCTTCTGACAAGCAACTTTTACTGCTCTCCCTGATACAAACAGGAATGACCTTCTGTGGCCAACACAAATCTTTTTGAGAACTCAGTGACAGGAGTTCTAAGCCTGAAATAAATCAGAGTGTTCACTCAAACAGCAGGGATGGAAGAACAGCAGCAGTCAAGTTTTCAGTCCCACATTCCTTCAGAACTTTGACAAAGTACTGCTCTGGATGAAGTGGTTTCTTCTGTGGCATTCTCAATACAGACAGCTGCATCTAAACTACAAAATGGCCTGGAAAGAGTCGAGCCACAGAACTCTCAGGTGTAGCCTGGGATTTTCCCTAGGACCTCCTGTGATGACTCAGTGATTTTTCCTGGGTTAAAATGCTATCTCCAGGATGTTAAGTCCTTGGGAAGGTGTTTCAGGGATCAGTCTCCTGCAGGATGCAGACCCTGTGGTGATTTTCCATTAGAGTGCTCCTGGTTGGGCCTCCCAGGCACTCGATGCCCCTTTTCCTCCCCAGTTCCAAGGGCTTCTCCCTTCTCTTTGTCTCACAGGCTGAATAAACCCTCAGCTGAGCTTGGAAAACTTGTGGCATGTCTGAAAACACCAGGGTCCCACCTCCTGGGTGGCTTTTAAATCCTGGCATTCTTACCCTGAAGCACTGTGGAAAGCCCAGTGCTGGGGTGCTGGGGACTCTGGGGACACTGGGGACACTGGGGAGGGAAGGGTAGGGTGATGGTGCTGGAGGTCATTGTGACTTGTCCCAGGGAGCAGAGGATGATTCTGGAAAAGGCTGGGGCAACTGATGGGAGCTGGTTTTTTAGTAAATTAAGGGAGGAAATTGGGGATTTTCCAAGGTAGTCTGGAAAGGAAAAGGCAAAGAAATCTGTCCTGCTCCTTGGAAGCACAGGGTGATAATCCACTGGAGTGGGTTGCAGGACTCCACACCCATTGCTGACCCTAGATCCTATCCAATCTCCTTCAAAAAGCAAGGATTTGCAGCTTGGTGCAATCCCTGGGAGCTGGAGGGTGCGAGGTGAAGAAGGCCACCCCCCAGCTACACTGGCAGGGCTTCAACCCACGACCCCAAAATGAGCTTTAAGATTTGCTAATCTCAAAATATTGTTGGCACTCAGAGCAGTGATTTACTGCATGTTTTGCCACAGCAAGTACTTTCTAAAAGGCCATGCTAACTTTACACTGGAGCTGCTGGGATCAGATAACTGGTCCTGGCAGCTCCCTCCTTGTCTCCCCCCGTCCCTCCTGATTGCCATGCTGGGGTGCAAAAAGACAGCACAGCTTCTCCTGCATCCCCAAAAAAGAGCTAACCACAGTCACAAGCAGCATTAATGGGACCGGCAAAGGTATTTTTCCTTGTGCAGGTGTGGGATGGAACCAGGTCATCGCCTGTCTTGTGGGAAGATGTGAACTTTTGGAGAGTCCCAACACTACTTTGAAGTCACAGTGCCAAGGACAGAAAAGAGCCATGCCCAGTGCCCAGCCTGGCCATGTTCACCTCTTCAGGGCTTTACAGGTTGTGAAAATAAATCAGCTTCTCACCTTCAGTGCCAGCCAGGGAGGGTGACAGCCCTGCATGTCGCTTGGCATTCCTGCAATGTTTGAGCACCCCAAGAGATCCCAAGGGCTTTACAGATGCTGGGCAGGAATGATGCCCACTGCCCAGTGGGATCCTGGGACATTTCCAGCCCACAGAAAGGACGAGTTCCCTCAATGTGTAAAGAGACCTCAAAGCTCATCCCATTCCCACTCCTTGCCATGCGTAGGGAAACCCCCTATCCCAGGTTGCTCCAAGCCCTATCCAACCTGGCCTGGGACACTTCCAGGGATGGAGCAGCCACAGCTGCTCTGGGCACCCTGTGCCAGGGCCTCACCATCTTCACAGGGAAGAATTCCTTCCCCATATCCCATCTAACATTACATTCTGGCAGTGGAAAGTCATTTTCCTTGTCCTGTCCCTCCAGATCCTTGTCTTAAGTTCCTGTACAGCTCTCCTGGAGCCCCTTTAGGCACTGGATGGGTCTCTAAGGTCTCTTCAGAGCCTTCTCTTCTCCAGGCTGAACAACCCCAGCTGTCCCAGTCTGACTCCAGAGCAGAGAGGCTCTGGCCCTCTGAGCATCTCCATGGGCTCCTCTGGACATGGTCCAGCAGCTCCACATCCTTCCTGTGCTAGAATCCCAGGGCTGGAGGCAGCTCTGCAGGTGGGGGTCTCAGCTGAGTGGGGCAGAGGGGCAGAATCTCCCCCTGTTCTCTTGCCCACTCTGGGGAATCAGCCCAATTGGCTGGGGGTGTTTCTGAGACCCAGAATGGCTGGGGCACATTGGGAACCAACACCTCAAGCTCTTCTCCCAGGGCTGGTCTCAGATTTTGTGTGACTGAGAATTTATCAGCCTTCTTAACAGTCAGCACTTGGGAAGCAGAAGACACCCATCTCTTCCTCTTGTCTTTGGATCCCTTGGGATCTCTGCCACTTCCTAACCCCCAGGAGATGGGTAAGAGCCAAAGCCACCTCCATCCCTGGATCTCACTGTCCTTGGTCATGTCCAGCTGGAGGTTTTGGCCTTTCTCTGCAAGTATCCAGCTGTCCCTTTGGCATTGACTTGCTCATGGACAAAGACAATGAGATTGGAGCATCTTCCATGGCTGTTTCTTTTCAGGTTATTGGATCAACAGATCAAGCCCATTTTGTTCTCTGAGTACCATGTCTTGGCCCAGCTGCTCTGGAGGTGTTTTGAGGAAATGCTTCTCCCAGGGGTGGCATAGGGCTGTCACTCTGTGCTGAATGGGGACAGGGCAGGGAGCAGCTCCTGGGTGCCCTGACTGTGGCACTCGAGCCTCTGCATCTAGAACAGGGCTGTGGCACAGCTGGTTCTGGGGATGACACAGCTGCCTCAGGGAGTCCCAGGACCAGGCATTTCCAAAGCTTGGCTGGGAGGATTTCACTCTCTGGAGGATTTGGGCAGGACCCAGCTGGATTGAGTGTCCCCATGATGCTCCCTGGTGGCAGCAGGGAAAGGATGAGGCAGGGCCCTGTTGGACAACACAAAGTGGTCTGTATTCCCAGTTTACTGGGACCTGGCAGAAGTCATTGGGATTTGGGGATGCTCCAAACCTTTTCACAGCCCCTCTGACCCAGCAAATTCTCCAGGGAGGGGGACACAGTAGGGAAGTTCACAAACAAAGGTGTTTGAGTTAGAGAGGGTTGTGGGATGCGCCCAGGACATGCTGTCCCAATGAGGGAGCAGATCCCATTTGCTTCCAAGAATCCTGGGAAGGCACAGCGCTTCCCAAACACCCTGCACAGGGCAAGGTGCAAGCAGCCCTTGTGGCCACCACCACACCGGCTTCAAGGACTTCCTTGAAGTCATTGCCTCATCTGAAACATGGCTGTTCCCTGTACCACCAGTATCCCTGGGGCTGGGGCAGGTCTGGCTGCAGGACACCCTGCTGGTTTTTCCTGCTCTCAGCTGAACAGGGATGCTCCAGGATGGAGCTTGGCAGAATCCTACAGAGGACTGGGAGTGGGTTGAAGGGAGCAGGGGGGAGGAGGAGATGGGGAGAGCATAGGGAAGGTAAGGGTGCCAGTGAAAGCAAGGCAAGGAAAAGAGGTGTTGGATGCAAGAAAATATGGGAAGAACTGGGAGGAGAAGTGGAGACATCAGTGTTGGTCCTACAGGAGGAACTGGGTCCTTGAAGACACTCAAGGTGGCCTTAAGTCCTTGATGGAAGTACGGGGACCTGATGAAGGGGATGCTGAAGGTCAAATGAGACTGGGAACATCTAACCCTGACATTGACACCATGGCATTGGCTGTTACTGGCCAAAGTCATGGTGCACCCTGGCAGGGGTTTCACTCCCTCAAAGTCCTTAGGGCAAGGCTGAACACCCTCCTGGGAACTGGCAGTGCCTGGTCCTGCCTGGGACTGCAGGTGAGGAAATGAGCAAAGCAGGCTCTGAGAAAGTGGCGCTGTCCTTGTGCAGGGTAAACACTGAGTTCCCTGCTGGTCCTAATCTGTACTGAAATTCACCCTTGGTGCTGGTGAAACATGGGGCTGAGCTGTTCCCTCCTCCTTCTCCTGCAGAGCCTCCCAGCTCCTTGCTCAAGAGACAGAAACAGCTAGTGTGGCTCTGGGCCTGGGGTGCAAATGTTCAGAATAAACCAGCAAAGGGGCTTTGAAACAATTCAGGCCTTCCTGAGGTCCTGGTTTTAATGCAGAACGAAAACCTGAGCTGCAAATTGAAGCTTCTCCCTGCCACAGAGCAGGGGCAGCCAGGGCAGGTGGTGACAGAACCTTATTGGCATCTCCAGCTGCTGTCCCTAAGCCTTTGTAGAGGTGACTCTGGGCAGACTGAAGAGAGCAGGTCTAACACAGCCCTGTCCCTGCAGGCTCTCTGTCTTAGGTGAGCTCCTTCTGGCAGCCCCAGAAGTAGGGCAGAGCTGGAAAAACTCACCCCAGGCAGAGCAGTGCCCCAGGACTGGCATTGCTCCTGGGCATACGGCAGGTGAGAGCTGTGGTGCCAAGGTGCGTGCGAGTTCCTGCTGGCCTGGCATGCTCAGGCCCAGCTGGCCCTGGGTGCAGCTGCTGCAGGTCACTGCCCTGGAGCCTCTGCTCCGGCTGTGCTGTCTCCTAGTACTGTGGCTCTAATTGTGGTGGCCCCACAGGTGGCCTTGGGGAAACCATTTTGGCTGTGGGCAGCAGCTGACGACTCTCTGTGATGGTTTTTCCACTGCAGTGCTGTCTCAGGCTGGAGGGAACACGGAGCTCCCTGGCTCAGCTCCCAGCAAATCACGGGGCAAAATCAGGACATCTCTGCATGGGTTTTCCTATTTTTCTACCTCATCCATCTTGGAGGAGAATGATCCCATTACAACCCAAAAATAACGGCCCAAAAGTTGGTTCTGGGTGTTTGCATCCCCTGCCTGCATCTGGCAGCTCCTGATCCCAGCAGGGAGACTGCAGGTCTGAGCACCTACCCTGCTGCTCTGTGAGCTGATGTTGGGGGACCTGGAGGTGGGGGAACCCTGACTGATCATAGAATTAAACAATCAATTAGGTTGGAAAAGACCCTTAAGAGTCCAACTCTTAACCCAGCACTGCCAATGCCACCACTAACCCATGTCCTCAGCTGACACATCTCACATGGCTTTTAAATCCTTCCAGGGCTGGAGACTCTGCCACTGCCCTGGGCAGCTTGTGTCAGGACTGGACAACTCTTTCCCTGAAAAAAGGTTACTGGTGAATCAAACTGGTGCGGCTGAGTGCTGCTGGGGTGAGCTGGGCTGCACCTAGTGACAGGGACAGCTCTGGAGCCTGTGGCTGTTAGGACCCTGTATCGGTGCCCACCAGACAAGAGACACTCCTCAACATCTCTGAGATGCTCCTGTTAATGTTTCTTTATTACCTGGTTGTATTTTCTAGACCAGACAAGGATATTTTAAAGCAATACTTGTTAAAATTACTGTCCCAGGAATGTCCCAGGTGTTACCCTGTGTCCAGTGTGACACCTCGACAGGCCCTTTCCTAGGGAGTTTTGGAAGCAGAACTGGGGCCATGTCCCAGCTCAGGCCTGGAGCCCCCTGCCTGCAGTCATTGCTTTGGGATGAAGTAAGCGTCCACTTGTGTGTGACAGACAAATGGAAATCTTGCCTGGTCCCAGCCCACCTGCTGCTTGCCCTGGCTGCTTGACTCAGTGCTCTGTGAATATCACAGTGACAACAAGGCTGGAAATGCTGCTGGGATCTGGAGCTGAAGCCAGGAGCAAGAACGTGGAATATGGGAGGTGGTAGATAGGGCACTGAGCCTCCCTACCTAAATGCCCTACTGGCATTTGTGGTTAAAAATTGTGTGTTTTCCAGATGAGCTCTCTGGTTTTCTGGGGATCTGAGTTAACCCTGGGAAGAGGAACAGGGCAAGAGCAGGAACAGCAGTTGAAAGTGTGGGCACAGACCCACACAGTAATCGGCTACAGTAGCCATCAGCAACAGTCCCCCTGAAGGGGCTTGGACACCTCCTTTCTGCTGAAACTCAGGGGATTTGGGCATTTTTCTGGTTTTCTGTGATGTCTCCTATGGACACACAGTCCACACGACATGTACAGGGCTGGATGTGGCCAAAAGGAGCTGGGGATGGTTCCCTCTCTGTCCTGTTGACTTTGAATTTATCTCACTGGGGTTGGCAGTGGAGACCCTGTGAGTCCTAGGTATTCCCTGATACAGGCTGTGGGTGACACTCCTCGTTGACACCCACGCTGATCCCCTGGTGCTCTGTCTTCTGCCCTGGCCAAACCCATGGCTGTGCCAAGGACCAGAAGACACCACGTCAAGAGCCTGTTGTGGCCCAAGTGTGATGTCCACCTGCTGCTTTTACAGTCCTACTGGGGTGCAAAGAGCTCACTAGGATCTCCAGAGTTGTTAATAGGGACAGGGACAAGAGGGGATGAGCACAGAGGATGTGGCAGCTTCAGAGAGCCCTTCCCACCCTGATGACACAAGCTTCATATTTATTCCAGGCCTTTGGCATCTCCACTTTGCTTTACGATGCGCAAGTGGGAAGGTCTCACCACTTTCAGTCTAATCCCAGAGCCCTTTTTAGAGGATGGTCCTAATCTCTGGAAGCCTCCAGGATTTTCCCCAGCTGTTGGAGGCATCCTCCATCTCCCCACACTGACACATCAGCTGTTGATGTGGGGAATGCATTCCCGAGGCTTCCTCCATTCCACCTGGCAAGGTCTCTAGTTTCCTGAACTCTGAGTCTGGGTGAATGGGCCAATCTGATATTTTGGGGGAACAAATTCACCTCTTTGCAATGGAATCCTGTCAAACAAACACAGCTAGAAAATGATTGACCACTGTGCTGTGTCATCAAGGGGAGTTGGAATAACAGTGGCATGAGGAGAATCTCATCCTTTTGGGCATAAATGATACTCCTCTTATTTAGACCTGTACTTACTTGGAAAATAAGTAAGGAAATGTATTAGTGACTCGGTGGGCTTGAAATGTGGGTCAAAACCAATTTATGAAAGTACCAGCTTTTTGTAGGAGAAGATTTTTTCTCATTGGAAAACATGGATAACCTGTATTTCAGCTAAATCCTGAAATATTTATAGTTTCTGGCAAAAAAACCCCAGTGCTGATACTTAAATTATCACTAAATTTTTAATATTCAAGCCTCCTAGCTGCCTGCAGGAACAGCCTCCTCTGTGTGATTTTCATTTCCATCACCAGACTAATTTGAGCTCCCTCACCCAAAACTGGGGGCTGGGACAGCCCACTCCTGTCCTGGATAGTGAAATCACCTCCTGGCAGCAGTTTCTCCATCCCAGTTGTGAATCCACAAGTGAAGCCATCGTGGTGGATAAGGAAATGTCGACTCCTGCCTCTGGAGCCTGTGGGAAACCCTTTGACTTGGAACTGGGACAACCTCCCATGGTGCCTTTGCCATCGACAGCAGCTCCTCAGTGTTTCCCTGCTGGGGTTTGCTCAACACCCAGCGCTTGCCCAATGTGTGAATAAACAAGATGCCAATAAACTCTAGTAATATGGCCCAGATAAGAGTGGGTGATAAACCATGTTGATTCATTTGCTCATAACCTATTAGTCATCCCCTGAGTCAACAGATTAAAAGCATCCAAACGTCATGGAGCAGGTTTACAGACCCAAGTTTCTTTCAAATTAAGAACTTCAAGTGAAATTCTTACATTGATGTTCTTTCTTTTTCCTTGGAAAAGTATTCAATATTCAGCTGCACTCCACCAAATGGAAATCAGAGAGAAATCTGAGTGCTCGTTTCCCTGTGAACTGGAGTTTTGGTATTGATTTATTTTTCTTTCTGAGCTCTTTAAATTGCTTCTCTTAACATGTTATCAAAACAAGCCTTTTTTTTTTTTTTTTTTTGCAATTAAGTGAGTTTTTTTGTTTAGATTAGATATTGTGATTGAGAAAGATACAGGGAAGATGTCTGAGCAGATGTCTGTGGGAGTCTAGAACTGGCCACCTGTGAGCTTATGGAAAGAGTCATCAAGGCATGGCCCATGGCCCATGTCGAGGGGTCAAGTAGAGGAGCCAAGGAGGAGCCAAGGTATGGAGAAACCAGACCTTCTACAATTGGCCCCTGGGAGCCAAAGACAGCCGGAGCAGGATGGTCCTCTCCAGCCCCTTCTTGCTGTGCTGGGCAGCAGGACTTGTCCTCTCACTGGCTAGAACAGTGGCAGGGAATTTTCTGGTTCATGACCGACTTGGCAATTTTGAGCCACTCCAAGGTGCTCCGGACAGGAAAGGAACTGCCAGTAGCTGTCCATGCAGATAGCAGAAATGCCTGGGAGCCCCATATCACTCTCTCCTGCCTCAAGGACCTCGTCCCTCAGGCATTGCAAGGGTATTTTGGGTAAGGCCGAACTTTTATTAGTCATATTCCTCCTCACTGGGGAAGTAATCAAGGAACATCTGGGTTATCACATAGTTTGGGCCAAATAGACCCTCTCTGAAGCACCAACATCATCTCATGGTATCCTGGCTTTGTCCTGCTGCCAAATAACCAGGAGAGAAAAAATATTCTTCTTGGAGCAGGAGGGTCATGCTGCTCCAGCTGGGGTGCACACCTTGGGCTCTTTTTTGGGATGTCACCATCCGTTTAAAGACCAGTCTGGCCAATGGGGCTTTGCTCTTCCTTCTTTCCCTCCAGTTCATGGGTGACCACAACTCCCCCTACGTGGAAAACCAGCTCTGTTAGCAAAGCTAGGATCACCTGGCCCTGGCAGAGAAAGTGCCTCATGCTCTGGCTGTCTCAGAGATGCCTCTTGACCCGAATGTCCACACCTGGAGGTGTTTCCTGGGGACCACAGAACTGTAAGCCTGTGAGCCAGCAGCCAGGAGAGCCAGGCTTGCATTGCAAGGGACCTCAAAGCTCATCCTATTCCCACCCCAGCCAGAGGCAGGGACACCTTCCACTATCCCAGGTTGCTCCAAGCTCCGTCCAACCTGGCCTTGGACACCATCAGAGCTGGAGCAGCCAGAGCTGCTCTGGGCACCCTGTGTCAGGGCCTCACCACCTTCACAGGGAAGAATTTCTTCCCTATATCCCACCTAACCCTGCCCTCTGGGGTTCCTGGATGCTCCATAGCAGCATTCCTGGAGACAGGGAGCTCCCTGTGAAATGAGGAAAACACTCTCTCAACCAAAATTGCAGGAAGGTTAGGGATACAGAGACCTTCTCATGCACAGCATGAGGCAAGTAAGGGAACAGGAGCAAGCAGGGGGTGAGTGGTTTATGACCCATAGGATTAATGGGGCTTTCCTGGGTCACTGGGGTATTTGAGGTGAATCTGAGGTTGGGGGTAACAGTAGGGTGGCTGGTCACGATTTCTGGGGTGACCAGTCTCCATGGACAAGTATGATTGATTGGGCAGAACAGAAGCTGGAGAACATGGCGTGGGGCCGGTGAGTGATTTATCTTCCCCAGAAATGTGGGTTAGGGATAGGGGAGCTGGGCTGGTCCAGGTAAAGCCAAAGATTGTCTTCCAGCCTCTGCCAACCCAGTGGGATTCAGGATGAGGCTGAAGAAGGACAGAGGGACCAGAGAGGAACGAGAGGGGTTACAGGAACTGTGGGAGCATATGAGGGGGAGCAGGTGGGTTGAGGGGTCAATGCAGGATTAACAGGGAGGGCTGGAGTGGGGAGGGTCTAGTGTTAATGCAAGTGCTAAGGGCAGATGAAGGGGTCCAGGGAGAGTCTGTGGGGACTGGGAAGTAGTGGGTGGCTGAGGAGGTGGCAGTGAAGATGAAGAAGCCCTTAGCCAGAGGGGTGCTGGTGCTGGGGACAGGAGCTATGTCCCCAAAGGAAGGTGACCTGGCCCTGGCCTACCCAGTCCTGAGTGAGCCCAGGGGGGCCGCTGAGGGGGGCCGGGCCCATGTGCTGCTATCCCATAGGAGGGGGCAGCTGGGGCTGCTGAATGTGCAGGTCCCGGGTGGCTATTCCTGGCAGTCCCGCCTGCGCAGGCAGATTGGTTTGCAGGGAGGTGACAAGTGCCAGCCAAAGCCTATAAAAATCACCCAGCCCCTGTTCTGGCTCAGTGGCCTAGTTCCCCCCTCCCAGCACAGCCATCCCACAGCAGAGACAATCAGTCCAGAGTGGAGACGCCTGGTCCTGAGCTGGGACCCCAGCCTCGGAGTCCAGACCCCAGATCCAGAGGAGAGATCTTTTGTCTGGAGCAGGAACCCCAAAACAGAGCAGAGACCCCAGAGCAGAGACCCCAGAATATCCCCTTGCCCAGTCCCTAGGCTTTGCAGCGATGACCGGCAAAACTGCACCTCCATCCAAAAAACCGGCAGCGGCAAAGAAAAAGGCAGTGCCAGCCCCGAAAGAAGAAACAGCCACGAAGGAAGAAGCAGCCCCGAAGGAAGAAGCAGCCCCAAAGGAAGAAGCAGCCCCAGCCCCAGCTACTGAAGAACCCGCAGCCCCTGAGCATCCTCTGGAGCAGCCTCCAGTCCCCAGAGATGAACCTGCTCCCACCCCCACAGAAGCTGGAGCAGAAGTGACTCCAGCGCCTGCAGAAGGCTCCCCAGATCCCCCAGCTGAACCACCAGCCCCAGCCCCTGAACCTAAACTGGAGAAACCAAAGGAAGGTGAGTGGGGAACACTGGAGTGGTGAGGGGACATAAGTAAGGCTTGAAGGGGGCATATGCTGGGGAGAAGGGATGGAGGAGTGAAGCCATCAAGGATATTTTTGCAGTGGGAATTAGGTGGACTGAAGACAGACCCGGTGGTTGAGTGACTGCCTTCCAAGGACCCAGCTCCTTGAGCCCTGCCCTCACGATTGTGGGTTTGTTACAGAGCCACCCAGCTGCCCCTTGTCCTTGGCCGTGGAAGAAGTGAGTGAAAACTCATTCACACTGACCTGGAAAGCCCCGGAGCAGATGGGCCGGGCAGGCCTGGATGGATATGTGGTGGAGATCTGCAAAGATGGAAGTATGTTTGGTCTTTCCTGTCTCAAAAGCATGGAGAGATGGTGTGTGCTTGTGGGGTGGGATGGAGCCAGGTGGAATCCAGAAGAGCATTTCCCCCAGCAACAATTCCTTCCTTACCCAAATGAATCCATTTTGAATCGTTATTTCTTTTCCATGAAGGAACAGGGCATCCCATTGGCTTCAGACAGTAGTGATGTCTTCAGCAGGGGCGTGGAACAGGTTTCGAGTCACTGCTATGTCCAGTTCTAGTGTGGGACAGAGACCAACACACCCTCTGGGGCTGGTCTCTGATGAACTCCAGATCAGCAGAGACTGAGGCTGGGGTGGTAATCCAAGAAAACAGGAGGAAAAAGTTCAATCCTCTCTTGTTTGCCCAAAATGAAGCAGGAAGGAATGGGGATAAAATGGGAGGATGAGGAAGGGAAGGGTCCTGGGCATATATCAGCAGACTTGATTATGTCTGGAAGGAGGGTGGCTGTGGCGGACGGTGGTGGGCTGGCAGGTGAAAACAATTGTCCAGAAATTGTCCATGGTTCTCCAGTTGTATTGCTGTGTGGTGGAATGTTAAGATTTGTGTTTTGGGTGCTGTCTTGAAGTCGTGCTGGGCTTCGGGGTGAGAGTGAAGGGTCTGTGTGGCTGGGAGGATCTGCAAGGGGAGTCTGGGCTGGAGTGGTTTGGGGGGCCCAGGTGGCCCATGCACCTCAAGGAACTTGATCCTCAGCTGTTTAGCTTGTGGCACACATGATGGACACATTCTTGGCTGTGGGAGGCTTCCATCACTGGGCTGGGGTGGAGAGGTTACCATGAGTGAGTGGGATGTGTGATGAGGCCCTTGCATGGGACAAGGAATGATGCAGCCATTCCTGGAGGGATCTGTCTGACAGCCACCCAAATGGCCCAGTCTGGATGTTCTCTTGGCTTGCTTTGGGTCTGCTGGAGGACAGGAGAACTCCAGTCCCTCAGTCATCACTCAGGGGCCACAGGACTGCTGTATTTGGGCTGGTCCAAGACTCTGGTTGGCTATGATGAGATTTGAGTGAGGGCTGATTCGAGCAATGGCAGTGGTGAGGGGAAAGAGAATCTGGTGGGATTTGGCTGGTCCAATGGCATCAGCAAGAAAACCTTGCTCTAAAGGTGCACATGGGGGCTTGGCACACCCTGGCATTTATGGGTAACTCTCATTGCCCACCTGGGACACCCAGTCCTTGGGGGACTGGGACAGTTTATTTTCTAAGTAAGAAACATTTTGGGAGGTTTGGCACATGGCAAGGCCATGTTAGCTGGAGTTGGGGGAGGGCTGGGCTCTGGGTTGAATTTCAGATGTCCATTACAAGCAGGAAGAACACTTGGAAAGGCCCGTCAGGCCAGGGGCAGGTCCTGAGTAAACCTTGTTCAGTGTGGAGGGGTTTGTGGAGGCCATGGTGAGCCCCAGTGTTGTCCTGGGGCAGTGAGAGAAGTAGAGTGGCTGGCAGGGATCTTCAAGGATCTTTCCTTTCAGAAATGCACCTGGTCAGCAGGGATATGTTCGCTGGCCCGATGCCTTTTCTTGCTTGCAAATGTCCTCATGCTCCAGTGCTGAGTTCCTGCCAGCACTTCATACCCCACAGTCCTTGGCAGGGGCAGCCAACCTCCCCTCTAAAGTCCCTTTTTCTGCTGGTGCCCCAAATCATTCCACATTTCCAAAGAAAGGATTCTTTGCCTCTGGGTGTTATCTTCTGGGCCTTGATCCTGCTGCCCAGGATGTGTCTGTCTGTCCATGGCACATCCAAAGTGCTGTGCTGTGTCTGTTGCAGGTTCAGATTGGAAAGCTGTGAACCAGGAGCCTTTTCTTTCCACCCGCTACACAATCCCAAACCTCAGCTCTGGGGACAAGATCCACGTGCGGGTGATGGCTGTCAGTGCCAGCGGAGCCAGTGACCCGGCCACCCTGGAGCAGCCAGTGCTCATCAGGGAGATCCTCCGTGAGTACTGCTCCTGAGGGCAAAATTCCTGTGTGAAATCTCTGTCCTCCCCTGCAGCGTGAGCAGCCTCTCATCCAGCCTTTGACAGATGTTATTCTCAGTGACTGTGTCCCATTCCCTTGGGAGACTCTTCCTGACCTCACCAATCTTTCTGATGTTGAAACTTTGGGGGTGAAGGACTCTAAAGACAGAACCACATTTTCCCATTTCACAGCAAGAGCTCAGAATCCACCACCCCCTGAGTCTCCTCCTCTTGGCCGTGTCACATCCCAAATATGCCACGGCACACATTTGGACAGCTTTGTTTATTTAGCTCAGGGAAGTCAAGAGCTGCTTGTCTGGAGCATGGGAACTTTAATCATGCTGAACTTGCTAATGAATGACTTGCTCCCATGCTTAGCAAGACTAGCATTCCTTTTGGGGTGCTGCCAATGTGCAGAGGCTGATGCAGGAGGGCAGGGCCAGTTTGCACTCAGCAAACAGCAAATAGAGACTAATTTTCCCTCTAGAAGAAATTATTAATGCTCAAGTTTTCCTGTTACCCAACACATCAGATTTTTCAGCTGCTTAAAAATAGTAATAGTAACAAAAGTTATTCCAGGAACCACCAGCTTTTCATAGGAAAAGGCTTAGAGAAGACTATCAGGCTGTGGAAAGGGTCCTGCAGTGTCCATCTTCTCAGTGTGTTTGGAGGAGCTGAAAGTGGCTTCAGAGTGGTGGCTGTGCCTGTTCACCTCTGACCTCAAAACCATCCCACCAAACCTCATATAACTGGGAAAACTAGGGCGTGAGGGACTGGCATGAGATGCCAAATGCACAACTTGTGCTTTCCACATCCTGTCCATGTTGCCCGAGCTTTCTCCCAGGCATGTGTACAGGTGTAAAACTCAAAGAGCTGAGAGACCCACACACAACTTGATGTCTTGGGCTTCCCTTCCCTTCCCTTCCCTTCCCTTCCCTTCCCTTCCCTTCCCTTCCCTTCCCTTCCCTTCCCTTCCCTTCCCTTCCCTTCCCTTCCCTTCCCTTCCCTTCCCTTCCCTTCCCTTCCCTTCCCTTCCCTTCCCTTCCCTTCCCTTCCCTTCCCTTCCTTTCCCTTCCCTTCCTTTCCCCCTTCCCCCCTTCCCCTTTCCCCCTTTTCCCCTCCCCCCCCTCCCCCCTTCCCCTTTCCCCCTTTTCCCCTTTCCCCCTTTTCCCCTTTCCCCCTTTTCCCCTTTTCCCCTTTTCCCCTTTTCCCCTTTTCCCCTTTTCCCTTCCCTTCTTCCTGGCCTTCACATTTTCTCTAGGCCTGCATTTTGTACATCTTACCAGTTCATTTATAGCACCCCAGGGGATTTAAAATAGCAGCAACTGGACAGCACAGAGCTTAACAACAGGTGGGATGAGTGGGCTTGGGAGGTGGAGAGAGACAAGGAGAAACCAGATGAAGGATCAGCATGGGAGTCACATTTTGCCGGGAACAAGGGCAGAAGAATGCCCTTCCCACCATGGCACTTCGTCAGGAGGGCTATTGACCTAGACCCAGCCCCTGCCCTCCGAGCAAAGCAGGGGGAGCTGGGGAAAACACCCATGAATTAATTAACATTCCTCTCCCGAGGTCAGGTTTCCCTGCTCTGCTGAGACTGACGAACCCAAGTGGCAGCACTGGGGGATGGATACCTGCAGAAATCACAGCATGAGCAGGGGCCATCTCAGCTGTCAGGAAGGGCCATCTGGGACTGCTGGGCTGTCCCTGAGTTCCCCAGCCCTCACAGCTGTTTGGCTCAGGTCTGGTTTTTTCTGGCTGGGCCAGGATTAAGCTCATGCACGTTTAACCCAGGCAGAGACTCCCAGCTCCTTTGAAAGAGGCTCCAGAGGGATCCCTAGATATCACTGAGCTGGCAGAGTTGTATGGCTTCTATTCCACCCTGAGAAGGGGACATGATCCATGAGCTTTCTCCACTGGGTTTTTTACTTGTCTTTCTTATGGTTCCTTGGGGATGTTTGCCTTTATCATGAGCCTGAGGCTTTCACAGCTCTGGTATGACCAGGCACCTCCTTGTTGTCTTAGTGGCCTGGACTGCACAGGGAAGGTAGAGGTTGAGCCTTGTCCTTGTTGGAAGTTGGGCTGTGTGCCTCTGGAAAGTCAGGGGAAGAAATATTTCCCGACTGGGAGATGCTGTTCCCTGCCTTGTTACCATATAGGTTGTGCTATGGCTCTTCTGGCTGAGGCCTGGTTGTCTCCATGGCCTGGCTGTAATGAAGAGGGGTGAATGATCCACTGGAATGCTGCCCTTGGGTGGTGACTTGGGATCTCAGGGATGGATATCACTCTGAGGTACAGGCAATGGGATAGGCTAGCACAGCCCTGCAGTGGAGCAGCACTGCCCAGGAGATGAGAGGGAGAAGGTGGCCATGTTGGGGTGGATTTTCTTGGTGGCCAAGCAGGGGTGTGTATGAGGAGGGTCAGCCAACTGAGGAATGGGAGTTCCTTGTCTCACAGTGTGAATTCCTGGTCCCCAGAACTCCCAAAGATCCGCATGCCTCGGCACCTGCGGGAGACTTACATCAGGCGTGTGGGGGATGCTGTAAACATCATGATCCCCTTTCAGGTAGGTGGGTGATTTGGGCTTTAATCTGCTGGGCATTTCATTCCAGGTTAGCTCCTGCAAGTTAGCTCAGGGGTCCAATTGTGCTCTGGTTTGGCTTGGTCCCTGTGTCTTATGGTCCGAGGGTGGCTGATGGGGTGGGAATCTCTCCCCTCTTCCTGCCCAGATCCTATTTTTCCCCTGCTACATCTTTGTTGATGATGCTGCAGTGGGACAACCCCAAACACATCAGGACATAGGCTGGCTCTTGCTGCTATCTCAGCCAATAAGTCCAGTTCAGTTCATGCTCTGGACCAGGACCTGGTCACATCCCTTGAGACCCTACAGCACAGCACAGGGGTCCCTAGAGGGTACCAGCTGCGTTTGGAGGAGGGCAGCCCCAGGGCTGTGTGATGGTGGAGTAATGCTGACACTGGTGGGCTAGGCTGGAGTTGTCTCCTCAGCTATCTCTCTCATCCTGTCTGGCACATCAGAGCGTCTCCACCATGGCAGCTGGCTTTGAAACATGTTGGGCAAGCAGAGAGAGTGAGAGGCCTCTGAGCTGAGGGGCTTGTCCATGCTATGTCTCACAGACAGTTTGGACTCTGTGCTGGCCATGCTGCAGACATGAATTTTCCCTGTATGCTGAATTCAAGCCCTGGTGTTAAGCTGGAGCCTGGACTCAGCACCTGGGCCATAAGAGCACAGCTCTGCCCTGACAAGCAAAGCTGGGCTTGCTCCATGAAGACCTTGGAGAGCCAGCATGTTCCAGCCTCAGCCTTGGAGCTTGATGGCTTCCCATTAGTGAGTCTGACAGAAATCAGCTGTAGCTTCTTTCCTGGGGACTGCTGGATAGGAGAGGTGGCACATGGGCTGCTGCTGCCTGGACAGAGCGGGGTGGCTCTGCCACCTGTCCTTCCCAGCAGGACCTGCTGGGACCATGTGCCCGAGTGTTTCCTGACCTGCCTGTTGCTCCAGGGAAAGCCACAGCCCGAGGTGAGCTGGACCAAGGGAGGGCAGCCCCTGGACACCAGCCGCATCAACATCCGCAACACGGCTCGGGACACCATCTTCTACATCCGCCAAGCCCAGCGCAGTGACTCGGGCAAGTACGAGCTCACCGTGCAGATCAATGGAGCCGAGGACAGGGCTACCCTGGACATCCAGGTGGTTGGTAAGCTGAGGATGGGACCCTGCAGGATCACTCTGGGGATCATTTCTCCTCCTTGGTTGGGTAGGTCTTGTTCTGGCTGGGATATGATGCGACGGCAACAAGGCAAGGGACTCTGGGGTCCCTGTTCCAGTGGGATCCTCAGCAGGATCATGCATGTGAACTTCTCTGGCTGGGGATGCAGAGTTTCTGCCAGCCTTGCCCCTCACAGCTTCTCATCCCTTGTGGGCTGGACCAGGGTGAGATTACAAGCAGGTCAAGGATACAGAATGTGAGGGGAGCAAACTCGGATGTCACCCTGAGGGCACTTGTGTTTGCAGAGCCACCCGGCCCTCCCCAGAACCTGAAGCTGGTGGATGTGTGGGGCTTCAATGTGGCCCTGGAGTGGACACCCCCTGTGGACAACGGGAACTCTGAAATCAAGGGCTACAGGGTGCAGAAGTCAGACAAGAAGAGTGGGGTGAGCCTGGGCACTCCTGCTGCTGGTGGTGCCCTAATGGGAGAGGGATGGCTGCACTCTCTGCCTCACCCCACACCTTCTCCATCCTTGTCACAGCCCATCTTCCCTCACTGCTCTCTTTTTTCCTCCTGTTTTCCTTCCAGAAGTGGTTCACAGTGCTGGAGCGCTGCACCCGCACCAGCTGCACCATTTCCGATCTCATAATTGGCAATACCTACTCCTTCCGAGTATTCTCTGAGAATATCTGTGGGCTCAGTGACAGCGCTGCCATAGCCTCTGGGATGGCCAACATTGAGAAGACAAGTGAGGACATGGCTGAGGGGCTGGGGGGGGTGGTAGCCAAGAGTGGTCCTGACCAGTGGGGCTTCCTCAGAGTTGTGCTGATGATGCTGGGCTCATCTACAGGACAAGACCAGCAGGAGTGAGGCTGAGCACTCCCAAGGTCCAGAGTCTGCTGCCCCCCATCTGCACTTCATTTCTCCTTTGGGGGAAGTCTGTGCCATGCTCAGCCCCCTGAGAGGAACCAAGGCATGGACATCTCTGTGATGAGATGGAAGCAGGAGCTAGGAAGGGTCAGAACAGCCCTGGCTTTGGTTCCACAGCTGAGGGCCAAATCTCCAACCAGCCCTGCTCTCCTTCCATCTATTTCTGTCCTGCTCCCTGGTAGCACACAGTGACCTAGGGTCTCTGCCGTCTGCAGAGCTTCTCTCCATGCCTTATTTCTGTAGACTGAGATTTGGGGATGGAGTGGGAGATGCAGAGTGTGCCTGGCCTGTGTCTGACCTGCTCCACACAGAATGTGTCACAGTGAGTTTGGGGATTGGCATCCCCCCTGTTCCTTGCAGAGCCTGGACACTACCATGCCATGACTGGATGAGGAATCAGGGCTGCTCTGAGCTGAGGGCCAGGTCCTTGGGTTGGGCCAAATGACATGTGGCTTCTTACAAGAGGGAACAGAAGTGGTTTGGGGTACCTTGTGCTGAATTCCTGTGTTGGTCAGCCCAGGAGCCTCAGGCCTGCCTCAGCTAGAATTAATTATTTCCTTAGAAACCACTTACCAGCCAGAGAAGATCCCCCAGCGGGACATGATGGAACCTCCAAAGTTCACGCAGCCCCTGACAGACCGAACGACTACACGGGGCTACAGCACTCACCTCTTCTGCTCCGTGCGGGGCTTCCCCCAGGTCAGTGGCTCCTCCACGCACAGCATAACCTTGGCCTGGGGACACACCAGCCACTTTTGCAAGGTGGCTGAGGGTCTCTGGCAAATGGTTTGTGCTGTTTGATTAGGGTTGGGTGAGGTTAAGGGGCTGTAGCTGGGGCACATTTGGGGTGTTTCTGCATGGAGATGGGAGACTGGTCTTAAATCAAGCCATGTCCTATTTCCCTTGTGCTGGGTGGGGAAGGGTGGAGCAGTGGTTAGGCCTCACAAGTGGGAGATTTGGATCTTTGAAATACTTCTGACTGTGAATCCCACCATGGCCACAAGCTTCAGGCAGGGCCAAGGCAAAGGCAGAGAGATGTGGCTGCATTTTGGGCCAGTTAGATTTCTCATTTCTCTCCCTGCTTTAAACTTTCAGCCCAAAATCATCTGGTTGAAAAATCAGATGGAAATCCGGGAAGATCCTAAATACATAGCACTGATTGATCAGGGTGTGTGCTCCCTGGAAATCCGCAAGCCTGGCCCTTTTGATGGGGGTGTCTACACCTGCAAGGCGGTGAATCCCCTGGGGGAAGCCTCAGTAGACTGCAGACTGGATGTGAAAGGTGAGATTGGCTGAGGGGAAGGAGGAGCAGTTTCCCTTGCCTGCCTTTTCTGTCTCATTTTCCCAGTGCTGTGGTTTGTCCCTGTTTTGAGTTGATCCTGGTTGTGAGGGAGTCTGTGGACACTGGACAGCCCTGTGGAGCTGCACCTTTGGGCTTCTTGGGTTTATGGTCTTGAAGCATCTTGAAATCACCACTCCTTATTCATGGGGGAAAAAAATGGGTAGGAAACAGAAATGGCAGAGCCAGAGGAGCTGCTGGAGGCCTGGCCCAACACTGGCTGCTCCTGCTCTTGTCCCAAGTGTGGGGGGTGTGTGAACTTCCTCCCCTGCACCTGGGCTGCTCTGACTTATGTCTTGGGATGCTGCCCACACTTGCCACTCACATTTCCCTCAGCAGAGCATCCAGAACAGACTCTCCCCGTGTTGCTCCCCACGGCCCCTCCTCAGCCTGTGGGAGGATCATGGCGCACACACCGTATGCATGTTAATGTGCTGGCCACGTGTCCTTGAACACTGCCATTTCCCTTCCCGTGTCTTCTGAGAACACTCTTGCCTCTAGTCATGCTCTGCCCCACTTCCCATGCAGGCAGGGTTCCAATCTGGCAACCCCAGCACCCCAGTCTATGTAGAAGCTCCAGGGCTGCTGGTGTGGCACGGGGTGTGTGGCATGGGGTCAGTGCTTAGCTCTGTGGGAGCTGCTGCTAGACCCTCCAGGAGCACTGACCCCACTGGCCCTGCTCCCATGGCCCCACAGGCACATCCTCAGTGCAGCTGTGCAGGAGCTCTGTGGACTCGCAGATCAGTGGTCTGGGTGGGAAGGGACATTAAAGCTCACCCAGTCCCACTCCTTGCCATGGGCAGGGACACCTTCTACTATCCCAGCTTGCTCCAAGCCCTGTCCAACCTGCCCTTGGACACTTCCAGGGATGGAGGAGCCACAGACTTCTCTGGGCAACCTGTGCCAGGGCCTCACCACCTTCACAGGGGATAATTCCTTCCCCATATCTCATCTATCCCTGCCCTCTGGCAGTGGGAAGCCATTCCCTTTGTCCTGTCACTCCAGACCCTTGTCCCAAGTCCCTCTCCAGCTCTGCTGAAGCCCATTTAGGCACTGGAAGGGGCTCTAAGATCTCCCCCAGGGGCTTTGCTTCTCCTGGTGAACACCCCCAGCTCTCCCAGCCTGGCTCCAGAGCAGAGGGGCTCCAGGCCTCCTCTGGACTGGCTCCAGCAGCTCCATGTCCTTCCTGTGCTGGAACCCCAGGGCTGGAGGCAGCTCTGCAGGTGGGGTCTCAGCTGAGTTAGGCACAGGGGCAGAATCCCTCTTTCCCCCACGCTGAGGGATCAGCCCAGTTGGCCAAGGAAGATATGCTGGGCATTGTGCTGGGGACACTGAGCACCTGGGAGTCACCCAGCTGATGACTCGGGGGACACTGGCCAGGAGCATGCAGTGATGGTGGTGTGTGGGATTGCTTGGAGCAGGTGTGTGCAGGGATGGAGTATACAGAGTTAGGATGTGCAGGTGCACATTGGGGTGAGCACACAGGCAGTTTTGGGAGTCAAAAGGGGAGTAAGACAAGGGGAGTTCAGGGTGTTTTTGTCTCCTGTGCTCTCCTGCAGTGCCCAAGTGAAGATGGATCAGAGGACAAGACAAAGAGCAAAGTAGGTCTGGGTTGGGGCACCAGGATGGAGGGAAGGTGGATCGCTTCAGGGGGCTGGAGTGGGCTGAGTGTCCTGCATTAGCCCTTGTCACCTGCTGATGGAGTCGCAGCTCAGGTCTTCCTTGGCTGGAGATGGGGTGGGATGATGAACCCGAGGGAAGCCTGTCCCTTGGTGAGGTGGAGGGAGGGATGTAAATGTGGCTGGCTTTGTCTTGCATCAGTGCTGTGGCAGGGACATGTTTCCCACCCATCCTTGACCAGGCCTCTCTTGGTGCCCTTGCAGGATGAGGATCTCGTTCCTTTTCCCAGGTGGATCCTGCAGGTACCAGGTGGTGGCAGGGCAGGTGCTGATGTCCTTGGCCATGGTCTCTGCTGCCTGCTGAGCTGTCCCTCCCTGGCAGTGTTTTGGGGGCTGCACCTCAGCCTGCCCTGGCATGAGCCTCTCTGAACCTGACATTAACTGTGACAATAAAACAAACCCAACTGAGGGGCTTTGGTCCTAATAAAAGCCACCAAACCCCTCTGTCTTGCTTGTTGTGGAGTTTGGGTGGGGGGATGTGGAGAGGTGACAGGGCTGCTGTGGGGTCACATAGGATCCTACCCAGCCAAGGGTGGAGGAGATGGGGTTTGAGCTTGGAAGGAAGAACACATATAGAGATTACTGAACCAGAAGGAGCCCAGCAAGGAGAAAGAGAATGGGGAAAATATTTCCTTCTGAAGCAGGGGAATGATTCTGGCTGGGAAAAAAAAAAAAAAGCCACATCAATGCTGTGGCATCTTAATGCTTCTTTATTGAAGCACAGTTTTGTTATCCATGCCAGTGAGGCAGTGATCCAGTCAGGAGCTGTCACCTCCCCACAGTAGGTACAGGACATGTTGATGTGTCTCCAGAGGAGGGGACTCCTCCCTGTGAGCTGGTGGCTCATGTGCAGGGTGAGTTATTTCTTGAGCTCTGGGTCAGGTTGGGGCAGACACTGGGTGTTACCAGAGCCCAGAGGGACCCATGGAACACATGATTACCCGGGGTCAGGGGTGTGGGGTGATCTCTCCACCAGTACCACCTTCCCCTTGGTCTGGGGGACACAAGGGTAGGAGCTCTCCCAGCTATGTGGTGACTCTGTCATGGGGCCAGACCCACATCCTGCCCATGTCCTGGCTGGCCCTGGCATTGCTAGTGTAGATGCAAATCCAGCCTGGCATCCACAGATTGGAGCACAGCACACCCTTGGTGCCATGGACAGCAAAGCTGGGCTGTGCCTGAGATTATTCAGACCTGTCTCTCCTGCACCCCCCCTGCTTTGTCCCCATCTGTCCTCAGGCACCTTCAGCCCAAGCTGAAGTTCAGGGAGTGTTGCTGTTCCCAGGGGCTCAGCACTGGTGCAACACCATCCACACCAGGGTTGTTTCCACCATCAGAGGGCATTGTTGGATTAATTTTACTCCACTTCTGGTCGGGATGGATTTTTGAGATGGTTGGTACTGGTGGTAATTCCAGAGTGGAGGTTGCAGTCCCAGCTGGCAAGTGGAGAGCTTGTTTTCCTGGCATGCTCACACCCAGCCCTGGACACTGCTGGGGGTGTCCTGTCACCCTTGGTGTCCCTGGCACCTGAGCACATGTCCTTGGCCAGTGGGACACTCTCAGGGACAAGGTCTGGAGGCTGATCTCCAGGACTCAGTCATGCTGCATACTGTGCTCTTTCCAGGCCCTTATTTAAGTCCTACAGAGCACAAACAGTGTTTATAACCCCACAGGGGACTGAGGTGGGCAACAATATCCACTTTTAGTGAGGGCTCTCAGGGAAAGGTCTAGAGAGCACAGAGTGGAAAAATCCACTGGATGTTATTTTTAATGAAGCAACCATTCACATGCCCCCTAATTTATGAGCATCCCAGTCACCAGTTTCCTGGGCACCTTAGCAAGGATCAGGCCAAAGTGTCAGTTTCAGAAAAGCAGCAGAAATAAGATGCAAGTGGGAGTCAGAGCCAGGCAAACAGCAGCACTAATCTGAAGTCAAGGTGCTGCTGTGCCAAGGGACTACAGACTCGGCCTGGGGCATCTTCTCTGCACTAACCTGGGGCTGCAGCATCCTCAGGCACCACTGGTATTGGTGCTCCATGAGACATGAGGCACTTCCCTTTGCCCTTTCCAAAAGATGCTGGCTTTGCCCAGAACCAGCACAGGACAAAGTAGGGGCACAGGAGTCACTGCACTGGGTAGAGGATGGGATGAGCCAAAGCCTCATGTGAGAAGTTCAGTGCTAGCCCAGGGCACCTGGTGACATCAGGGAGGGGGGTGTAGGCTGAAGTGAATAGGGAATCGCTGTTCTCATGGGCTCAGCACCAGCACAGCACCATCTACACCATGGAAAGGTTGAGAGGGTGTTCAGGACTCCTCTACGGTGATGAGGACCAAGGGAAGGTTTTTACTCCTGTCCTTGCCGTTGTTTTTCCCATTTTCCCAGTGTGGTCTGAGCCAGGAGCCTGGAAATACATCAAGGCCCCTGCAAAATGTGGGTGGCTGAGCCTTTCATCTCCTCTCTTCCTTGCTGCCCTCCTCATTCCTCTGAACTATACAGAGCTGGCTGCAGCAATAGGAGAATGGACTCCTGGCTGCCCCAATGCCTTTGCTGCACACTCCCAACATTGCTAAAAATCACCCATAAATCTCATCCATCCAAGGTCCTTTTCCTCTCTGCACCCATAGTCTCTGTGGGAACTTCCTGCAGTCCCTTTGCCTGTTGCTGACGTCCCCTCGGAGGAGCACAGCCCTGCTGGGGCAGGGGCAGGGTCACAGGACCTGTGTTTCCAATGGGAGCCTGGTGAACAAGGGATTCTGATAAGAAAAGAATCCAAATTAACCTTTCCCACCACTGCATCAGCCCTGAAGGAGATCTTGCTGCACAGCAAGGACTGGCGCTTCCAGCACGCAGTGGGAACAGAGCTGGATGAGGATGGTCCATCTCCAGCCACCCCCTCCTCAAACCTACCCACAGCTGAACTTCAGAGGTGGCAAAGAGCCCTGTGGCAGCATCAGCACCCACATGGTGGCCTGCAGCTGTCCCCCACTTGCTCCCAGAGGCGTCCAGATTCCCCTCTGTTCCCTGGGCTGTGGAGGTGACTGCATTAACCCACAATGTTTGGGTCAAAAGAGTTTGGGCTGCACAGGGAGGGTGGGAGGGAGCAACATGGGAGTTGGGACATGAACAGCCTGGGAGAGATTTGCTACTGCTTTTCACAGAAAACAGCCAGGAGAAAGGAGGGAAAACGACTCAAAGTCAGAGTAAAGGGAGACAGAAGACAAGTGGAGAGGACACACTCCCTGCATGCAGCTCACAGGGGTAGTGGGTGCTGCTAGGACCCATGGGGAGCCATCGAGGAAGCAAAAGCAGTTTCTGCAGAATTCTCTGGGATTAGGCATGAGTTTCACCAATACTCACCTCTGCCTACCTCTCTGGTAGTGCTGAGAGTGGGTTACTTACCCTCTGCTCTGCAGGGTGGTGGGTTCACCACCCTGTGGGTGCTGGCAATACCATGGGAAGACTTTTCCTATCTCTTCCCATGTCTCAGCCCAGCTCACCTCTCCCTGGTTACAGAGGGGAAAGAAAGGGCTTTCAAACTTAATTTCTTCAGAAATCACACAGCCTTGGACTCTCCTGGTTCTCAGTGTCTTCACTCACGTAGGACACCCCTTTATCCCAGATACCCCCATGGCTCCATGGACATGGGGCCAGAGCATGAGGTACCCCCAGCACCACCAACACCATGGAGCTGAGGGTCTCCATTAATGGCAGGGCACCTCCTGGGTGGTTTGGATGACTGGATTTTATTTGCATGAAGATGTCTGTACAATTTCTCCTTAAATACTTGGCAACGCTTTAAAAAAATGAAAAACAAAAACAAACAGGGAGAAAAAACCAGAAAGGAACAGTGCAGGCTACAATATCCAAACAGCTTGTGAATAAATAACCCCCCTGGGGTGGCTGTGGGACTGCAGGGGTCTGCTGAACTCAGAACCCATCAGGTCCTTGCTACCCCTTCCTCAGACAGCAGCGTCCAGGGGACTGGGTGGGCACAGAGGCCCCCTTTTGCCCTCTCCCAGTTCCTAGTTGCCTGCCTCAGCCGTGGTGGTGCTGGTGGCATTTTTGTTGGTTTTGCAGCAGAAGTACTGGTTCCAGATCTGCAGGAAGGCTGTCCGGAACTTCTTGATGCGGAAGGCGTAGACAATGGGGTTCATGGCCGAGTTGCCGTGGGTGAGGAAGATGGCAATGTAAGTGAGGATGTGTGGGGTCTGGCAGGATGGGCAGAAAAGGGTGATGCAGTTGAGGACGTGCAGAGGCAGCCAACTGAGTGCAAACAGAAAGAGAACCAGTGCCAAGGACTTGGCGATCTTCAGCTCCTTCCCATAGTACTTCTGGGGGTCATTGGAGCTGGAGGACACCTTCTTGTTGAGCTGCTTGCGGATGAGGTTGAAAACTTCCAGGTAGATGAGTAACATCAGCAGCAGGGGAGGCAGGACCCAGACGAAGAAGTTGAAGTACACCATGTACTCCATGCTGATGACTGTCTCAAATTGGCATGTGATGATGAATTCTGTGTGGCTGCCGTTCGGCTCCTGAGTCCTCTGCATCTTGTTGAGGTTGTTCCAGCCAAACATGGGGGTAAGGCCCACCAGAAAAGAGACTATCCAACAGCAGGCGATGGCCACGGCTGCCCGCCGCGGTGTCACCATGCTCTTATACCTGTGGGAGAGACAACAGCCACAGGAAGAAGTTAGACATGGGGTGTGATGCTCTGCATGGGGGTTGTGTGGCTCCAGGTGGAGTGGCAGTGGTGGGGTGGCAGTACTCGTGCTGAGATAGGAGGATGTTTCTCCTTCACTCCCCTGGAAGTGGGTAACAGCCTGATCTGAAAATTGTGTTCACAGACTGGTTTCCCTGCCTGTGTCCTGGGATGGCAGAGACCCCAGACACAATCTGTGAGCTCTGAGGGATGATGCCAAGCCAGGGAATGCATTAGCACCCTGGAATGTGCCTTAGCATCCAACCCTCATGTCTTGGAGGGAGTTCATATGCTCTGGAGCCCAGCTCCCATCCAAGCACCTGCACCCAGAGCAGCAGGTCACCCTCTCCTCCTGCTACACACCAACGCTGCCAGCTCACTGTCCCAGACAATTGCCCTGTGCCTGGGGTAGAAATTGCCAGCAAAAGCATCCTGTGGGATGCGCTGGGGTGGAGGAAGGATCTGCAGGTGCTAATGGATCCCTGGGGAAGCTTTGGGCACAGCCTGTTCCTCTCCTAATGTGCTCAGATTGACGAAACCCTCTTTCTTGATGGGCTGATGCCAGGGGTGGGAGGAGGAGGAGAGCTGTGTTCTGGCTAGGCTCTGCTCCCTCCCTGATGCCCCTGGGGAGCCACTGTGGCTGGGCTCATCTCTCCAGAGCTCTCCAAGCGGGAAGTGCAGTCTGCTGGATTGATTTTTCCCCTGGCCCTCCAGAAAGCTTTTCTTTGGAGGCTGAGAATATTCTCAGCCGAAGAGTTAGTGCTTTCCACCAAAGGGGATTGAACAAAAAATGTTTTCCTGACTGTTTGCTGGGTCTCTCAGTGCTGCTGGTGTTAACCCAACATGAGGACCATGTGGAGGTGGCCGGCAAACCTGGATTCCCTATTCTGCTGCTCAGAGCTCCCTGCTGCAGGTCTGCATCCTTTACTTGTGATAGAAATTGAGCATTTGGGGCCTTTTTTATACAGCCAAGGGCCAAAACCCACTCTCCCTTCTCAAGACTCCTCTCACGGGCAATGCATCAAGGTGGGAGCTGGGAGTGGCACAGGCTGGAGGAGAGAACATCAGTCCCTGTGAGTCTAGAGGGTCCAGAGCCATTGGTCCCCAACGTCTATCCTGAATGAACCTCCTGTGCTCTGGGAAAAGCTTCACAACATCCTGGTGACAGCCAGGTCCCGTGGGAAAGAGGTGACAATGTGGGCAGCTGTTTCCGCTGAGACCCAAGGCTGGCCTTGGAGGGTGATTTATTCCTTATGGGGAGGAGAGAGGGCAGGAGACCCTGAGAAAGATGCAGGGCAGGGAGAACTGGGGCACAGGAAGGGCAAGGGGCAGTGGGAGAGAACCACTGCGGGTCAAATGAAGGGAATGACAAGGAGGGTCCAAGGGAGCAGGGGGTGGCAGAGGGATGCCAGAGACTCCTGTGGGACTGTGTGCTGACCCCTGCACTGCATGGCTGGTTGCAGGTCCTTGGAGAGGGCTGATGTGCCCTCCAGCTCTGACACCCCACTGCCAACTCCCCAGGCTTGAACAGTTTGCGGGGTGACACAAGAAACAGCAGCAGCAGCCCCCTGCCCCAGCTTTCTTCTCTCTTTGCAACCCCTGCACGCTGTGTCCCACTTCTCACTCCTGGGGGTTTCTGGGGTCTTCTACTGATTCTGCTGGACATGCTGGTACTCCAGATGCTCCCTGACCTGCAGAGCTGTGTGGGAGTCATTGCCCAACAGACAAAGCTTCTGAGCAGCAGCAGTGTCACTGTGGTCCCCAAACATGGTCCCAGGGCTTGCAGCCACCATCCAGACACAGGGTCCATCCCTCCTCACCACACACCCATCTCTCCATGGTCCATATCCAGCCCTCCTTCCTGCATGTCCATCTCTCTGCCATGGTCCATATCCATCTCTATCCCTTCCTGCAGTGCCTGGCCTGACACCATTTGGGAGCAGGACTTGGCTCTCCCTGCTCCTCCCTTCACTTTGCCCCACAAGGTTTGAGGGTGAACCTGCAGAAGCAGCCAGGGCAAACCTGGACATCATTGTCAAGCCTGTGTGTGACATGGTCACAGAAAAGTGAGTGAACCAAAAGAACCCACAGAAAACAGCCACGTTTGGAGTTTGTTGCTCCTTCAAGCAACTAGCCAAGGGCAGAGGCATCTGCAGGAAATGTGCTCCCAGGGACCTGTGTCCACTGTCTCCATCAGCCCCACATGTAGCAATTTTATAGTTTTTGTCATTCTCCAAGTTCCTCCTCCCTCCTGCCCACCAAGTCCATCCACCCACTGGGCCTGACCATGGAGCTCTCATGGAGGTCAGCTGCTCCGAAGGCCACAAGTTCAATTTCAATTCCTTTTACACTTTATTTTTCTTGGAGGTGTCCAAGAAATGCCTGGATGTGGCACTCAGTGACTCTGGGCTCTGGGCTGGGTGACAAGGTGGGGATCTGTTACAGGTTGGAATTGATAGTCTCAGATGACTTTTCCAACCTAATTGATTCTGTAATTCTGTAAAGGGTGGAAATACAAGATCCCACCTAATTCTCAACCTCTGCAACATGGTAGGAGGACAGTTAGCAGAGGGACAAGGACAGACATTGCTCTTCCCAATATTATTCTTGGTTAAGCCATAAAGAAAGTCTTTTCTCATTTGTCTCATTTTGCATTAATATGATAGGGCTGAAGTTTGGGACAGTCTGGGAGGCAGAAGCACTAGAAAATGCTGATAATGGCTCATCGTTAATAAATAATCTTATTATTCTCATCATCACCAGAGCAATTACCAGCATCATTGCAATTTTATTACTGCTGTTATTTTTATTAACAGCTGTGACTAAAACATCCATGGTAATCATCAACCCTATCCTCATCCACTTCGGGTTTGTTTCCTCTGCCTCTGGGGGTTTGAGTCTGACTATAATTGGTAGATGTTCCCCTTGCCCTCCCTGAGTGGTGGTTTTTGCACCATCCCTTCCCCACAGAGATGGGCATTGACCCAAGCCCTCCTGGGTGCCAAGTCTAGGAGAAAGGACCCACGATCATCCGGCCTCATCATGAGATGGGATGGGCCGGAATTGTGGTGTGGAACAAAATTGCCTTTGAGGGTTTGGAAGATAAAGCCAAGAGGCAAAATGACAATTATTGATAGAGCAGTTTGCTCCCCAGGGGAAGGGAAAAGGTGATGGGTGGAGGTGGAGGCCGACAAATTGACCCCAAGGGCTGCACAGAGCTTCCAGGGAAACAGGGAGCAGCTCTCCAGGGCAAGTTGCTGTCTCCAGGAGAGGCTGAAGATGGAGCAGACACTGAGGCCCTTTTTCTCATGGAGATCATAGGATCCTAGAATGGTTTGGTAGAAAAGGGGTTTAAATCCCATCTCCTTCCACCCACTGCCATGGGCAAGGACACCTTCCACTACTCCAGGTTGCTCCAAGCCCTGTCGAGCCTGGCCTTGGACACTTCCAGGGATGGGGCAGCCACAGCTTTTCTGGGCAACCTGTGCCAGGGCCTCCCCACCCTCACAGGGAGGAATTCCTTCCCAATATCCCATCTAACCCTGCCCTCTGGCAGTGGGAAGCCATTCCCCCTTGTCCTGTCACTCCAGACCTTTGTAATGGCCCCCTGGCCATCACTCTGAAGACATCATCCACCCTCCTTTCCCTTTGGTTCTTATTCCCAGACTAAATTAATTTTCTTCTGCCACATCTGGATGTGTCCAGACCTCCACAACACTCTCTGCTGCAGTCCTGGGAGCCCAGCACAGCCGAGGTCCTGCTCTGGAGGTCTCCAGCCCTGGGCAGACAAAGGCCCTGTGACCATTCCAGATTTTAGGGCATATCTGAAAGCACCTGGAGAATGGAGCATTCACTGCTTTCATGGATTTCACCTTTGCCTTGGGGTCTGTCCCCAAGAGAGATGAGGGCTCCTTTCCAAGATCCCAACCCAGAGATCAATCCAAACCCAACACTTACCAAACAACTCATTTCGTTTGAAAAAGCTTCAAAGACTCTAGGCCTGGTTTGAATAAAATGTGTAGGTTTTTAGCAGGTCTGTGATTAGTTTTCCTGTCCACAAAACACTTGCTGTTGTCCAGTCAGTGCCAAGATGCGGCTTTGCTGGTTTTTGCTCTGGAGAGTTTATTGCAGTGCAATTCCTGGGGAATTAATTCACTAATGAAGACAGACTATTACTAATGAAAAGAAGCTGGAGCCGACGTGGCAGGGGGAAAGGAGGCCAAGCTGACATGAAGCTCATCTGCACCATGAACACAGCAAGAAAAAGCAGCCAGACAATGTCCTGATCTAATTGAAAGTCTCTAGACAAAAGTGCTTTGATCTCAGAGGATTTGGATTCCTGCTCCTTTCTCCTGGCTGTATCTTCCCTTCAGATCTTTCAGTGTCTTGGAGGCCGCTGGGTAGGAAAACTCAGATTGTTGGTGTTCAAAGCTGCTCAGAAATGAGAACCTGAGAAATGCAAAGTGGTGTCTGGGTTCTGCAAGGGCGAGTTCAGCCACAGCTCAGGGCTGGGACAAGGGGGTCTCTGGGTACTCACACAAAGTGAGAAGTGCTGCATAAGGAACTCTGATTGTAGAGTCTTTGTCACCTCTGATCCTGAAAGTGAAAGGCTAGTTCTTCATAGAATCACAGAATGGTAGCTAATGTGGGTTTGTGGCCACTGGTGGGTGTGTCACCACGTGAGTGACTGAGGTCAACCAACACCAGTCAAAGCTGGTATTTAGATGGACATTACAGCTTGTTCCTACAAATGCTTGGAATGAAGAGACTAGTCCTATCAGCACCCCCTTGGGATAAGTGTGGGATTGTCCTGATCCTCGAATCCCAGACTGATTGCTTGTCAAAACCCAGCTGGCAAGTAAAGGCATTAAAAATACTGGTCTGAGCCAGAAGAGCACATCCAGCAAGGACATTGGTGTTGGTGCTAGAGCCCCTGTCCTGCACCAAAGTAGCCCAGCAGTCTCCATCAGCACAGCATTTCCAGCCTGACACCTGCATCCTAGCACAGAGCCACTTACCAGCTCTTCAAAGGGACCTGGAGGACCCTGTGTGTGTCCTCTCCCAGCGCCTCTGGCTGGTTGGTCTGCAAGAGATTTCAGCTGTGGGAGAAACCTGAGAAGTGCCAGCAGATCCCTGGGACAAGAGGGAGTGGGAAACATGGTGGGAGGGGATGGGCCAAGTGGTTGTGACATGGAATCTTGGCCTCGGGCTCTGCCTTGGGGACCTGATTTAAAAATAGCTGAGGTGAAAAAATCTCTTCCTGGTACCTCACCCATGTCTGTCTGCTTGGGGTGAGGGACAGTTGGATGAGGACAAGGGTGGCTTTTCTACAGGTATCACTTTTGGAGAATTCCCAGAGCAGGACAGGCACCAGTGGCAAGAGGCACCTTTTACCCACCACTGACATGGATGGGGCTGCATCCCCAGCCTCCAGCTGGGACCTCTCTGGCAACCACTGAGCCCAGGTCAGGGCTGCCCTGCTTCCATTAGCACCAGCTGCTCTAGTCCACAGCTCGGACTGGGACAGCCCAGGGGCTGTGGGTGCCTGGTGTTCCCTGGGCCATGTGCTGCAAGGAGAGGGTACAGGAGGTCCAAAGCTGAGAAGCAGTCCAGGGATGGATGTTCAACACTGTTGCTGGATCCTCCCACTCACACCTCTGTGAGTGTCCCTGTGTGCTCTGAGCTATGATTCCAGCGGTCATGGCTGTCACTGGAGCACTCTTTGCTGTTACTCTGCCCTGCAGGGCACCCAAGCACAGTTAGAACCACCCCACTGAGAGACAGGGAAGGATCTTCTCACCATAAGGTGTCTTTCCTGCTTGGCTCAGCTCTGAGAGCAGCTAGCACCTTCCTAACCTGTCAGCTCAGCCCCCACGTGATGACCTGGAGCTGCAGCCACTCCTGCCTCCCCAGACAGGACCTGGGCATGAGATACCTCTTCTTTGAGGATCTCTGCTCCCAAAACACTTTGGGTCTCCTTCACTGCAGCACAAGGCTTCTTGATGCAAACCTCCCCCAAAGCCACCAGGAGTGATCCCAGAAGCATGGAGGAGAGTGGATGTGTGCATCCCACTGCTGACTATCCCGGTCCATCTGTGTTCAGGGTTTGGTTTAACCATCCCAAAATGGTGACTCTGTGTAGGAATGATTCTGCAATGAGTGACTGCAAAGCACAAACAACTCTGGCTGAGCAAAGCATCTGGCAAGACCTCTGGACATTTGCAATCATTTCTAATAGCCAGTAATTCTCTATTGGATGCAGGTGAGTGTGATTATGAAGGTGAGGAGAACAAATTCATGCTGCCAAAATTGCCTGGTCCCCACACACTGAAACATGGAGTCCCCAAGGCTTAGGTGAGGGCTTCATTAAGTGGTGGGAGAAGCTGGCAAGAGACTAACACAAAAAGGGGGGGTTGTGCTTTGGTCATTGTCAGAGAAGGTTGTGGAGGGACTTGGAGCATTTGCAGATGTCCTGGGCTGCAAACAGGACCTGGGGAAATGCTGCTGCCTTGGTGTGGGTTCAGCCTTGATGTGGGTTTAGCCTGCCCTGACATCCTTAGCATCTCTTGGAGGTCCTGAGAGGACTTGAAGTCCTTGAGGACTGCAGAGGGATGTGAGATCTTTTTGGGATTCAGAAGCAGCCCCAGGGACACAAACATCCCCACAAGAAGCTGAAGAAATAAGATAGAAAAGAGCTTTGTGCTCTAGAATGGTTGGAAGTGGGAATGATACCTCCATGAGGCAGTCTGGCCATGCCAGGTTATCTTCAGCCCAGACTGGCAGTACCAAAATGAGGGTCCATCAGGGATGTCCACCCAGATGGAGGTTACAGGTATGGGAAAAGGTGCCCCCCAGCTCCAGCAGGGCCTGGATCAACCCGGAGCCTGGCCATGTCCCCCCAACTCTACAACTCTCCTGATGCCACCAGTCCCAGCAGCATCAAACCTCAAAGCATAGCACACCCCAGAGACCAGTCCACCCTGAGTCTGGCACAACCCAGAGCCTCAGGAGGTTTCCCTGCTCCCCCATATCCCCACACACCCCTCCAGTGCTCAGCTGGTTCTGAACTAAACCCGCCATATTTCAGGTTCCAATGACAGGATTCCATCTTTTCCTGCAGAGCCAAAGACACTTGTCCTATCGCACCTCTGGCCCCTGGGAGCAGCCACAACATCCCACCAGGCAGGCTGAGCTCCCCATAGGGCCTCCCTAGGACTGCTCCCGGCCCCGCTGGAGCTGGAGCCGTGCCTCCCGCGGGGTGTCTGTGCCGCTGGGCTGCCCCGGCTCTGGCAATGAATCACAGCCTTTGGGAACAAACCACACGCTTCCAGTAACTGCAGAGCTTCTTTCAGATCACTTGCCCAGCTGTCCTCAGCTCAGAGGTGGGGGGTGAGTGACCACAGCAGCTCCACTACGGACCAGTACCGACAGCTCCCCTGGGGTATCCCAGCAGCTCCCACCGTGACCAGGTGCTGCAGGGGAAGGGGGAGCACGGAAAGCCTCAAAACCTCAGGGAGGGAGGGTGGAAAGCACAGAGTCCTCACACTGAAGGATCCTTCCTTCAGGTTCTATCCTGTGTGGGGGAGATGTGGCTGCTGTCCAAGGAAGGTGAAGGAGTACGAGTCACCCACTCTGCTCAGAGAGGATATTCCTCACATCCTCCAGTAGCATCCCCCACCTCAACAGCCCATCTCAATCCTTCTTGCTCAGAAAACTAATCTTGTTTCCAAACTGAGCTTGGTTTTCAGCCTGAAGCTGCACCCTGATGCGGACTCTGTCATTTCCCAAGCAGATTCTCAGCAAGGACCACTCACCCTGTGCTCAGCCCCTCATCCCAAATGTGTGTGTGGAGGTTAAGCAGGGAGCTGGGATGCCCAGGCCATCCAATGCCTGAGGGAAATGACAATTTAGTTTGTGTCTATCAGTGAGCACTGCCCTCCAACCCCAGAGATACCCTTCATGCCCCAAAGGGAGCCGTGGGAACCCTGATGCCGTGGGCAGCACCGAGTTCATCCAAGGGTGCTGAGTGGGAGGCTGCTCTGGACATGTCCCTCTCCTGCTGCCATGTGACAGTGTGACGGGTGCACCAAATGGCCCTGGTCAGTGGGGCACAAGTCCCACTGAGCCATAGTTTTGCATCCAGGCAGCTCCAGGGCTCCGTCCCAGCTCTACCAGGGCCCTCCAGAACCTCTGAATTTTCCTGAACCTCTGGCTTCTTCCTCCAGGACGCCAAGGTAGGTAGGAGGGAAGTGATTTAACACTATTGGCAATGGCTGCAAAATCATGAAACGAGCTGCAGTATCTCAGAACTGGTGATGTTCTCCGAAAAAAATGTGGTGCTCTCGTCTTTTGGCTGCTGCTTTCAGGCAACAACATTTTGAGCAAAGCAAAGTGTGAGAAATGCTGTTTAAAAAGAAGAAGAAAAAAAAAAGCAGAAGCTGAGATTCTTTTATAGCCCCAGGACTTTGGGAATTAGGACACACAGAGAAGGACAGCTTGGTCCCCAAGAGATGGGAGTGAGGTTGTGAAAGCTGCAGGACAGTGTGATGAACACCGTGGACTTGTCTCCAGTGCTGCCCCTGGACATTTCCTGGACATTTTTAGTGTCTGAACAGTTTTGTTATCAAAAATGGAAATTTGCTGTGTGAGCATCTCCTTGGAGAGACGTCTGAGTCTGCGGGTGGCTCCCACACAACCACATCACAGGGATGAGCCCACTGTGCTGTGGGGCAACCTCACCTCCAGCAGAAGACAATTTCAGGCAGAGCCACTCAACCCCATGTGCATCTCTCTCTGGCCAGGCTGGACAGGGCTTGGAGCACCCTGTTCTAGGGAAGGTGCCCTTGCCCAATCCAGGGGATGGAACAGGATGAGCTTTTAGGCCCCTTCACACCCAAACCATTCCATGATTCTATGACTGTGCTGGGGGTGTTTCTCACCAGTGCTGTGGTAGGATATCAACCTGCTTGGCCAGGAGTCTCAGGTCATCTTCCCTTGCCACGCTGGGCCATCACCCTGTGGGTTTGGCCACTTCCAGGGGTGTCACACAACAGCCCTGCCCCTGACATATCAATTACCCAGGAGCTGATTGTCCAGACCCAATTGAGCAGAGTGTATATGATTGGATAAGTGATGGTGAGGTATTCCGAGTACAAAGCAGAAGGGATAAAAGGCAGCTTTTGCCAATCTTCAGTGCAAATCCAGGGCTCAGCTGGATAAAAGTGGTGGGTTTTCAAATATTGCTTGTATTGCACTTGATTTTTCTATGCACTGTGTATTTTGGTTCTTTATGCAAAAAGAACCTCTTTGAAATGAGAACTCTGAAGTCAGCCCTCAAAATTTAGAAGGGAGGGGGAAGAGGGGAGGACGAAGAAAGAAAGTAGCTGTAAAACTCACTTAAGATGCCAAATGTGACAAATGTGGCTCTGAGAAATGGAAATGGGACAGCAGATATAAAGTGCCTGATCTGACTGCACTCCCAGAACCTCTGTGGCTCAGAGTCTATCCCACAAAACACTGAGCTGCAGAGGGAAAATAGCTGTGCTGGGAGGGAGGTGCCAGCTGAGGAAGTGCCCAGTGCCACCACCCTTCCCTGCCTGTCACCACCACACTGATAGGCAAAGGCCAGATGGTCTGCAGGGGAGGCCCGCCAGAGTGTCTGGAAAACATCGAGAGCCATTAAAAGATAGGAGCAGATCAGGGACCCCAAGGAGAAGGGAAATGAGGGGGGTCTTGAGAGCTGCTGTTGTTGTTGTTGTATCTGCATTCAACAGGACATGGAGATCTGCTCCGCAGATAAATGGGAGGCAGGAAACTGGAGATAAAATCTTGATTAAGAGGCACCAAGCAAACCTCAGAGCAGGGCTGAGGTGGGTCTTTATCTCTCCAGTGCAGAAGGACTCATCAGAAAAAAAGGAGATATCCTAAATTATACTTGGAACAAGAGATTGGTATTGGCTGCCTTTTAATGTCTTGAGTTTTACAGTTCTCTTGCTAACCTGACTCCTGATTTTGCAGTCAACAACTAAACTCTTCAGCTTCTTAGGCTGCAACTTATTAGATCAGGATCCTCATACCATGATTTGTCACTGCAAAGGGAACATTTCCTTTCTTGCAGTTGACCCAGTTCAAAGATTAGGACATTCAAGAATGAAAAATTGACTGGAGGTTCCCAAAATGAGGAAGGTTGTTTTCTTCACCCAATGCCTACAAGAGAATTAGTAGTGCTGATGAGATCTACCTCAGAGGACACAGTAACCCAAAACAACCAGTCCAGCACCTTCTGTTCAGTGCATATTTCCCTGGATTAAATGATCAATTTCAAATGCAAAAGCAGCTGGATTCATTTAAGTTTTCTGTTAATGAGTTGGTTATATGTAGTTTCAACTGGTGGAAACAATTTTGGAGGTACCAATTTGGGCTACAGTTGGCTTCCAACTTCTGTCCAAATACCCCCAATTCTGTCCAAGTTCCCCCAAACCCTCTGTAATCATTCCTTCCACGCACCATAAAGATGGAATAAGTAATGATCAGAGGACATGTGTGTAAAGCCATTGAGTTGTTTATCTTGGAATGAGTCTGAACAGTGAATCTGTATCTCAGTCAGTCAAATGAAATGCCAAAATGGAAGTGAACGCTCCAGTTAACACCACAATTAAATGTTCCCTCACCTCTGAGAATCCTTCACCAGGAAAACAAATAAAAAGTGCAAATACAAAGCAAACATGAAGTTTATTTGCACTCTGTTTTCTCATTTAGATTAAAAGATCCCTTTGGACAAGGGGTGGAGGGACAGGACAATGTGAATGGCTTCCCACTGGCAGAGGGCAGGCTTAGATGGGATACTGGGAAGGAATTCCTCCCTGTGAGGGTGGTGAGGCCTCTGTCCCAGGGTGCCCAGAGCAGGTCTGGCTGCCCCATCCCTGGAAGTGTCCAAGGTCAGGCTGGACAGGGCTTGGAGCAACCTGGGATAGGGGAAGGTGTCATGGCAGAGGGTGGAACAGGGTGAGTTTTGAGGTCCCTTCCCACCCATAACAGTCTGGAACTCTGGGATTCTATGAAACGCATTTCCCTCTCCCTGAGCCTCAGCAGAGCCAGGGCTGCCTGTGGGTGGGAAGCAGGGGTGGAATGTGGGGCTTCCCCACAAGACCCTCTCATGTGTGCGTCACACAGGGGGTGGAATGAGATGATCTTTAAGGACCTTCCAATCCAAACCATTCTAGATTCCATGATCCCCTAGAGAAAAGGGGTGTCAGTGACTACCCCATCGTAAAGCCAAGAAACTTTGCAGCATCTCCTGGATTCTGGGATTCCTGGTCTTCTGCTATTGGAGCACTTTGAGCTCCCTCATAGCAGACAAACCTCCTGGAGCCCATAAAGAAACCTGCGCTTCATGGGAATGAGCTGTCTGAAATTAGACCCGTGTGAGCTGCACCCATGCAGGGCTTTGCTGGCTCTGCTCAGGCTTTGCCAAGTCCATCTGGACCCAGGCTGAGCCCTTGGCTTTCCCAGTCAGGACCACTCAGTGGAGAATGGAGCCTTTGCACTGAGAGAAATGTTTCATTTGTGTATTCCACGGGTAAAGGCACTGAGTGTTGTTACCAGAGCAGAAAAGGAAGAGGAATCCATAGAACTATGCTAATTTTGGTGATGCCTGAGACAGTATTTCTCAGCATTGGCTCCTCACTGTTGTCAGAGACAGAGCATCACTCCCTCTGTGAACAGATGGGAGACTGAGTCGCAGAGGGGAGCTGTGATCTGCCAACATGGACCAACCTGAATGAGTAAATATCCCTGGTGCCAGGAGCTGGCACTTCCCTTTTTTAAAGGAGGCCAAAGAAAATCATCCCTATCTCTGGTTGCAGGGAGAGAAAAGGTCTGGAGAAGGTGGATAAACAGCCATGACAGCAATGTCCCAGATTTCTTTGCCTTCCTTAGAGGAATGATGGAGAAGTAATATTGCCACCCCAGGCAGGGGGTGGGACAGGGGGAAGTCACCTCTGGGTCCCCACAGTTCTGCTGGGCGAGGCCAGTACCTGGGATCTGTGTGCAAGAGCACCATGGCTGGTGCCAGGGACAGCACAGAGGGAGGCTGGCAAGAGACACAAAGGAAAGAGGCAGGGGGAGGAAATTCCTTGTCTTCCTCCAGCTCCTTTTTGTAATCGGAGACTTTGGTACCTGACAAAATTCCAACCAAACCACCCAAGACTGTGACAGCTGCTGGTCATAGTTGCCTGCTCAGTGCAAGGGGGCAAAGCCCAGGCAAGGAAGGGGTGGGGGAACAATGAGAAATGCAGTGAGAGGGAGGGTGACGGTGCAAGGGGGAGGTGTTGGATCCCACAGTACAGAGGAGGGAAAACCCAGGTGCCCCAAGTTTTTCCAGTGCCTGATCCTGCTCTGCTCTTCCCTACATCACCAAACGCGGCCCTTCCTCCCCTATTTGCCCCCACTGCCCACCAGCCCTCAGCCCACAGGACTCTGTAAGGAGGAGGATCTCAGTCTTTCAGGGTTATTTTGTCCTCTTTTGCTGGTGGCATCACCAGTGATGTCTCCCCTTCCCCCTGCCCTGCCCATCCAACCCCCTTGGGAACGCACCTCCGTGCAGGGCCAGAGGTGTCATGGGGATGGCTTAGCTCATTGCTGTTCTGCAAGACAACCCGCTGGCTCTGGAGGCTTTTTGTGGCTGCCTTAGAGAGCATCAATTGTTCTTTCTTGCCACTGGGCACTCTGTGCAAGAGCTGGCTCCAGCAGCTGGGCAGCTGTACTTCCAGAGCAGGAACTCCCTGCCAGAGCCCAGGCAGTCTCTGGAACGGCACCTTTCCTATTCCATGGCCTTGACAGTTGAGGCGACTTTGGGTGAAGAGGTGTTCCGAAAGGACCAGCCCCTTGGGACACTCCTCCCAACCCACCGGCAGCGCTGGGCTCTGCCACCTCTCAGCTGCTGTGTCTATCCCTGCTGCTTTGGCAGGGTCATTGTGAAAAATCCGTCATTTGTCTTCAGGATAATCTAATGTTGCTCCTATCAGCTCAGCTGTGCTGGCTGTCATTTCCCCAGGCTGAGACAGTGCTGTTGTCCCCAAGAGCATGAGCGTCTCGAGCTGTCCCCATCCCTCCCAGAAGTCTTTTGCACTTGTGGTCCCCTCCATGCTCCATGTCCTGCTGTCTGCAGAGACCACAACCCTCCTCCCCGAGCTGTGTCTGGGCTTTCCTCACACCCCCGTGGGCAAGATCCTTCAGGGCTTTTTCCTGTCCTTCCAGACAGGTTTTCTTTCAGCCCATCAGTTCCTCTCCAGTCTGAAATTACTCTGCTGTGTGACACAGAGAAACTCATCTCCCGGGTTCTTTCACTGTGGTGCCTCACACACATTTTTTCCATCCTCCTTTGTGTTGCTATGACCTTTCTCTCCCCCCTGCCTCCACCTCAGGACACAGACCTGCCAATGCACCACTGTGACCCCTTGGATGAGCCATTCCCCACTGTCAGGCTGATTTCAAGCACAGTCATTTGGATGCAGGAGCTCCATTGTCCCCATCCCTGATCCTCTGTCCAGCCCTGCCTGTTCTGCTTTGGAGACCCATGGACCTGCATGTCCCAGGCCACTCAGACAGGTCCCCTCAGAGCAGATCCCCACAGCTAACAGTCCCTGGTGTTTGGTACAAGCTGCTCTGAGATGTCCCAGGAGATTTCAATGGGTCTGGCCTCACAGGGGTCCCTCCAGATCCAAGTTGGGAAGTGGAGGCTGGTGGGCTTTGTCCCAGCTGTCTCCCACCTGAGCTCATGGCCAGAATTCCCTTCCTGGTCAACAGAGTCAATCTGGCCCTTCTATGACATAGTTAAGCTTATTCTGACACCACAAATGGACTAAAAAAACTTAGTGTGATTGACCTGGGGGAGTAAGAGGAACTGAGGGTGGTTTGGCTGTTGGTGGCCATATGGCACATATCCAACAAGAGCAAGACAGAGGCCACATGCCTGTGCCAAGGGCTGGGCAAGGACACAGAGACCAGCCCAGAGCCCAGAGCTGGTCACTGAGAAAGGCCCCATATCAAGAGGTGCATCCGAGCCCCTCTGCACTCCCAGACTCCACCCCAGAGTGGCATCTGAGCTCCTCTGCACCCCCTGTGAGTCACTTATTCCTGCTCTATCACTTGCTCTGGCTGATGCGGAGTGAAGGTAAAACCAGAGGCAGGACTGTCTCAGTAAAGGCCAGGTGATAATGGCACCTCCCCTGGATGGTGCCACATTCCTACATCTTGGGCGTGGGGGAAGATCAAAAGGCTCCTGCATGCCCTGCGCCAGCTCAGCACAGACCACGGTGAGCTGAGCCTGACTCACTCCGACACGCAGCCTGCAGAGCCAGGCTGGGCTGGCGGGGCCAGGACAGCTGAATCAGCAGCTTTTGCTTTGGCAGAGCCTCTTTCCTGGGGTGTTTCCCTTGTCTCTGTGCCAGCAGCTGCACAGGGCCCTTGGACACCCAGCCCAGAGGGGCATCACTGTCACCTCCACCAACCCAGTGCCCTTGGGGCACAGCCCAGTCATTCCAAGAAAGGGAAAACCATGTCCTGGAAGTGTGACAATGTGTTTGGGTGTTCCTGGGCAGTTCTGGGGCCCTGCAGCTCATCCATAGGTCTGTACTCCAGACACAGGAGCACCTCTCAGCTCCAGTGAGGGGTCTGCTGTCTGTCCCACCATCCCTGGATGACCCTGGCTGTGGATGCTCCTCAATTTCTGCTCGATGGACCCTCTATGCTGCCACGGGATGAGGGAACACAGGCTGGCTGTGTCCCACCTGCTTGGCAGGGTAGATCCTCTTGGACTGATGGTACCACACCTGAACCATGGCCATGGAGGTGGAAGAGCCTTGCTGGGTTCCATCTGCACATCCCCACCCAGTTTGGTGCTCGTTGCAGGATGAGTTCATGTGGGGAGCCATAGAATCCCAGAATGGTTTGGGTGGGAAGAGACCTTAAAGCTCATCCCATTTCATCCTCTGCCGTGGGCAGGGACACCTTCCACTATCCCAGGTTGCTCCAAGCCCTGTCCAACCTGGCCTTGGACACTTCCAGGCATGGGGCAGCCACAGCTGCTCTGGGCAGCCTGTGCCAGGGCCTCACCACCCTCACGGGGAAGAATTCCTTCCCAGTACTGAACCTATATTTCCATTTTTTTCTGTTTGAACCCATTGCTCCTTGTCTGGTCTTACAGTTGAGCCAGCCTGGCCCATTTAAGACACATTCAGTCTATTTTAATACCACAAATGGCTATAAACCCATGCTGTGAGGCACCCTGGGCTGTGAAAGAGAAACAATTTCATGGCATTACTCCTGCAAGGATCACCAGGGCTGGGACTGGATCCTGGAGGAGCCTGGTTCCAGAGCCCTGGGCACAGCCATGGCAAGACTCCAATGCAGGAACAGAGAGGCCATGTTGTCCCAGCAAATCTCAGTTTCCACACCTTGCCTGTTTACAGCCTCCATCCCTCACCCATGGGATCATCCTGACCCAGCCACAGTGCAGCTGTGTGCCTTAGTTTCCCCATCTGCAGACGGGCCCTTGCTGGGAACATATCCTCAAATTTCCTGGTGACACATTACCCTGAAAATCAATAGAAATAGGTAAAAAACCCAATGAAAACATTCCCAGAGCAGGGATTTGGGGTGCAGAAGCAGGAAGGAGTAGGTTTTCATTCATGACCCTGCAGCACAGCCCTGGCAGATGTGAGCTCTGCTAAGGGACATATGTGACACTGCTATCAGGGTCAGAGTGTCCCCTGGCATGGGGACCACGCCTCACCCTACTGGAATATGCAAGGGCTGGGAGGGGACAGGATCCTGCTCAGGACGACTATGCAGGGTCTCTTGAGGCCGTTCATCTCCTCCTGCCCTTTTAATTCAGAGAATTTGGGAATATCTCCAAATATCAGTGAGTCCGGAGCATCCCTGCACAGGATTCAGGGCTCCCCTTCCCTCTGCTCTAGTGGGGATGGAGAATCCCACACTCAGCCCCTCACTGCATCCCAAGTAGAGACCTCCATGCCCCAGCATTTTTCCTGCAATTTCAGAAGCTGGGAATGTTGCTGACAGCTCTACTTGCCTCCCTGCAGCCGCATGGCAGCATCTGGAGCTTTTGGGAGTGACCTGATTTTGTGTCTGACAGTGAAAATCTCGTGGTGCCACTGCAGCAGCTGTGTGAGCTCCCAGCGAGCCTAATCCAGGCATTCCCTCACCGAACAAAGAGCCCTCATGGCTTTGATCCCTGACTTAGCCTATTCATGGCTGAAAATTATTCTGTGGATCAGAGAGTAGAGCCGAAAACCAGCTCAGCTGGGTATTTACAGGTCTTTACCAGGATCTCACACCAACCTAACCTGCTGATAAATCCCTGCCCATCTCAAGGGCTCTGGGATTTTGGTGATACTGGAATTGAGCTCCTGGTGCTCCACTGGCACAGCTGCACTGGCAGAGCTCGGTGGGAAATGCTGGCTCTGATGTAGCACCCATATGCTGAGCTGGTGCAGTGTGCTGGAAACTGTGGCTTGGAAACAGCCTCAGGTCTGCAGAAACCCTCCTGCACTACAGTTCCTACATTTTAGTCTCCATCCTTGGTTCAGACCTGCCTGTTCCATGGAAAGAAGGTCTCCACAGATCACTCTCACTTGCCAACAATATACCTGGAGGAGAGCAGCGAGGGAAGAAACAAAAGAGGTGGCTGCAAAGACCTACCAGTCCCCAAACCTCCATGTTAGGGAAAACGGGAGTGTTCTTCTTGGAAATGAAGTGTGCTTGTATGGATGGATGGCATATTTTCACTGACTAATAGAGGTTGCAAGAAAATAGATGGGCTCCCGGGTGAGAGCTCTGAGTCACCTAGATGCTTTTGAAATTTCTCCAAATGTAAAAAAGGCCTTGGAAGAGCTGTAGTTTTGCTTGTTCACCGGCCTGGTTAGACAGGAAGTTTTCCTGGCACTAAGTGTTGTGAGTGCTGGAAAGTTGTCCCATGGGCCCTTAGATGTTTTGGGAGCTGGGAATTTGGGCCTAACCATCCCAGTGTTCTCCTCCTCTCCATCCCATGGCAGTGGGTGCCCACCGCTCTCCTACCAAGACCCTTCATGAACTCTTTGAGGAGCCATGGAATGGTTTAGTTGGAAAAGATCTTAAAGCTTATCTCATTCCACTCAAGAGCAGGGAGACCTTTCACTACCCCAGGTTGCTCCAAGCCCTGTCCAACCAGGCCTTGGATGCTTCCAGGGATGGTGCAGCCACAGCTTCCCTAGAACACCCTGAATAGGGAAAAGCCACCTCAGATGTGTCCTGCTCCACCACCCAGCTGGCTGAGGGCAATAAGACTTCCCAGGCTTCCCATGACCCAGCCCTAGCTGGCCCCATGCCTGTGGCTCTTGGCAGGACTGGAGAGAAGGGGAAAGAGTGCTACAATCCCAGGAAGAGTCTGAGCTCAGGCAGGAGCCTGGAAAACAGGGAGTCCAGGGGAGAAGCTTCCCCCTTCCCCCTCCAGGAAGGAGCTCCAGCCAGGAGCTCACAGGTCTGCTGCACATCCCCCTCACTTTATGCCTTGCAGGCACTGCAGGGCTGAGGGATGTTCCTGCTATCCCTGAGTTGTTTTATCTCATTCGAGACAGGACGCTCCTGAACCATCAGACAACACCAGCGCTGTCCACAGAGCCACCCCCTAACACTGAGGTCTCCCCCTGCTGTTCTCTAGCCTCCTGTCCCCCATTTCCTAGCGAGTTCCAACCATTCTGATCTAACTTCCATGGCTCTGCAGCCTCACAGGTGTGCATTCCAAACCTTCAGCAAAACCAAAGGCAGCTCTCTCTGGTGGGATGCTCCTTGGTATGCTGCAGGGTGGAAAGGACAGGGCTGGGAGGCTACCCCAAGGCTAAGGCCCAGGCACAGAGGATGGAGGTTCTGGCTGTGGACAGAGAGACTCCAGCACAAGGGCTTCTGCAAACATCAGATTCTTGCAGGTTTTCTCTTCCTGGCATATTTGAAAATGTCTGAGGTGAGGTCACAAGGTGAGGACCCCCAGGGACATTCCAAAATATGCCTGGGCTGCATCCACACATTCAGCATCCCCAGCCAAAAGGTGGTTTGGCACATCCCAAGGACAGCAGCTCCTTTTGCTATGGCCCTTTCCAAAAGGCTCAACCCATGTCTCAGAGCAGAGACAGGGCCCCTGAGACAGGAGAGGCTGGTGCTGAAGGAGCTGCATCCCACCAAACATCCCTCTGGCACCATCCCCCCTAAAACATCCCTCCAGCACCGTCTCCTCCAGCATCCTGCCTCCACTGGGATGCCGAGGGGCCGGTTCCTGCCAGACACCCCCAGCTGGCTGCTTCCCCTCCCTTTGAAGTCGTTTCATCTTCCCCAAGCACGGCTGTGAGAGGGAAGTTTGGGCTTGGCTGGGGGACCCTGCTGTGCCCGGATGGGGGGGATCACAGGCTGGGGGTCCTGCCTGGCTGGCAGGCAGGGAGGAAGGATGTGAGAGAGGAAGGGGAGATTTCCACCAGCAAATCTATTTTAGGTGGTTTCCAGCTGTTCCTGTGGGGGCTGAGAAGGGGAGGACCCTCTGCTCTAGCCTGCTCAGCCCAAGTGATGATCCTGCGTCCCTCCAAAGCCAAGGAAAGGTCCCTCCAGGGAAAGGTGCATCACTCAGGCCCCAGCAACCAGGAGAGAGCATACCCAGGGGCTGGAGCAAAGGGAGAGGATTTGGTGGGACATTCCAGTCCCTTGACCTTGCTGGGTGTGTGCTGGGTAGAGAGGGAAGAACAGGAGCTTCCAACTCAAATCCAAACAAGACCCCTCTCCATCTGATAAAATCTGCCTCCACCTTAAAGAAGCAGCCAACATCCCTCTGTGCTTCTGTGGCCATGGGAAGTGGCCATTGGAGTGATGGAGCATTGGATGCTTTGGAATCTTCCACCGCCATGTAGGGACACCCCAAATGTCTCAGGGCATCATTTCTCCAGGAGAAATCACCCCCGAGACCACCAAGTTCCCAGTGTCCCTCCGGGGCTCAGGTCTCCAGCAGTTGGGTCCATATGTTTCCTGGAAGGGGGATCAGACCTGCAGGCTGTCCCCCAAACTCACTGGCCAAGGTGAGTGTCCATGGGCCAGAGTGTCCATGGGGAGCCTGGAGCTGGAACTAGGCTGCCATGCACCGTGTTCCCTGCTCCCTGCCATTCTTCCCTGTGAGGAAGGCACAGGTTGCCCAGAGCAGCTGTGGCTGCCCCATCCCTGAAAGAGTCCAATGCAAAGCTGGAAGGGGCTTGGAGCAACTTGGGATGGTGGAAGTTGTCCCTGCCCATGGCAGGGTAAGGTCCCTTTGCACACAAACCTTTCAGGGATTCTGTGATTCTGTGAAATGCATTTCCCTCTCCCTGAGCCTCGGGAGTACCAGGGCAGCCTGTGGGTGCAGGGCAGGGCAGGAATGTGGGGGATCCCCACAAGACCCCCTCAGCCTCACGTGGGTCACACTGGTGAGGATCCACTCTGTGCCAAGCTTGTCTGAGGAATCCCGTTGGTGCAGGACTGGACTGCAGTGAGCACTGCCCATGCCTGTGCTGGAGGGGATGTCCCTGCTCAGTGTCCTGGCTGCCCTAGGGATGAGCCTGGGGCAGATATTCCCCATATCCCTCCCCACCTGCCTGCAAATCTCTGCTCAGCTCTGGCTGCCATCATTGCCTCTGGGGATACTTGGAGCTCTCCCAGAGATCTCTCAGGCACAGCAGCCACAAGTGTTCCCCCAGGGCTCCGAGTCCTGCCAGGTGCTCCAGACCCCCAGCACCCACTTTGCCACTGCTGAGTTTGGTGTTACAGTCAAGAATGACACCACAAAAGCCGTAAGCACAGCAAAAGTGTGCCACTGTCATCCTTAGCATCCTGCAACAGGCTGGGAGAAACTCGAGGCATTTCAGATCCAGGAAATATTCCTTAGTGGTGTTTCCTGTTCTGTGTGCTATACACAGGGCACTACATCCCCTAAAATCACCACAGGTACCAACTGCCAGGAATTCATGAAGTTGTAGGATCTTTAAGGCTGGGAAAGACCTCTGAGATACTTGAGTGCAACCATTAAGTTGATGAGGTTACAGAGCTTTTCAATATTAAAATAGGCTCTGAAAAGACTGAGGCAAATCTCCTGCTGCTGAGTGCTTGGGCACACAATGGGATCAAAAATTCTAGGTGGAAATTGCACAAGAAAAACCCACACAAACTGTGTACAGCATAATATTAATACTGATATTGCTCCCAGGAAAGCTCCTGGGATCAGGGCAGGAATCTCCCCTGAAAGGCCCATTTGATGCTCAGAAGCAGACAAGGAATTAAAAATCGACTGGTTTGTTAGGAAAATGCCTGACAGGCTGTGCTGCTCCTGTGGAGCTGCAGAACTCCCACACTGGAGCCTTCCCTGCATGCCGGGGATGCGAGAAGCCCAAAAAAGCTCCAAGAGCAGTGATAGGGTGGGAATCACTCTGGTGACACCGACGGGCTGGGAGACAGTGATCGGGAAAATCTTGCCTAGGGAGGAAGTCGGGAACAGTCTGTGAAATCATGAGTAGCAGGGAGGGGATGTGCAGGGATTGTGGATTTATCCTGCACTCCCTTCTCTGTCTTACACTCCTTCTCCAAGCAACCTCTGCTGGTGGTGGCCTGCAGGAAAACCCCCAAATCTCTGGCCTGATCCCATGGATCTGGGAACACTGAGCACTCTAGAGCAGTCAGGTGATCCCAACACAGGTGCCTCCTGTCCCTGTCCCTCTCTGTGGGAAGGCGATTCCTTCCCCAGGAGGGGTTCTATACCTGCTGGGGTCTAGGCAGCATCAGTACAAGGGGATTGGTGCCTTTCTAGGGTGTTTGTGCTGATGACGGGTTAGGGACTCCTCTAGCAAACTGCCTGAACTGCAAAGGGGTCAGTGGGGTGACACAAGTGCTCAGCTAGGCTGGGCTGTTTTCTAGCAATGCTCCCAGATCCGGAGACTTGTGGGGACAACTAGCCTGGAAAAGGTGTCCCCACAGAGCAAGGGGGACTCACAGCCAGGGGTTGAGCCTGGCTCTGCTTGGGGGCACCGAGGCCGGGTCACATCCCCTTCTAGTCCTGCTCACAGCCCCTGGTCCCACCGTGGCACCACAGAAATGCCTCCCCAGCCCAGCATGGCCCCAGCAGGGAGGGAATGGGGCATAAAGAGTTAAATATCTCCTCCACAAGCTGGAGAGTTCGAACAAAGTGCTCAAATAAAGTGTCCCCCTCCTTTATGCCCCAAGGCACTTGCTCTGGGCTTAGAATGGTAACAGATACAGAAGGGGAAAAATGGGGAAAGGAGTTTTTGCAGGGCACCCCATAGCAAGAGTCTCCCCTGAGTGAGGGTGCTCCATGAAATATGCCAGGCTGTCACCTCTGGTTCCTCAAACTCCCAAAGCTGTGTCCCACAGCAAGCCATCCCCATGTTCCCCATGGCAAGAGAAAACCTGGGCTGAAAGCCAAACCTGTCGTTCCCTTTCCTTCTGGAGTACCTGGCTTCGGCTCTCCTGTATGTGGAGACACACTTTGTCCTGGCCATGGGGATCCCATGAGGGACTGTCCCTCACTGCCAGCTAGCTACCACAATCTCTGCCTGCATACCCAGCACCCCCTGAGCCCCCAAAACAAGCTGCTGGAGTCTCCAGGACATCCCCCCCACACACCCTCCTCACCCAGGCTGCCCCAGTTGCTGATGCAGCCAGATGTGTCTGGGATGGCAGTGTGGAGGAAAGTCCTTTCTCCCAGCGCTTCGCCAAGAATTTGGTCTTTCCTCACTCCCTTTTAATCTCCGCAGCAGAGCTTGTTCCAACACCTTTTCCTACCTGACAGGGATCTTCACCCGCAGGTACCGATCCACGGCAATGGCCAGGAGTGCCAGGATGGAGCTCTCCGTGAGGATGAGGACGGGACAGGCCACCATGAGGCAGGTGTAAAACTCTGTCTGGGGTCCGATGTTGATGATGATGGCCAGGGGGATGACCAGAGCCCCCACGGCCACATCGGCCACCGCCAGCGAGACGATGAAGCAGAAGGTGGCATCCCGCAGTGCCTGGTTCATCTTCACAGCCCAGATGACCAGGATATTGCCTGGCACGGACACCAAAGCAATGAGCACTTCGATGGAGATGTAGGCAGCCTGGAAGGCTGAGATGGGATGTGCCATGATGATCCGGTCCGCCCTGCTCCTGTGGGGTTCCTCGGTCACCTGCAGACACACAGTGAGGCGGTGAGAGAGTGGCATCGCTGACTGAGCTGCGAGCGGGAAGCAGCCTGTGCGAGGGGGTGGGAAAAACCCTTCTCCCGCCTGTGCCGTCCCCCAGGGCTCTGGGGCTCCGGCCCCCACCTCCCCGGAGCTCATTCTGCACCCTTCGACATCCCGCACCACCTCCATCCCGCAGCGCGACCGCTCCCGGCGCTGAAGAGGCAGCGGAAGCCGCCGGCCGGTCCTGGGAGAGCGGCGGAGCCCCTCGGAGCCCTTCGGGGCCCACAGAGCTGCAGCAGGACCCCCGCTGTCCCCTCGCTGGATCCCCTCCCTGCTCTGCGCTCCTTCCAGCAGCCTCCCGAGCCCCGGCGGCCGCCGCCCGCCCGCTCCCGGCCCCGACCCCTCTCACCTTGTCCTGCAAAGCCCGGGCTTGTTTTGGGGCGCTCTCACGCCCGGAGAGGCAGCGCTGTCCTCCCGCAGGGCAAGGCGGGGCTCATGCTGCGGGCGGCCGGGGGGACCCTGCAGCCGGCGGCCACCGGGGCTGCGCTCCGTCCCCGGTGGCCGGCACCGCTCGGCTCCCGCAGGCGCTGCCCCCTCCTCGCTGGAGCCGGAGCATCACATGGTGCCGCCTTCCAGCCTTTAAAGAGCTACTGACCCGATTCGGGGTTCGCCGGCCCCAGGAAGAACCGGGAGAGGGGCTGCGAGGGGGCGGGCGGAGGCGGCAGGAGCGGGGAGCGGCGGCAGTGCGGGAGAGCGGAGCCCGTCCCAGCCTCAACGCTGCTGACACTAGCCGGGCTCCGGTTTTAACGCTAAAACCGGTTTTTGAAGTCGGGTGTGAGCAGAGGATCGGGGCGGGGCGGGGAGGGCGGAGGCAGAGCCTGAGCTGGGATGGGCGAGGAGCCGGCCCGTCCCCAGCACCGGCAGCGCTGCTCTGGGCTGTGCCCCGGGGTGGCGTCGGGATCCCAGGTCAGACCCGAACGGCCTCAGTGAGGAGCTCTGGTGCTCACCCGAGCTCTGGCTGACACTGCCTGACCCAAAATCACCGCTGGAGTGGGTGGGGGGGTGAGACCCCTAAAGCACTCTTCATCTCTGAACTGCTTCACTCCTCGGACTGGGAAGGGGCTGTGTCCCTCGGGCAGGGGAAGGGTCTGTCCACACAAGGCATGTGAAGGAATGGTGGCCCCGAACTGCTGCTGAGACTGGACCAGACACTCTTCAAGGTTCTAGGACAAATTTGGGGGAATATGGACATCCCTCAATTCCCCTCCTTGGGCTGGGAAGTACAGAGAAAATGGATCTGAGGGCTCGATCTCACTGATGGAGCTGAACCACCCAATCCCTCCAGGGACCGCTGGATGTGCACCAGGCACCTGCACAGCTCATCTTACATAAATCACTTCCAAGGAATGCGGCTGGTTTATCCAAATGCTGCAAGGAACAGGACCTCAGCCGTGGGGCAAGGAGACTCTTCCGACCCTCATCTGCACCTCTCCCCGTGCCTTCTCCCTCCTCTGGTGAGACTTGGGACTAGAGTTGTCCCCTGCTTTGCTCTGCCTCGTGAGAGATGTCCCAACCCTTGGATCTGCCCCTTGGGGCTGCCCCTCATCCCTCTCTTCATCAGAGCCCACACACCCCACAGCAGGGATGGGATCAGCTGTGGGACCAGCCCAGCCCAGGGCTGATTTTCCATCAGCTGCTGTCCCAGGAGGTGCCTGCTCTCTCCCTTGAGCAAGTGGCCAGCAAAGAGCTGGGGGTCCCAGCCTCCTAGGGCTGTCTGGAGACTGTGGCATTGTGCCACTGCTGGGCACTGGGCTGTGCCAGCATCAGGGTGAGGTGAGCTTAGTTCGGTCTGAATGATCTGTTTGCTGTGCAGAGAGAAAAATAAACCGAGCCTCACGGGCTCCTGTAAACACAGCGCTATTTATGGAGCGTTCACATCCCGCAGCACCTCCTCACACCTCCTCTACTGCAGGGAAAATTGATGCCCCCTATGGCTGAGCCCCTAAATGCAGAGGTAGGGGGTGGGATAGGGGTGCTCAGGCTGGGCTACTGAGAGCGGAAAGGGCATTCCCAGAGAGCCCAAAAACCCCTTTCCCACTACCTTCCCAGGGTGAGTGTCCTTGCAATCAACCTCTGGCTGGGAGCAGGGCAGGAAAACCGGCAGGTTCCTCACGGGAGTGCAATGCGGAAGCAAATGCAGACAGGGCCCGGCCTAATTGTATGCAAATCTCCCAAACAGAGATTAAAACCACTCCTTTTCCTTTGTGGATTTGCAGCTTGTTCTCCCTGCCTGAATTTGTGCCCTTGAATGCTCAATTTTAGCAGAACCCCTAAACCCCCCCAAGTTATGCCAAAAATGAGCTGCAGGACCCTCCCTGCCAGAGGGGGTCTGAGCTCTCTCACCAGCCCAAGCAAAGTGTCCCTCAGCATGGGCAAAGGCTGCAGAAGTTGGATGACCAAATTGATAGAGGTGATTGCACAAAGCCATTCTTGATAGACAGGGATCATCTGTTCATTCTCCTGACACCAAGGATGTGTCCAAAGAGAGTCAGGAACTCCTTAAAAACCCATGAAAAATAATTTTCTGGTGAGCATCAAACACTAGGAAAGTTATTCAGGTCTTGCAGGCTCTTTCTGGAGTTTTTAAAGAGAAAATGTCCAGAGAGCTTCAATAAGCTGTGAAGATCCCAGAGTGTTGGATGATGCTGCTACAGATAAATACCCTTGGTACACAGGGAGAGATGGGATGAAGTGGACAAACAGGGGACATGGTGTGGCTTCCTGCACCAGCTCCTGTGAGCTGGGGACAGAAGCAGCTGGTGGCCACGGCAGCAGAGGACCGTTGGTGTCTGGCTCAATGTCAGCGGGATCCACCTGAGGCTGTGGCATGTCAGGGCTGGCTGAGACCAAACCCTGACTGAACCCCCAGGGTTTGGCAGGAGCCAAGAAATGCTTTTCAAGGGAGACAAGTCAGGGCGTGGGGAGCTCACTTCTGCCTGTCTTTCTCTGGGGTGTGAGTTTCCCCCTCCTGCCTCAGTTTACCTGCACAAAGAGCATCTCCATTGTGCCATTCTGGGTGATCAGGGCAGTAGAAGTTGAGGATTTCTCCACCTCTTCCATCATGGTGACCATTCCACAGCATTTCTGGTCATGGAAAGGGGCCTCTTAATTAGGAAAGTTAATTAGGAGTGTGGCTGGTGCCAGCAGCATGGGGATGTGTGCTTGAAGGGCTGATGGCTCTGAGAGACATTAATTAGGATGAGTGACCCCCTGAGTGCCACGGTCCAGTGGTTCCACACAGGATGGCACAAGGCAAAGAAAGAAGCGGCAAACAAAGGGAAACCCCTGAGTTTTTCAAAGAGGCCTCCACTGTGCTGAGATGTTTCAGAGTGATGCTCATCCCACAGTGCTGGGGGCCACCACACTGTGTGTGCCAGTGACACAGAGCCCTGGGGACCTGACTCAGGACACAGCTGGTCTACAACATATGTTCGGTTTCTCTCCCATTTAATGGGATACATGGCCCAGGGAAGCTATTTGGGGAGCAAGGAACCCCAGACTTCTCTAGGGTGGTGCATCCCCATCTGGGCTTGGCAGGAGATGCACAGCAGCAAAGACACGACACAGAAAATATCCCAGAAGACAATTTAACAGGCAAATCCCCGAGATGGGTGAAGGAAAGGCTGTTTCCCTGTGGATTCCCTTTTCCTACTGAGCACATCCCACCTCTGTCACTCAGAACAGTTTGGGAATGGCAGGTTGGCAGTGGTACCTGTGTGCTGAGGGAGAAACTCAGTCTCAAGAGGTGCCTGTGATCCCTCAGCCCTGTGCTGGCACAAAGATGTGTCTCAGTTGCCTCTAGCCTGGGTAGATGCTATATCCATGATGCTGCAGATTCGCACAGTAAGCAAATGGGTCAGGCCCCACTCGGATGCCTGCCAGATGCCGGCCAGATGTTGCCCACAGGTAGCTGGGTCACTGTGCCGGATGCCTTGGCACAACAGGACATTGCTAGGCTTTTGTGCTGCCCTGTCAGGGAGGAACTGCTGAGACATGGCTGGCTGGAAGAGAAAACGGATCGGAGCCCAGAGAGCTCTGGCACACGGCCCCTGGCAGGGCAGCGGGGTAGGGCAGAGGTCTGTGCCGAGGTCCGCCCCCACAGCCCGATCCGGCCATTTGCCTCCGCGCTGCCGCCTCTTCCTCAGCACACCGAGGTTCCTGTATTCCCCAGGGAGCCCCGGGAGTGTTATCAAACCAGGCTGGGGGCTCGGAGCTACTCCTGCAACCGCTTCCAGCCGGCTCTGCAGGGCAGGAGGGGGTTAAACCTCTCCAGCCCTGCCAGGCAGTTTCGAGGACGGTTCAAACCCTTCGCCCCCTTTCCAGGGCCACCGCTGTTGGTTTCACTTGCAGTAGCCCGTGGAAGGGCAGGACAGCGCCCACTGTGCCACGCCGCGGGAGGAGGGAGCTCGCTGCTGCCAGGGCTCTGGAACACCCAGAAGTGATGATAGATCCTTCAGAGGCAAAGACTGGTGTGAAACAGTGACTGCTCAGGAAAGGGAAAAAAAAAAAAAAAAAAGGTTATGAGGGACGAAAATGTAAAAGGAAAAATGTGAGTCCCGTTTTGCTACAAGCGCAGAATGAGGGCAACTACTTTCCTTGATGGATCTTGGAGATGGTAAAATAATTTTCTGATTGATCTTTGGGGAAATATTGGGGAGGGGATGAAGAGCTGAGTGGATGTTATGGCAGGAAGAGCCCAGGGTCACCTCCAGACCTGAGGCAGTGATGGCCTGGGGACACCAGGAGACACCACAGGAGCGGTGGAAAGGAAGGATTTGGGGTAAAGGAGAAAACAGGATGAAGGAGTGACAGCGAGAGTGGGAAATGTCCAAGGAGGACTGGGCTGGGCTGGATTAGTTCCTCTGAGTGAGCAGGGAGAGGTACAAAAAAGAAACCATGGTTGCTGCTCCCCAAGCCCTAATCTCTCACTTCAGCATTTTGTCCCATATTTCTATTTTTAAATTCCCTGCTTTTAGCTTCCAGCTGTCACTTACAGCTCTTGGGTTTGGTAACGGAGCTTTTCCCCCACTCAGACTCTCGCAGACTGTAACCACCTCACCATCCTCCAAGAGGAAAGCTCTTCTTCCACCCAGCTCCTGCAGCCTCTGAGCCCTGCACCCTGCTGCTGCCCAGATTATTGCCTTCCAACCAATTTAAGGCGAGTTCTTTTATATCCAGAAATTAATTCAGGACAGCAATTCACTGGGTAGGTTCTCTGTGTTGTAGGAAAAGCTGCTCAAACCCTTCCCACAGGCATAAACCTGCAGGTTCCTACGGAAGACGTGGAAAATTCCTTATCAGCACAGGGGATCCGCCTCCTGCCCTGATCCACTTCTCTTCCATCTGGAATCGTTTCCCCCGTGGGCCCAGAGCGGCACAAACACCGCCCGAGCAATCCGAGCGCCGGCAAAAGCCGCATCCCAGGAGATCCCCGGGGAATGGCTCGGCCAGGACGGGGACGCTGCAGCGGGACATGTGACATTCCACAGCGCTCACAGCAGCCCCGCCACCATCGGGGAGACGTTCCCACAGCCGGGCGCCTTCCTCGGAGACGCCAGGCCAGAAGGCCCTGCCACGAGCTCGGAGTGCATCAGCTCCGTGGGAGCTTCTGCTGCCTTTCCAGCCGCTTCTCCCGAGGCCTGGGGGATCTGGGGCAGCGCGGAGTCCCCCCGCCTCACACTGCGGAGCCCCGCAGGGATCTGTGCCCGGGAGGCCGCGCGGTGATGCCCCGGACCTGCTGCCGCAGTGGTGTCGCACGGCTGCAGAGGCTGGAGAGGAGGGAAAAGGGGGATTCATCAGTGCTGCACGGGCCAAGGGTGTCAGCTGGGCGGCTGCAGTTTTGGGGGCTGACGTCCCCCAGATTCTCGCCGAGATCTCGGGGAGCAGAGCGGGAGTGGGTGAGCGGGAATGCAGGCTCTGCATTCATTCCCTTGCTGGGAAAGGCTGGAAAAAGCCCCAGGCTGAAGGGCAGAGACCCCAGATGGTGTTGTGAAGGCAGGAACCCCAAATTTCCTCTCTCATCCCAGAGGCAGCCCTTTCCAAGAAAAGCCTTGGCTGGAGCAGTGTTTGCCATCCATACGTCCATCTCCTCCATCCAGGTTGGGAACATGTGGATGGAGCAGTGAAGGAGCCTCCCCATGACACCCATGTGTCCCCAGGACACTCACACTGGCTCACTCTTCCCAAAGTATTACAGGGGGCAGGAGCTGGGATGTTGCACCTCTAGAGATCCCCTGGGATTAAAAGGTACCCAGATATTGGAAACTGGGAAATTGGGAAAGAAGCCCAGGGTCCTCTCCGGAAGACAAGGGATCACCCCAGCCCCAGGGGCAACTGAGGCTCCCGGTTTCATATCCCTAAATAAATGCTCTTGAAAAGGTAGAGACCAACGTGAACTGCAGTGGCTGAGGGGCTTCCCTTTACCCCAGCCATTGCACTCCCCAAAAGCAATTAAATCCATGGACCCAAAGGGAGCAGATGGGGCATGGCCTCTGGGAAGGAGCATCCCATGAGGGAGAGAGGAGAAAAAGAACAAATAGAGAAAAAAATATTATTAATAATAATAGCAACAACAACAGCAATAACTAATTAATTGTTTATTATTAATATTATTTTATATTTATGCTGCAGAAGGAATAGAGAAGGGAGCCCCTCAAATCACTCTCCTGTCCCTTGCTATGGGATGAAAGCCAGATGCTCCCCAAAACAGATTTGGGGACAAATGTGTCTGCTACAGTTGAGTCCAAAAATTCCTTCTCCAGGACAATTTCATCCCCAAATGAGCAGGAGAAAGCAAAGGAAAGTGTTTCCAGGGAGTCCCCCTGGTTCCCTGGGGCCTTCTCTTCCCAGATTAGGATGTTTTGGCCCAAAAGATGAATGAGGGAACTGGGACTGGAGCAGGAACTGCAGGAAGCCAAACCCTGGGAGTTATTTTCGGCCGTCAGGCAGGAAAAGCACCTGTTGGGGTCATTACGCCGCGGGAAAAAACAAACCTCGAGATTTTCTCCCATGAGGGGGTTCAGAAATAAATAGCTGGGATCATCCCTGCTGGAGAACTGGATCTGGATACAAGCGGAACACCCCACGGGTTACCAGATCCTGATCCCCCCCCCCTCAGCCCCCAGGGCCCCCACCCTGGATCCTGCGGGGAGAAGGGGTAGTTGCGCCCCCAAAAAAGGGGGATTCAAAGGGGTCTGAGATGCTTTTGGGCTCTGACTCGCGGTGCGCATTCCCTAAATCCGGACTCGGCTGTGGATAACAGGGCTGTTGGTGCCCTCTCCTGTCCAGCTGCGGTGCCTGGTGGCTCCTGCATCCCTCCTGCCATCCCTCTTTCACCCCTCCTCTATCCCTCCCGAATCCCTCCTCCCTCCTTCTGCCGTTCCTCCTGCATGGAGCTGGAGACCTTGACCCTTCCTGGCCCCATGAGATCCTCGGGCGACCTGACCAAGGAATGGAGCGTTTATCCTTGGTCACAACCTCATGGCTACACAAATTTGCCTATCAAGGCATTTTTCCAAGCAGGTAGCCAGGGGTTGCGCTTCCTCAGTGACTGAGATGGCCTGGGAGGAGCTTGATCCCCTGAAACGGGGCACGGGGAGCACGCCAAAAACATTCACCCCGTTCCTGTTCCCTACACCACAGAATCACATCATCACAGATTCACAGAATCACAGAATGTGTAGGTTGGAAGAGACCTTTAAAATCATCGAGTCCAACCCAGCCCTAACAGCTCAACTAGATCATGGCACCGAGTGCCACATCCAGTCTCATTTTAAACACATCCAGGGACGTGACTCCACCACCTCCCCGGGCAGACTATTCCAGTATTTAATCACTCTTTCCATGAAAAACTTCTTCCTAATATCCAACCTTTATTTCCCTTGACACAGCTGAAGACTGTGTCCTCTCGTTCTGTCAGTTGCTGCTGGAGAAAGAGACCAACCCCCAGCTGTCTGCAGCCACCCTTCAGGAAGTTATAGAGAGTGATAAGGTCACCTCTGAGTCTCCTTTTCTCCAGGCTGAACAACCCCAGCTCCCTCAGTCATTCTTCATGTGGCTGGTTTTCCAAGCCCTTCACCAGCTTTGTTGCCCTCCTCTGGACGTGTTCAAGCATCTCAACATCCTCCCTAAACTGAGGGGCCAGAACTGGACACAGCACTCGAGGTGTGGCCTGAGCAGTGCTGAGTCCAGGGGAAGGATGACCTCCCTGCTCCTGCTGGCCACACCATTCCTGATCCAGGCCAGGTGCCATTGGCCTTCCTGGCCACCTGGGCACACTGCTGCCTCATGTTCAGCCTGCTGTCACCAGAACCCCCAGGTCCCTTTCTGCCTGGCCACTGCCCAGCCACACCGTCCCCAGCCTAGAGCACTGCAGGGGTTATTGTGGCCAAAGTGCAGGACTGGGCACTTGGACTCATTAAACTTCATCTTATTAGACTCTGCCCATTGATCCAACCATTCCAGATCTCTCTGCAGAGCCATCCTACCTTCCAACAGATTGACACACGCTCCCAGCTTAGTGTTGTCTACAAATTTACTAATGAAAGACTCAATACCCTCTTCCATGTCATCAATGAAAATATTAAACAGAGCTGGCCCCAGCACAGACCCCTGAGGACACCACTGGTGACTGTCCCCAGCTGGATGCAGCACCATTCCCCACCACTCCCTGGGCCCAGCCGTGCAGCCAGTTCCTAACCCAGCACAGAGTGCTCCTGTCCAAGCCGTGGGCTGCAGCTTATCCAGGAGTGTGCTGTGGGAGACAGTGTCAAAGGCCTTGCTGAAGTCCAAACAGACAACATCCACAGCCCTTCCCACATCCACCAGGCAGGTCACCTGGCCATAAAAGGAGATCAGGTTGGTCAAACATAACCTGCCCCTCCTAAACCCGTGCTGGCTGGGCCTGAGACCCTGGCCCTCCTGTGGGTGCTGTGTGATGACACTTAATATAAACAGTTCCATTATCTTGCCAGGTACTGAGGTCAGACTGACTGGTCTGTAGTTACTGGGATCCTCCTTCCCACCCTTCTTGTCAATGGGTGTCTCATTGGCCAGCTTCCAGTCACCTGAACCTCACCAGTGAGCCAGGACTGTTGACTGATTGCTCATCTGCCAACTCCCTCATCACCCTGGGATGGATCCCATCGGGGCCCAGAGATTTATGAGTATCCAAGCATCTCAGCAGTTCTCTGAGTGCCTCTTCTTGGATAATGGGGGGACCATTCTGTTACCTCACACCATCAGTGAAGCCAGGAGAAGAGTTGTCCTGAGGACAAGACATCTTCCGACTGAAGAGTGAGGCAAAGAAGTCATTAAGCACTTCTGCCTTCTCCTCATCTGCAGTTACTAAATTCCCTCCCTTATCCAATAGAGAGCAAAGTTTGGCCTTACCTTTCCTTTTACTGTTAATACATTTGTAGAAACCTTTTTTATTATCCTTTACAGAAGTTGCCATTTTAAGTTCAAACTGAGTTTTGGCCTCCCTAATTTTTTCCCTACATGCTCTAGCAGCCCCCTTAAACACTTCCTGAGGGACCTGACTCTCCTTCCAAAAATGATACATCCTCCTTTTATTCCTGAGTTCATCCAAACCCTCCTTGCCCCTCCAGGCTGGGTGTTTGCCTCATCGACTCCTCTTTCAGCACACAGGGGCAGTCTGTTCCTGTGCCTTCAAAATCTCTGTTTTGAAGAACACCCAGCTTTCCTCAACTCCTTTGTTTTAAAGGGCTGCTTCCCAGGGAACTCTCTGAATAAGTCTCCTAAATAGGCCAAAGTCTGCCCTCTGGAAGTCCAGCGTAAGAGTCTTATTGATGTACCTCCTGATTTCACCAATTATTGAGAATCCTATAATTTCATTATTACTCTGCCCCAGTCGTCCTCCAACCACCGCATCTCCCACCTGCCCATCTCTATTTGTGAACAACAGATCTAACATAGTCCCTCCCCTGGTGGGCTCACCTACCAGCTGCGACAAAAAGTTATCATCCACGCACTCTAAAAATTTCCTGGACTGCCTCTTTTCTGCTGTATTAAGTTCCCAACAGATGTCTGTCAGGTTGAACTCACCTACAAGAACAAGGGCTGATGAAACATTCTCCAACTGCTTATAGAATAAGTTGTCCACCTGGCTGGATGGACGATAGCAGACTCCCAGTAGGATGTCAGCCTTGTTGGCTTTCCCCTTAATCCGAACCCATAGGCATTCAACTCCACCTTCATTAGTTTCAATATCTATGGCATCAAAAGCCTTTTTAATCTAAAGGGCCATCCCTCCACCTCTTCTTCTTTTCCTGTCTCTTCTAAAGAGCTTGTAGCCATCCAGTGCAGTGCCCCCGGTATGTGAGTCATCCCACCACGTTTCTGTGATGGCGACTACATCACAGCTTTGCTGTTGCACCATGACCTCCAGCTCTTTCGTTACTCATGAGTTTGTTACTTGTGCTACGTGCATTGGTACACATGCACTTCAGCTGGGCTACTGATTTCACCCCTAACTCAGGCTTAGCCCCCTTGGGCCTGCTTCCAGGCAGCCCAGCTGCATCCCCTTCCCCTTCAAACCCAGTTTAAAGCCCTCCCAATGACGTCTGCCAGCTCCTGAGCTAAGAATCTTCTATCCTTAACAGAGAGATGCATCCCATCTGGTTCCAACACAGCAGATGCTGTAAAAGCTGACCCATGATCAAAGAATCTGAAAATTTGTCAATGACACCAACCCTTAAGCCACTTGTTAATGATGTGAGCTCTCCTATTTCTTCCATCATTTTTCTCTGCCTCCAAAGGGACTGAGCAGAAAACTACCTGGGTCCCTGTATTATCAATCACGTGACCTAGTGCCCTAAAGTCCCTTTTAATCACCTTGACACTCCTCTTTTCGATCTCATCACTGCCAGCCTGGAGTATCAGCAGTGGGTAGTAATCAGTGGGCTGAATCAGCCCGGGAAGTCTCAGTAATATTCCGTACCCAGGCCCTAGGCAGGCAGCGGACTTCCCTGTGGGATGGGTCCAGGTGACATTTGGGGCCCTCTGTTCCCTTCAGAAGGGAGTCACCTACTTCGATTACGCTTCTTCTTGATGTTAGAGGTGAAGATCCGTCTTACAAATGAATCAAAATTGCAAGGCCCACTGGGCAGATAATTTCCCTCTAAATCGTCTAAATCATCTGACTGGCTCTCTAGATCCAGGGCCTCATACCTGTTCTGAAGTGGCACTGGCTAGGGGATGGGAGTTGGGAGGAGTTTTTATCCCTCCCCCAGCAGGGACCATTTTCCACTCCCCTTCATCTGCCAGGTGCTGTTCTGTTGCCTGGGAGTGGGAGGAGTAAGAGTCCTCTGAATCTAGATGGGTCTCCCTTAAAGATGGAAGGGCTGAACTCCACCAGTCTAGCTCCCTTTCACTTTCCCTGATACTCCTTAATGGTTCAACTTCCCCCCTAAACTCCACCACCAGTGAAAGGTGGCCAAAACCCACCAGGCCTTCTCATCCTCCCTGCTCTCCTCCCGCCTGCCTGTGCTCCAGCTCCACCGGCTCTTTGGGAGCAGGACATCCCCAGGCAGGACTGGCCGGGGAACCCCCATGGGGTGCACTCTGCCCTGGCCAGGAGTCTCCTCCAGCCCCCGCAGCCGTGCCAGAGCGGCGACAGCTGGGAATGCTGAGGGATTGGGGTTTGCTGAGGCTCGGCCCCCCGGACACGGGGGAATCAGAGGGGGGGCACGGAGAGGCTCTGCCCCTGCCTGGGGAATTTTCAGGGTGGGGCACCTCCGGAAGGGCTGGGGGCCTCTCCCTGGGGTCCAGCGCGTCTGGCATCACTGCTGGCATGTCAACGGGGGGAGTCTGCTGTCCCTTTTCCCCCGGGGAATCCCACGCTGAAGCCACAAAATCGTCACAACCCTCCCTCCCTGTCTCTCTGAGATACCTCGGGGTAACTTTCCTTCGTGGGGGAGAGGAGGGTGCGTGTCACCCCTCCTTGTGCCAAAATTTGCTGCCACTTGGGGTGGGAGCAGAAAAATACAGGACTCACCAGTTATGTCCTGAAAGCTCGACATGAGCATCACAAGTTCCTTTTTCCTCTGTTCACCAGACATTGGTCCTGCAGCATTAGCCCCAATGAGGCCATGGAGAGAAAGACACATGCCCACCACGAGGACAAGCTGATGGTCACCCACCCAGGACACCTAGCTGGCAGCCACCCAGATCCCTCCCTGGCCTCCCTGCTGGTTCCAGACATCCTATGTCAGGGCTGTCCCTGCCAAGGGACACTGCTGTCCTCAGGTCCTGTCCCCAGGCCTCACACCCTTCCCTGCCTGGACAGCTGTCCCCCTCTCAGGGTCAAACAGCCACCACATGTCACTGCTGAATCCCTCACATTCATGGTCTTCCTCTGAACACCCACATGTCCTGCAGCTTGCTCCCACCACAATGTCCCACTCCAAGGAAAACAAAACCTCTGTTGACATCTCAGGTCTCCCCTGCCCCTCCTTCAGTGACACGTGGTGACAGCAGAGCCAGTGCCACCATGCAGGGGATGGAGCAGCTGGGGACACCCCTGGCATAGTGGCGGGGGGACTGGGGGGCTCCAGAAGGGAAACCTCACTGTGAAGTTCATTAGTGGGGCTCCTGCTGGGTGAATCCCTCCTCCAGGCGTAATTTGGGGCTAGGGACTGTGAAGATCATGTCCAGGTATTGGGGCTATGGATCAAGGGAGGCCATGGAGGTTTAGTGCTGTTGTGGGGCAGAGCATCCCCTGATCAGTGTGGGCAGGGAGAAAAGTCAGGGCACCCACCATGGTCCCTGGACTGGGAACTAGCAGACTCATGGCTCAGGGGACCTGGTTTGCTCCTCAAATGGCAATCCTGGTGGGTCAGGGCACATAGGGAGATTGCAGCAGGACACTCACTGAAATTTACAGACTAGGCCCAGTGGCTTGGTATTCTGGGGCACCCAGTATCATCCCTAAACTGGGATCCAGTGAACAGGGGGCTACTCAGCCACCAGCACCTCTGTGTTGATCCCTCACCCCCCTCCCAGGTCAAACCTGCAAAGACAGCCAATAACCAAAATAAAACTGTTCTCTAGACAGATTTTAGACCTCTATCATGATCCCTGATTTCCTGATGGGGAAACTGGGGCACCTAGATGGGAGTGAAAGGGTACCAAGGGTGCTGAGCCCCATGGGGACACAAGAACTGCAGGAGTGGCCCTGTCCCACCTCCCCCCAGCCCACCAGGGAACTCAAAGTGGGCGAGTTGGCACTTTGGGTGAGGGAGGGATTGTCTGCTGGTGCTGTCACCACTGCTGCCATCCCTGCCGGGGCAGACAGCAGGACATCATCCTCCATCGCTCCCCACGGGCTGGACCCCAAACTAACTCCAGATTCCCATCAGGACGAGAAGTGGATGTGCAAAGCCTCGGGCCGGGACTGAACGGGCAGGCTCTGCTGAGCCCCATCCCGGCCGAGCAGCTGTCGCCGTCCCAAATCTCCGGCGAGCAGGCACGTCGGAAATCCCGGGTGTCGGAGGAGAGGTCTGCTCCACATTCCACGGCCGAGAGCAGGGACGGGGCCAAGCATCTCCCCGCCGCCTGCAGCTGCTCCCAAATATGTTAGGACTTGTCACAGCGGCAGGAAGGGATGTCGGTGAGCCTTAAAAGCAAGAGGGGATGTGGTACAGTGGGGTGCCCCGTGGGGGTGGGAGGGCGGCTCCGACTGGAAGTGGCATTTTGGTGAATCTCCTTTCCTGTGCTGAAATCCCAGAGGGATGATACCTGCTGAGCCCTGGCTTCCCTCACTTAGTCCCCATCAGTGAGATGGTCCCGGCACCGCGGATTGTGGATGCTGCTGGGGGCACCCAAATCTCTTCACCAGCCCCTAAATCCGTTTTTTTCTGCTCTTCTTAGTGGGAGCCGGCCGGCACCACCCTTACTATCGCTTCAGCAGCGTGGGCACGGCACCCAGGCAGGGATGTGCAACCCGTGTGTGCAGCTGCGAGCAGGGAACAGGGACATGCACTAGTTAAGGCTTTGTGCACGGGGAGGGACACTCCCCAGGCTGCAACACGCTCATGTGTATCCCAAAACCTCAAGAAATCCAGACCATCAGGCGTGGTGGGAAAGCAAAACAGCCGAGGCAGCCCCTGGGTGTCTCTCCGTGACTCCGCTCCACAGACCTGGCCACCGGCTTGGGAAGCTGCCCCGGAGGAGCAAGGACAAACCCTCTTGGCTGGGATTTTCTCAATGGACGGGTATTTTTAGCTCTGGGCTGGTGGCTGCACTCCCCGCCAGCTGTGTCGGGGTCAGCCGTCCCCGCGAGGCCCCCGGCGGCCGGGGGAAGGTCACCCCGTGACGGATCGCAGCACGTTCTGCCCGGGGCTCACACAGCGTCGCTTTGTGTCGCCTCCCAGCCGCCACCATCCATCACGGGATAACCTGACAGCCGGCAGCAGAGCCCTAATCCCCCCTCGGCTCCGAATTACCCGGGGCGCAGCCTCAGCCGCCGTGGGCATCCTCGGGGCCGGGGAAAAGCCGCCCTCGCCCGTCCCCCAGCAGGTGCCTTTGTGGGCTGGGGGCGGCCGCGGCGGGAGCGTCCCTGTAGCCCAGACACATCATCGTCCCTTGATGATGGCTACTTGCCCAATGTGATTGATTATCCTGGATTTGATATTCACTGGATAAGGCCGCTGGACCCACAGACCCCAGGCCCTGCCGTGTTCCTCTGCTGTGTTCGGGAGGGATCATCCATGGCATGGAGGGCCTGAAGGAGCTGTGCAGTTGGGTCGGTACAATGTTATCTCTGCTTCCACATCACTGGATGAGACTTCCAAATAGAACTGGAGTGAGTACAGCTGCTGGGGCAGTCCAGCTGCCAGTGGGATCCCTCTTCCCGGTGCCCACCCCACGCTGGCACTGAGTGGCCTTTCCTCCCCATCTCTGTGAGCTGCCTTCTGTCTGCCCTGTCCGCTCAGCTGTGGGGACACAGTGGCCTTGGTGGCCTGTTGTGGCTGGCTTGTCCCACTTTTCCAGCTGAGGACATGCAGCCAGCCCTGCCTCACCAGTACTGCCCCTGTTTATGAACTGACAAATGCTTGACTGCTCTCCTGTGTGGGTCAGCCACGTGCCAGTGGGGGCCCGTTATGTCATCACGGTGTCTCTCACCCTCCAAACACGCTCCTGCAATTCCAAAAAGCCCATTTATACTGGTGTGGTCCTGACACCTCTCAGCCAGGGATGCAGCTGCAGCTTAAGGGGCTCACTGGGGGCACGTCCACCAAGTCACTGAAAAGGTCCCTATGAGTGACTCAAGCTGCTTGATGTGATGGTGTGGGGCTGATGTGAAGACCTCAGGCTCAGGTTATCCACTCCTAAAGCCTTCAGTCCTGCCATGGGCATCTCTGCACATCAGAGGGATGAATCCTGCCTCTTCCCAACCCTTCAAGTGCTTTTACTTTAGGTGAGGGCCAAGCTGATGCTCTGATTTCTTTCCTTCTTGAGTATTTTGGAGTTTGACTGACTGTGGGGAGCACAGGGGCTGTGCCAAGGGTGAATCTCAAGGCTGCAGCTCCTGCTTTCCTTAGTGCAGACTTTTATAGATGTTAAAACCATAGGGATAGCAAATCTGCAGGGCTGGGACCCCAGGAGAGTAGGAATTGGGGTGACGAGATGTTGGAAAGCTCCTGGCCCTGAAGAAATCACAAGGAGAGAAGAGCATCATGGCAGGTTCCAACAAGGTGAGAAATCAATCCCAAGGGAGCAAGGGTGCTGACAGTGGGCACAGGGAATGTGCCACAGCACAGCCTCTTCAAGCAGGGGGAATTTGGGGAAGGAAAATCCCAGCAGGGTTGGCCCTGCACTCTGCTGACATTCTTTCCACTGACCAATCCCTCAGCTGGAATCTGGCCTGGAGCAGGAATAAGAGGAGATGGGAGATGGTTTCTGATGCTCCAGATGGAAAAAAAAAAAAAAAATCCCCTCTGAATTAAAGACAAAGCTGGAGAGATGTAGCCAAGCCATTGGAGTGAGCAGGGAAGGACTGGGGATGAGTTCAAATCCCCCCTCACACTGCTGCTGCTGGGTGTGTCTCAGTTTCCTAATTGGGAATGCATGAGCAATGTGTCTTTTCTAGGAGAGGCATGCATCAGGATGGCATTGGGGCTTTGGTTATCCACAGGTACAGAAGCCAGCACAGGAGGGCAGGTGGGATGAGACAGTGCCAGCTGGGAGAGGGTTGAGCCCAGCCTGGCTCTGCTGGAACCTGGAGACACATGGGAGAAGGTGTCCTTTAGGTTTGGTGTGTGGGAGAAGCCACAAATGTAGATTTTGTGACAAAAAATGTGATTAGGGACTTGGCTGGGCACCTTCAAGAAGCCCACAGCAGAGGAAAGGTCGTGGCTCTGTCCTGCCTGCTCCTGCCTGCTCGATTCTTGCAGGACAGGCAGCAGGCAAAGTAGCTGGAACCGGGGCTGGTCAGCATGAAGAGGGGTGTCCACAGGGACGGGACTGGAGCCCGGGGTGCTCTCTGCATTGGGATATCCCTCCCCGGGCTGAATTCCGAGGCTTCCTCGAGGCTTCAGCAGAAGTGGGACCAGTGTAACGTGGACCGGCCAGATGGGGCCGTAGGGAATATGGGGCAGGGAGGGATCGGGAGGTGGGAAGGGCTGGGGAGGGGACAACGCTGGTGTTGGGTCCTACCACAGGGAAGGCACAGATTTGATGCCGTGGGAATAAGGGGGGCAGCGTGAAGGGATGGGGTTGCCCTGGTCAGGCAGATTGGCCACGAGGCCACCACGGCTCCCCCAACCCAGCTGTAACTGAAGGGACCAGATGATGCGGGAATGCAGGGGGGAGGAGTGGGGCTGGGGGGTGGAACTGGCAGCCGCCCGCCGTCCCCAGTGGCACCTCGGAGCTCACACAAAGCCCTTGTTCGGGTCCAGCCGAGCTGCTCCCCCGCCGTGCCCGCCCCCAACCCCGCCGGGCCGGGCACCGTAATCTCCGTGGGGAGAGCACATAGAATCAGATGGACAAGTTTTGATGTGTGGCAGCAGCTTAGGGCGGTCTCAGGTTTCCTTTGGGTTTTCTATATTTATCTCCGTGACTTAATGCCAGCGGCGGGGTTTAAATGGCACCCAACAGTTGGCGCGGGGAGAGGGAGCAGCCGTCCCCGAGCCGCGCACACGTCCCCGAGCCGCCCATGGAGCTCTTCGAGACCAACCCGTTCTTCTTCCCGGAGCAGAGGTTTTACGACGGGGAAAACTTTCTGGGCTCCCGCTTGCAGGCCTACGAGCCCGCGGCGTTCCCCGAGCGCGCCGAGGCGGCCCTGTGTGCCGACGGCAGGGTGGCTCTTGGGGACAAGGAGGCGCTGGCCGAGCACTGTCCCGGCCAGTGCCTGCCCTGGGCCTGCAAAGTGTGCAAGAGGAAATCGGTGTCCATGGACCGGCGGCGCGCCGCAACGCTGAGGGAGAAGCGGCGGCTCAAGAAGGTGAACGAGGCGTTCGAGGCTCTGAAGCGCAGCACCCTCCTGAACCCCAACCAGCGGCTGCCCAAGGTGGAGATCCTGCGCAGCGCCATCCAGTACATCGAGCGGCTCCAGAGCCTGCTCAGCTCCCTCAACCAGCAGGAGCGGGAGCAGCGGGACCTGCGCTTTCGGCCGGCCGTGAGTGTCCCCGGCTGTCCCCCGGGTCCGCAGCCTGCGCTGGGAGCAGGTGCGGGAGGTGGTGCCCCTGGGGGGATGCGTGTGGGGCTGACACTCCGCGGGGGCGGTGTCATTTCGGGGTGACACTCCATAGGAGAAGGGCCATATGGGACTGATGCTCTGTAGGGACAGTGCCCTGTGGAGGTGATGCTCTATGGGACGATGCTCTGTAGGGGGATGCCATTTAGGGGTGATAGTCTGTGGGGTTGATGCCTGATGTGGGATCGTTTGGGGATGCCATTCTGTGGCAGAGATGCTCTATGGGGACAATGCCCTATGGAAGTTATGCCCTGTGGGGGTGACACTTTATGGGGTTGGTGCCATATGGGAATGACGTTCTGTGGGGGTGATGTCATTTTGGAGTGCCATTCTATGCGGGCAACGTACTGTGGGACAATGCTTTAAGGGGTTGATGCCATTTCAGGGTGAAGGCCTTTTGGGGATGATGCCATAGGGGAGTGATTCTCAATGGGGAGATTGCTCTGTGGGGACATTGCTCTATGGGGGTGATACCTTGGGGGAGTAGCCCCAAGCAGAGGCACTGCAGAAGCTCTGGGGCACTGGGTCCCGCTGAGGGGCAGAACAGAACCCCAGCTCTGGGGCAAGGCAGACACTGCCATCTTGGGACACTGGTGGGTGTGTCAGTGTGTCCTGCAGAGGGGTGCAGAGACAATGACAACCCTGCCGAGTGCTCACATCCCTGTGGGAAAGAGGCTGCTGCCACTCTGTCCCTGTGAAAGGGTGCACTGGGGCCATGCATGTGAGTGACACGTGGGCCTGGGCTGGGGAGGGGTGGGAATGGTGAAAATTAAGTTAATAACATAGAACTAAACTAAATTAAAATATAACATAACATAACATAAAAATTATAAATACTAAATACAAAACTGCAAATACAAATATGAAATATACAAAAAATATAAAGCATAAAATATAAAATAAAATTAACACTCCCTGCTCACACCTAGGCAGACGAAGGGATGAGAGGGATGGCACAGGGACACACCTCTGGTTTCTAGGACCTAAGGAGCTGATTTGGGGATTGGGTGATGACACTCAGTAGTTGTGTCCTGCCACCATCCCCAGAGAGCCACGACCTGTTGCTCCACAAGAGTTTGGTCATTTAGTCAAGTTTTTGAGAGGTATTTTCATCTGCCCCCGGTTTTTGTGGATGGCTGTGCATGTGCTTCCATGCTGCTCTGAGGTTTGGATCTGGGAATGCATAGAGAGCTGAAACTACAGCTACAGGTGTAGGGAGATGATTGACACAGATGGAATAGATAGATGTAGGAGTATGTATTGGTATAGGCATTGATGATATGGGTTCTATAGATCTAGAGATCATGCAGATAAATTAGATAGAGATGAAATTGATATGGATATGATGGCTATAGAGATAGATACAATTTATAGAGATAGATTAAATATATATATATAGAAAATACAGACAGTGATAAAGATTATATAGATTTCTTTATCTATAGATATATAAAATATAAATGACATACAGGTATATCTATAGATACTGATTATGGAGATATAGGTAATGTAGATATGGATATAAATATGACATACAGATATATGGAGATACATCTAGATAGCTCTAGATATGGATATAGATATAGATGCAGCTAGATACAGATACAGATACAGATACAGATACAGATACAGATACAGATACAGATATAGATATGGAAGGACTGTATCAGAAACCCAAAAGAGGGAATCCTGCATCTCCTTTTAGACTAAGGGATTTAAGGGCCAAACCAGTAGGTGTCCAGGTAGTCCAATTCAATGCTGAATAAAGAAATGAAAAAGTATTTAGGCTTTAGCCTACATATTTGTGGGACTTACCAGTATCCACTTTAATGCCAGAATCCACTTAGATGCCAGAATCCAATTTCCACTTCCCAGAATCCACTTGGATTTGCAAATGTGCCCAAAATTGTGCTGAGCTGTCCCTTTGTCACTTCTGTTCTGAGCAGTCCCTTCTCCCAGGTGTAGCCAAGGGTTCACATATCGATGCAAAAGCCAATATTTTAGGGGAAAAAATCTGTAAGAATTTCCTGCTTTAATGGGAAATAAGTCCAAGTGTTAATTAATTATCCCATGCTGCCGTGAGCTTGTAGATCCAAAGTGCCATTCTACAAAGAGTTGGGTCTGTGGGGTTGCTCATATAAATCACATTTGAGGTTTTACCTGAGCTGACACCAACTCCTAGATAAAGACACACTCCAAAAAAAGTGAATTCTGAGCTTTGCTGAATAATGCTCTCATTTTTCATGCTGTCAGCTCTTTTCTCTAAAATAACCACTCAACCCCAAAACCACAAATCAAACTGCCAAAAGCTTTTCCCAATCCCCCCACCATGGGATGGCCTGAGGGCATCCAGCCCTGTGTAACTTTTTATGATTCTCAGCAAAAAGGTGTTTTGCCCAAGGACATTTGTTCATCTCCAGCCCTTTTCCATAATCAGTGGGGAGATGCTTTTTACCTGCAGTGAGAGGGGAGCCCCGTTTCTCTGTGGCCAGTGTCCCAAAAGAAGGAGGTTTTTCAGCCTTTTTGATTAAGGAAGTACATGGCCCTGATGGGTCCTGGGGACCCTGTGTGATGTTGGCTCCTCCAGGTGGGGAGGGATGTGCCCGCCTCCACAGGGGTGTTGTGCTGTGTGATGGCCCCCCTGGGGTGTTTATGGGGATGTGGTGGGGTTTGGCCGTGCCAGAGGAGGTGACACACAGTTGCTCTGGGCTCCTGCAGGCAGCCAGCGAGTGTGGGTCCAGCAGCTCCTCCTGCAGCCCCGAGTGGAGCAGCCAGCTGGAGTTCAGCACCAACCCTGCAGGTAATTGCCCTCCTTACGCCCCTGGGGCATCCCACAGCCTCGCTGGGCTCTGCAGGGAGCGGGAACAGTGGGGACACTGCGCTGGAGCAGAGCATCACTGAGCCAACACTGCCAGGCAGGAGATGCTTGGAGCAAAGGACAGAAAGACCCTTGTCCTTCTCTCCCCATCCCACTGCTGCAGAGCGATGACCTCAGAATCCTACAGCACCTCCTTGGCTCAATGCTCAGCAATTCAGGGTTCTCCCAGCCCTGATTTCAGCAAAACACCAACCCTTGGGAGCTGAGAAATTGGGCTGCAGCAGCCTGGGCCCTGGTGCCTTCATCCCCAGCAAGAGTTTCATGTGTCGTCATCCCATGGCTTGGCTTTGCTGTCTGTGTTGCTGGGCGTGGCTGGGCATCACTGGGCATGGCTGAGCAGTGCTGCCCCGGCCCCCCTTCCCTCCCTACACCCCCTTGGCAACCGCTGGTCTTTCTTTACCATGCTTGCTGTTATGCTCACCCCTGCCAAATCCACCTTTATTTTCCCCAGAAGGCAAAAACTTAAATCTCATTTTCCAGTGTAGATTGAAACCTATGAAGGGTCCAAAAGTTCCACTCCCTGTTGCTCTCTCATCCTTCCCCAGGGTGAGGGCTGGCAGCAGGTCCCTAGGTCACTCTGGCCATGTGGGGGATCACAGAATCATAGAAAAGAATCAATGAATTGTTACAGGTGCAAAAGATGATCTAGTCCAACCCTCAGCCACGTTCACCACTAACCTACAAGCCCCTGAGCAGAACCAGGAGCCATCCCCAGTACCTATGCCCCTTTCCCAACAGTGTCCTCACCCCTCTTTCTCCCCAGATCACCTCCTGACTGACGAGGCAGCCGAGGAGCGCAACCTGCACTCACTGTCTTCCATCGTGGAGAGCATTGCCATGGAGGACGTGGCTGTAACGTTCCCAGAGGAGCGAGGTCAAAACTGAGCTGGCACAAACCCTGGTGGCTCCTCGAGATGGTAATGGGGTGGGAATGAGATGCCAGAAGGGTCCAGCTGCTGGAAATCACATCCACCCCTCCAGTGTTGTGGGCTGCATGGCTGACACCACTCGGGCCCCTTCCCACTCCTTGTGGAGCACTCCTGCCAGGCTGGAAGAAGAACAGGCAGAGGTGGGATGGGGCAGCGCTGCAGCAGCCGCAGGTCCTGCAGGGGCTTCCTGGGGCCAGACCCTCTTCCGCTGCCCAGCTGGGGACAGGCGGGTTTGGGGCCAACGTGTGTGCTGGGTTCGCTTTGCTGAGTTTTCCAGATGCTCCTTGACCAAGGTCTCTCTCTTGCCAGTGTCTGGCGGTGCCTACCCAGAGCCCACCTCTTTTTTACTGAACGCTGTGTGCAGTTGCCATTTAGGGTATTTTTAACTATTATTTTTGCTAACTTATTCGGATTCTTTTTTAAATAAAGGCATTATTGTTTGGAGAGCTTGGAGTTTCCTTTACTGTTGTCCTACCCTGTGTAGATGGACACAGTTCCCCTCCCCAGTTCCACAATCCCCAAATCCAGGTTGGATATTTTCATATCAGTAAATCCAGCTGGACCTCAGCACAGTCACTTAGCTGCAAACTGGATGTGCTACACTTCCAACAGCCCTACACAGACCAGTGATTTCACTGGTGTTTAACTGGGGTTCAGCCTTGTGCCCCAAAGATCTTGAGGGGGCTAGAGATTAATGACATTTTTAATTTGGGGTCTACAAAGAAGGCTCAAAGCCAGCACTGTTTTAAAATCCTGTTTATTGGAGCACACATACATCCTTTCCTGACCTGATCCAGGGTTTGGAGTCCATGCAGTACCAATAATATGACGAAAGAAATAGGGCATCAATATAAAGGGCTCACTGACTCTTCAAATTAAAAAAATATTTAATACTGTATTAGGCAAATGATACACCAAAAAGACGTTGTGACTGTAAAGTCTCTCAGATATTGCACTTCCAGACAGCACATGATAAGTATAAGGTCATTCCAGCCATCAATAAATATCACATCAGAAATAGGGGCCACACAAGGCAAACGTGGCATGAGGAGACGAAGAGATCCTACCCTACGGGGAAGAAATGGGAAGAGTTAAGAGCCTCCTGGATTGACCCCTGCCAGGAGGCAGGAGGGGAGAGCATCTCCTCTGCACTCAGAGGGGAAGGGTGGCACATCCTGGGGGCAGAGGGGGCTCCCGTTGTCTCCCCGGGCAGCCAAGGAGGGTCCCCTCTCCCATGGGTGCCAGGCACTGTCCCCGTGAGCCATGTGGGGTGGTCCCAGGCACAGCCCCCCCCCCCGAACAGGGCACCTGACAGCACCAAAATCAGCACCTTGCCCCGCCCAGCCCTGGGCAGTCACTGCCCTCCTCACCTCACGCTGGGCCCGCTTCATCCCACCCAGCACCAGCCCTGGCACTGCCCCAGCGGCCCCAAGGGCAGCTCCTTGCCCGGCCACCCTGGAGGGAGGATTTTCACGAGCCTGAATCTTCCTTGGCTTCAAGTCCTGTGAGCAGCAGCATCCCTGATGCCCAGGGCTCGGGCGAGTCAGTGCAGCCCCGTGGCAGATTGGCAACAAGAATCAGGCAGGAGAGAGGCTTCCAGACATTGCAGACACTTTGGGGGTGTCTGTGCTGCTCCCCAGATTGCACCACACCAGGACGGCATCCGGAGCACATTCATGGCCCAGCTATCATGGGGAGAAGTGGGGGGCAGGCCAAGGCAGGAGCCACAGGAGCTGGGGGAAGCGGAGGGTGCACGAGCAGGAGGGACAAATCCTGTTGGTCCACAGCAGTGACAGTCTGTGGGTCTGGGCTGAGCAACAGGCACAGGCTGGGCTCTTGTCCTGGAAGGCAGCCAGCACGTGGCATATAGACATGGGGATTTGCTGAGGAGCAAAGTGGGAAAGGCCCCGTGAGAATGCTGGCTCAGCTCCACCCGTGCACCCACCGGCCAACAAATCCAGATGGAATCAGCACTGGATCCTTCTGGCATGGAGTAACCATGGCCCAGGGCACAGCAGAACCCCAGAAGCCTCTCTGAAGTGCTTGACTATCATTCCCTCACCCAAGTGGAACCCTCATGGGTTGGCATCCTGGGGTCCCCAGTGGAGCTGTCTGTCCAAGAGTGGACAAACTCTGTGAGCCTTGGGCAGCATCATCTCCCCCACCACTGAGGTCTCCCTGGCCCGGCACAGCCAGGCAAACCTTGGTGAAGGCAACCCCCTGCCTGGGTGGTGCTGGGGCTCCTGCCCTGCCCTTGGTCCCCAGCCAGCTCCAGCGCCTCACACTCACCCAGGGCCTGGCTCCCATCTTGCTGACCCTCAGCACGAGTACGTCCGGACCGTTGAGGTCTCCAGCCTTGGGGACCCAGAAGCACCGACTGGAAGGGAACCAGAGAGCAAAGCAATTAGTGACTGCTCCATTAGCCCCTAGCTTCCCAAAATCCTGTGTTTATTGAGCAGCATCTGAGCACTGCAGCCACATGAAGATGAGGGTCAGATGAAGAGCCACATTTGACCAGGTTCAGATGCTCCTGAGACTCCAGGGTATTTGGGGAATTGCCACTTGCTATCCCTGCTCCTGGGCAGTGAGCACCCTGCTCCCTGTCTGGGTGGGATTCTGTCCCAGGTTTCACTGTGCTCAGCCAGGTGGGAACTGCAGCTTTCAGGAATGGGGCGGAAAAAGTCAAACAGAAGCTTGACCCAAACTGCTGAATGGAAAGCTGGGACATTTGAGCAAAACTGGAGGCACAAGAGCTGAGTCAGAGTTTGGAGTTGGAAGGTGAGTGCACAGCTTTTTAATTCTCATTCCCACCCTCATTTCTGAGTGTGCTGAAGCCAGCTTTGCTTCAGTGAGGAGTAGCTGCTGCCTTGGGATAGTAGGACCAAGGTACCTGGTCCAGAGGACAAATTGGGGTGACCTGACTGGAGCTTCTGCTTCCCTACAGCTTTGGAAGAGACCAAGACACCTTGAAGAAAGGAGTTGTGTGGTGGGGGCAGATCCTGGAACACAAAACAGGACAGCCAGCAGCATGGGCAGCCAGGGTGTCCCAGCAGGTCCTGCCAGCTCTGGCAGAGCTCAGGCAAATGGAGCCAGCTAATGCATCCCTTTAGGGGTGGTTCCCAAAAGGCAGAATGGAAAAAACTGGCCCAGACTGGACTCCTGCATCCTAGCAGCCCCTGGGTGACATATTCTACTTCATGCACCAATCCTGGCCCCCAACTTGTCCTTTTAGTTCATAACTGAGAAATCACACACACAGATCTGAAGTAACCCTTCCAGAAAAACCATTTCCAGCAGGCCACAGCTCCAGGATCACAGGAGTTGAGCACCTTGGATGACCAACAAGTTTCTCTCATCTCCCTCTCCCTCCCGTCCCCTTCCCTTCCTCCGCCTTTTTCTCCTTCTTCTCCCTCTCCTTCTCCCCCTCCCCTCCCCTCCCCTCCCCTCCCCTCCCCTCCTATCCCTTTCCTCTCCTTGTGGCACATCCTTCCACAAATTCTCTGAGACTCTGAGCAGGGGTGGGAGAGGACCCTCTAGAGAAGGGCTGACCCACCTTCCGGGGGCATTTTTTTGGCTGGAGCAGCTGGAGGGGGCAGTGGCACGAGGCTGGTGACACGGAAGCCAGCGGGGAGGGTCTCAGCAGAGCCACTGAGGAGGTTGATGCTGTGCACATCCCGCGGGCGGAAGCGCTTGCGCCAGGATGGCGTCCGACGGAAGGTTTTGTCATCACCCTGCAGGGAACAGCGTGGGAGACACCCGCTAACAAGGGTAGGCCTGTCCTTGATGACCAGCTCTAGCAAAGTGTGGGATCAAACTGGGCCAAGGACATCCTGCTGGGATCCCACGGCATTGGCTTTATCCTTTCCAGCTCATCTGTCTATTTTCTACAGCCTGCCTGCAAAGATGCCTTGGAGACAATCAACACAAAAGTCCCAGTAAAGACTCCAAGGGACGCTGGGCTCATGGCAGAGGAGCTCCAGCCCTCAGAGCACCTCCTCTGAACTCACTCCAGCAGCTCCACATCCTTTTGATATTGGAGCCCAGGGCTGAAGGCACCTCTGCAGGTGGGGCCTCACCTGAGCGGGGCACAGGGGCAGAATCCCCCCTGCCCTGCTGCCCACACTGGGGGATCAGTCCAGCACATGGGGGTTCTGGGCTGCCAGAACACATGGCTGGGGCATGTTGAGCTTCTCACCCACCAACATCCCCAAGTCCTTCCCCAGTCACACAGGACATGGAGAGGTTTGGCACTCACATCATCCAGCCTTCGGTCTGTGCCCAAGGCAAGCAAGTTGTTGAACTCCCTCTCCAGCACTTGTCGAGCCTGCAATGAACCAAAAAATTATGATCCCTCATCAATGAAGAATGTGCTTCCAGCCCAAACTTCTACCCTAGGAAAGCTTGAGTGTGACAGAAAGAGCCCCCATGCCATAGGAGAGCTCTGCTTTGAAAGGCAGAGCTGAGTTGGTGACACTGGTGTGGTCACACCACAGCCATGTTCCACACATGTCCTCCAAAATCTGCCAAGGATGCTGCTCCTACCTGGGTGTTCTGGGTGGGGATTTGCAGCACAAGGGCCAGGCTGTTGTGGTCAAAATTCTCGTCGAGGGCCAGCAGGGCCCCATGCACACCACTCTCCACCAGGTTGTTCCCATACTCGCGCAGCCCAATGGACTGGATCCAGTGAATGACCTGGTCATTGGTCCACACTAACACATCTGCACAACAGCAAGGGTACGACTCAGGGCCGCCTCACACCACACTTGTGGCTCTGAGGAGGTCTGGGGGTGTCCTGAGGCCTTTTCCCTTTGTCCCAGGATGATCCTGGCACTCTCCTTCCCAAGCCAGCAGAAAACTGGGGGCTCAAGTGCCACAAACAGCTCAGTTCAATTTACCAAGCTGAAAGCCGAAATAACAGGCAGAAAACAATTGTGAAAATTAATCCTAACAACCTACAGCTGCTGATGTAATTAGGGGCATTATCAATAATGAGATGTAATCCAAGCAGCAGCCAGATGTGTAGGGAGTCTCAGGACAGTGACAAGGAAGGGAAGTCTGATCAAGCTGGGGATATCCTGAGTAGTGAAATGGGCAGAGAAGATCACAGAATGCTCAGGCTGCATATTTGCTTTCCCCGCCTCCTTCCTCATGCCTGCCTGGGGTCAGATGATAAAGGCACTTGGACCAACAGGAAAGTCCCTCAGGAGAACAGCCCTGTGGGCTCAGAATGGATTAAAAATAAGAGACAAAAGAGAGACTAGCCCTGGGTATCTCCTGGGAGGTGTCTCTTCTACTGTTCTGGAGCTGGACAGGGAGTGCTGACCTTTGATTTCGTGTTGGGTCTCCTCTCTCCTCCTCTCAAGCTCTTTGCGGTCATAGTTGAGCCTCTTGAGGCACATGATGCCGTACTGGAGGCTGGTGCTGCAACAACATGAGGGGACACAAGGGGTCACCCAGCCCTCCAGGACATGAGGCTGGGAGGGACTCCCCTCTCTGCGTGCTCCCCACAGGCCCAAAGGAAGCTTCAGGCCAGGGATGGGTCAGGACACAACCCAAAGCAGGAAAATGGGGAATGTCCCTCCCCTTCCATGGCAATTCCCCACTAAATCAGTTTGCGTCTGTTCCAGCTGCCTGAGAACGCACAGATCCAAACAGACCCTCACACTTGGTGGCTGGAGAGGGAAGGGGGAACCAGTCCATGGGGGCTGCTCCAGCCTGAAGGGTTCATGCCTGAAGGTCCTGGCAGGCCCATGGGTCAGAGTGGGCAGTGGGAACCTCACAGCAGGGTTGGATCCTGGTGTTGGAGCTATGGCTGGGATGGCACACGCCTTCTCCCACTGGGCTGCTGGCAGACAGCAGTGGAGCACCAGGTAAGATGAGCCTGAAGTTTTGCCCATGGTTTACTTCACAGCCAGGGGAAAGCCTGGTCCACTGCAATTCTGCAGCAGGGAGTGAGGTAAAGGAGAACTTCTGCCCGTACGAGCTGCCCCAGCTCAGGGCAGCGAGTCCAGCCCAGAAGAGCCATCCAGGGCTGCCCAAGATAGAGGAGAATCCCTCAAATTCCCCCTTCCTCTGCTCTATGTGCATGCCGTGGCACTCCAGGGGCCAAGCCTCACCGGTGGAAGCTGTCCACCATCTTCAGGTGCACCCGCAGGTCCTTCTTGGTGAGGTGGTCCAGCATCCGCGCGTCCACCAGGCATTCCATGAAGTAGCTGCGGTACTGGGGCAGACCCAGGCTGGGCAGCCACTCGTTCCCAATCCACTCGTGATTCATGTCCCCATAGGCCAATGTCTGCAGAGAAGCACACGGAGAAGCTGGGGAGAACCCAGGGCTTGGTGGAGCTGCAAAATCCCAGGAGATCAGTGACAGCCCAGGAGGGTCACTGTCCTGGGACTAAACCCAGGCCAGAGGAGTCAGCCCTGGGTGGTACTGAAGGAGCTGGAGGAACAGTCCTGTTGGCCATGGTCTGTGTCCTACTCATGTCCCCCCAGGAGACAAAGCAGTAGCCAAAAGTGAAGGCAAGGTATAAATGGATGTTATGAGCAGGTGCCTCTGGAAAAAGCACATTCATTGAAAGACAAAACAACTGAAAAACAGGTTCCAGTGCATTCCCAACTGATTTTTAAGAATATCTACTTTATGACTTCAAAACACAAAAAAGAGGTCAGTTTTGAGAAAAAATCCCACCCATTCATCTCCACTGCAAACTGATTGTGGGTCCAAAAATGAATTAAAATCCACCAGAAGGAAAGTAAAACACTTGAGAGGGATAAAACCAGAAGAGATGAATCCAAGTAGGAGTCTTTCCTCACACCTTTTTGGTTCATAAAAATCATCTATAGGGACTTGGGGCTACAAAAGAGTTGAAAAGTTAATGTGCAGCTGGAATCTTGCCTGCATGCAGGGTGATCACACAGGTGGGGTTTTTTCACACAGGCTCTGGATCTCACAGAGGTCCCAGGAAAAGCCACTGCCTGGAGCACAGAAGCACCCAGGAGGATGTCCTGTACCTGAGAGATGGCCCAGAAGAGCAGCCATGGGGTGCAGGTAAAAGCCTCCAAGGCCTTGGTGAACATAAATGCCCCAAACATCCCCTGGGATATCCAGCTTCCCCCCAACCACCTCATGCACCACTCATGGATAAGGATGGCCCAGGGACCTCACCTGTGCCCAGCTTCCTTCCTCCGTGTCCTAAATGCGACACGCAGCATGTCAACAGAAAGGACAGTGAAGTCAGTACCTGGTGGCCCTGCACAGGGACAGGGCCTGCCATGCACACTGAGCATGGGACCTTCAGCACAGAGCGACATGGAGGGGACAGGGTTCACTCCTATGGCCTGGGGACCTCAGCCTTGTCCTCAGGGTGCTGGGGACACCCTGCCCCTACTGGGCTTGATTCCCACACCATCTCTAACCAAGAATACAAGATGGAGAAGGAGAAAGAACGAGAAGGAGAAGGAGAAGTATGAGGCTTGGGCTGGAGATGGCAGCAACCCTGGGGGTTGTTCACCTTCCCTGGGAAACATGGAGAGTTCTCAGGTGCCCCCAGGTCAGATGGATGAAAGAGAATTAAGCTTCAGTACATCTGTCACAACCTGCAGGGATTGCCCAAGGCAATTTGCTATTTTTTTATTACCTGTTTCCTCCTTTGCCAATCTGTGCTGGTTTTCTTCAGTCTCAGAGAACCTGCTAAGGGACAGTGGCACATCCCTGCTACTCAACAACAGCTTGAATGAAATGCCTATTTCAGAGAATGCCAAACTTGTTGGGATTGGAAGGGACCTTAGTGCTCATCCTATTCCACCCCTACCTACACCTTCCACTATCCCAGGGTGTGGCAACCTGGCCTTGGACACACAGTTCCCACAGTCCAAACGCTGCCCTGCTCTAAGACACAGATAGGGGGTGATCAGGTTGCAGAGAAGGGAGTGTGGCTCCATCTCTCCAAAGGAGCCAGAGCTTTTGGAAGCATGGGCACAGCCCAAGCTGTCAGCCAGTGGCAGGGACACATGGTGGGGACAATATTTGGGTGTGCTGAGGTCAGTGGGGGATTAGATCATGACCTGAGTGCAGAATGATTTGAGGACCTCATGTATCCAAGATCACTCCTCGGTTTTGTCTTTAACTCTCAAACAGCCAGGCTGCTCTGGAAACCCAGTGAAATCCACAAGGGAAAAAAATCTGATGGGGTTTAAGCTACTTCTAGAAATTGCTGGGACATTAAAGGTTGAAAGAGGGTTTCTAAGGAGCTGTAGGGTGCTGGCCAAGATCTGATGTGAGGGATGCACTTTCCCTCTAGGTTAACACGCCTGGAGCTGCTCAGACCCTGCCACCCCAGGGGCTTTCCCCAGCACCCTAGGGGCTGCCCAGCCTCACCGTTTTGGTGGAAGTTGGCATGTTCTCCATCTCCTCATGGGTGACCCAGACATTTCCAGAGGACTGTGGGGAAAAGAGCAGAGGGGTCAGAGCAAACCACCACAGAAACATGGCCTCAGTTCACAATCACCATGGAGTCATAGAATCACAGAATTATTAAGGGTGAAATATGATCAAGTCCAACGCTCAATCCAGCACCACCACCGTGTTCAGCACTAAACCATGTCCTTGAGTGCCACATCCACTCATTTTTGGAACACTGCCAGGGATGGTGACCCCACCATTCCCCTGGGCAGTTGTGCCAGAGCCTGACCACTCTTTCCAGGAAGAAATTTCTCCTACTATCCAGCCTGAACCTCCCCTGGCACAGCTTGAGGCCGTTTCCTCTTGTCCTGTCCCTTGTTCCTTGGGAGCAGAGCTCAACTGCCCACTGTCTGCCCCCTCTTGTCAGGGAGTTGTGCAGAGCCAGAAGGTGCCCCCATAGCTTTCTTTTCTCCAGGCTGAGCCCCTTTCCCAGCTCCTTCAGTCACTCCTGGTGCTCTAGACCTTTCCTCAGCTCTGTTCCATTCCCTGGACATTCCAGCCCCTCCAGGTCTCTGTTGGCATGAAGTGCCCAGAACTCCCTCAGGATTCCAGGTGTGACCCGAGCAGTGGGTCCACAGGGGACGGGGACTGCCCTGGGCCTGCTGCTACCACAGTGCTGGGACAGTCCAGGTGCCCTTGGCCTTTCTGCCCACCTGAGCACACCTGGGGTCACCTGGACTCATGCCCAGCCTCTGTCAGCACCAACTATGCTGGAACCAAGCCAGGCTCAGGCTCGTGGAGGATGAGACCACCCTGTGCTGGCAGCTGTCCTGGGGACACCTCACATCCTTGCAGCTCAACCTGGTAACACCCCACTGCCTGAGGGGACCCTGGGCTGTCTGTGCAGCTACAGAGAGCAGAGCAAGGACCTTCATTCATCTCCCTTTCCACTTTAGTGTGGTGCTCAAGGAGGCTGCAGGCCTGCCCACATCAGCTGTGACCTCAGACACAGCCATCTGAGGGGGACATAGCAACCTTCCTTCTGCCAGCTGCAAGTCTACAGATGTGTCTCAGTATTACTTGGCCACCATTAACCCTCAAGGCCTTGGGGGACTAGCATAAGACATAATCCCTCCATCCTACCACGGGTACGGATCTGCAGTTGCTCTGAGTTGCCCCAGGAATTTCAGATAGAAAAGGCTTGTGTTGAAATGATTGGGAAAAAGGCTGCGTGCAACCAAGCTGGCCCTGTACCTCAGGAATGTTTGGATTTCTGCTCTTTGGATGGAGTTTTATCCTCTCCAGGGCAGCCAGCACTTGAGTTCTGCTCTTTGCAGGGTTGGCCTCCTGCTCACAGCCCCATGTGAGTGGCACGAGCCTTGAAACTGGAAAGAGCTTCCAGCTGGGAATGATCTTTGTGCTGGAGGATGAGCGGCCAGTGGTTTGACTAGTCCATGAGGGGACATCCCCCCGACCAGGGCCACCGCTGACCACAGTGGTCCCAAGGGAAAGGAGGGCAAGGAGCATGGAGGGGCTGGGATGTGCAGAGAGCGCTCACCGTGCGGGACGTGGGCGGCGCCGAGGGGCTGGTGAGGGACACCATCTCCTGGATAGCCAGGCGCAGCTTGAGGCGGTGCAGGGCGTTGCTGATGCCGATCTCCCGCTGGATCTCGGTGTCCGACAGCGCCGACATGATGGCCCCGCTCTTGACATTGGCCCGGCACGCGGCCACGTACCAGGCTGGCATCCCCACCCAGAGCTGGGGACAGACACAGCAGTGACTGCCTGGCACTGCCACCCTGCCTCCTGGGCCAGGGAAAAGGCCACCCTCTCTAGAGCCCAATATCAAAGCTGAATGTCTGCGTGGGATTCTGGGTGTGGTTGTACCTTGCAGAGGTGGCCTGTGGGCAGCCCAGCATCCCCATGCCTGATGGGCATAGCACAGGGAAGGAGCACCCACAGAGCTTTTCAGCAGAATCATTAAGGTTGGAAAAGCCCTCTAAAATCAGTTTCAACCATTCCCCCAGAACTGATACATTCACCACTTACCCATGTCCCAAGTGCCACATCCACACATCTTTCAAACACTTCCAGGGACGGTGACCTCACCACCGCCCTGGGCAGTTGTGCTAGGGCCTGACCATCCTTTCACTGAAGAAATTTCTCCCAATATCCAGCCTGAACCTCCCTTGGCATAACTTGACACCATTTCCTCTTGTCCTGTCCCTGTTCCTGGCAGCAGAGCCTGACCCCCCTGGCTGGCCCCCCTGTCAGGGAGTTGTGCAGAGCCAGAAGGTCCCCTCTGGAGCCTCCTTTACTCCAGGCTGAGCCCCCCAGCTCCCTCAGCTTCCCCTCATCAGACATGTGCTTAAACTCAAAGCTCTACTCAAACCACAAATCCATAAGCTCTGAGGGATCCAGGGATCTCCTCTGCTCTCCCAGGACTCAGCCATGTGCGTGGACCAAGCATGGTGGGACACGGTTGCACACACAGACCTGTGAGGACAGCATGGGGACAATCCATTGGCACACACCTCCAGCCAGGACACAACAGTGGGGCCATCCCAGTGGGCAAAGGGCAATCCTTTCCTCCGAGCCTCTTCCAGGAGTTCATGCCTGGTAGGAACAAAAGCAGAGTGATTTATGGGGGGCTGGTGGGGAAAGGAGAGGTCTTGGAAGGGAACAGACCCCAGGCAAGAGAAAGCAGCTGGAGACAAAGTTGTGATAGAAGCAACAAGGCCCAAGGGAGGGTGGAGGTGAGAAGATTTCCCAACAGTTCCTAGTCCTGTGCCATAGCTTCCCATCAAATCAGTTTTTCGCTGGGGTAGGGAAAGAAGTTCACTCACTTCTTCCGCAGGCGCCTGTCCTTCTCGGCCTGAGCCCCCAGCTTGCCCAATCCCAGGGGGTCCTGGATGCCCCCCTCCACATCAGTCAGCAGCACTGTTGGGCAAGCAAGACACCCTCAGGTCAGTGTGATGTCCCTGGGCCAGTGCGACCTCCCCCAGGGCCAAGTGTGGGCATTGTCACGGTCCCCATGCCAGGGAGACATACAGTGATAGCACAGGAGGTGACAATGCCCCTTTGCAGCCCACCCCCATGGTCCCTCTGCATCCCTGGGAAACCCAAGCAGATGCCCTCCTGCCATCCCTCCTATTTCCAAATCCCAGAATCCCAAATCACAGAACAGTCTCTTCTGCAAGGGACACAGAAAGATCACTGAGTCAAACAATGCTCAATGTGGAAGCAGTAAAGGATTTAGGAGTGGAAAAGCAGCTCCTACCAAAGGGCTCTGCAAAATCCATGGGGGAGGGAAGTAGATTTGAGAACATCAAAGATGAGATACAGTGAAGGAGGTCACTGTCCGCACCCCAGCTCTGACAGAACACCATGCTCGGGCCAGAGAGGCCAAGGGGAGAAAACACCAAGCTCCAACTTTCCTGAAGCTGCCATTGCCCCAACATCCCCAAACCAGCAGGGGTGTCCCTGCTCCTCCCTGTCACCCCAACAGCACCCCAAAGCAGACAGGGCCAGAGGGTGAGGAGAGCCTGGAACAGAGAGGGACAGAGCTGCTCACAGACCCTGTCCCGTGGCCCCTTCTCTGCTCAGCTGGATCAAGCGACCCTTCTCTTTCTTCCCAAACAGGCGCCCAATGGAGGATTTGATCCCCTTCCTCTTGGAACCCTTGTGCAAGGAGTCCTGGCTGCTGCTGGGATTGCTGGCCTGGTCCTCCAGTGAGCTGGGGATGGAGAAGGAAGAGGAAGAGCAAAGCCTTTAGGGTACTCTTGAGCAGGGCACAAGCCATGGCAAACCCCAGCCCACATACCACACGGGCTCCAGGTATATCCTCAAACCAACAGAGATGCCAACGGTCTCCACATACCTCTTGCCATCCTCCTGACTCAGGGCAGGGTGGCCCAGCTTCTCCAGCCGCAGTGTCCTGGGTGAAGACGGTGGGGATGTCTCACACCTGATGGTGGTTTTGTCCTCCCGGGTCTCATCCCGAGCTGCAGGTGACTGAACAAGTGGAGAGGCTGTGAGGGTGGGAGGACAGAGCCCAGCTCCATCCTTGCCCTGCTGCCTGCCTCTCTCTTGCTACATGGAGGCATGGCCAAAAGAGCCACCAGAGCCCTGGGGCTTTGCCACGCTCCAGGAATGGCCTGAATGAGAGCTCTGGCAATGGTTCCAGATGCCCAAGCAGATGGGGAGGATGTGGCAGTATGGCTGAGATCCTGGGAATGGGGGGTGAGAAGATGCAGCCCCATGGTCCAGGTTCAGGGTGTGGGGACAGGAGCTGCTGGCCCTCATCAGAGGGCTCTGAGAAGCACAGATGGGAATGTCCCAAGGACACCCTGTTGCCAGAGGGGACACAATGTTTGAGGACCCAGTGGCTTTCCGAACCTCCCCATGTCCTGCCAGACCCCCCAGGCTGCCAGCGGGAGCATGTCCAAGCACCTTTCGGGATCCCCATGATTGTCCTGCTGAATCCCTGGGGTCCCCAGCTCCATCCCGCGCCTGCTGCACCCTGACCTGGTGTGGACAAAGCCAGGAGCAGGCTGGAAAAAGGGCTTGGACAAAAACCAACGGGATGGGAGCCACTCACTAGCAGTTTCCTCCGGTGCTTCCTCAAGTCGCTGGGCTGATTGCAAGGGGGAAAGCGAGAGAGACACAGAAAGGGGGGCAGTTAATGGAGCACCCCCCGAGCAGTCCCGGGGCCAGGCTGCCAGGCTGGAGACAGCAAACACAGGCACCCCATTGTCCCACACCCCCCGCAGGCTCATACGGACACCAGGCATCGCTCCCCCCTCACAGCCGGACCCCTGCCAGCCCCAGCCCCTCCTGGCTCCTCACCAACGTCATGATCCCCATGCGGTCCAGGTCCTGCGCGGCACTGCGGGAGGTGATCTTGGGTGTGGAGCGGCCGCTGAGCGGTGGGGATGAGCTGGCCAGGGACAGGGCCGTCAGCGAGGTGGGGATGGAGGCCCTCTTGCACAGCTGGGTGAGGTTCAGGCCCTCCATGCTGCCGCTCGTGACCCGCGTCTCCAGCTCTTCTGCACGGAGCTCCGTGGACTCCTTCTCCTCCTGGATCATCCTGGGGGAGCAGCGGGGCTCAGGGCTCCTGGCTCCCCACCTTCCCAGGGACGGAGGACTTCTATTCTGGAGAAATGCACCTTGGTGCTGTGCCTCAACCCCCAGTCACCAGGAATGGCAGCAAGATACATCAGGATCCATAGAAAACAGAGCTGAGATACACCCTGATTCCTTTTAATATCCACGGAGGACTTTTTAGAAAATAATGATCGCTTGAAATAATGACCCTCCAACTCAGCACTGGTGCAGCTGAGGGACAGGGAGACATGGCAAGGAGGACCAATCCCTGTGGCTGGATGTCTTGGAGCCACTTCCCTGGCTGAAGACACACCAAGGCCCCAATTTTAGGCCAGCAGAGGTTCCTGGCTATTTGTTGTCCCCCTGGAGCCATTTCTGCACAAGGCACTGGTGGGTTTTGGCCATGGTCATACCTGATCTCTTCATTGATGGCATCCAGCTGCTCCTGAAGCATCATGGCCAATGTCTGGGCATCTGAATGCCCACCAGGAGAGAGCACATCCATGGAGCTGAAGAGTGTCTCACGGTCATCCTCATCCATGTCAGAGATATCGGGGTCGCTGTCGAAGGCGTGAGGCGCCGTGGCCAGGACCCCACCTGCCTGGGCCTGCTCCCAGTCCTGGGGGAACAAGGGCCACAGTCCTACACAGCATCCCTGTGTCTCCAAAAGCCAGACTGGTAACCTCCATGCAGGAATTCCACGCCAATGTGACCCCAATGGGAAACCCTTCCAATGCTCCCCCATCAATGCACCAGGAAGGAAAGGAAACTGCCCCGTGTCTCCAGATCTGACCCTAATCCCGGGCTGCAAGGCAGGAGCAGACCCTAATGCTGGGGTGTACGGGGTTTACCTTGGCTGGCTCCTCTCTCCGGGCACCGAACCGTCCCTTCTGTGCCCGCGGCAGCCCTGGAGCTGCTCCGAAGGGCTCGGCTGGGGCGTGGACCACAGCTCCCAGTGGGAAGCGCAGGTCAGTGGCACTGCCCATGTGGGACCTGGGAAGAGAGAGCCCTGTGGGGGACATTGCCATGTGCAGGACACCCTCACCCTCAGGCTGCTACCCTTGCAGCCCAGGCTTCTTGGGACAGAGGAGGAGGAGCAGGAGACCACTGCAGGATGCCCATCCCAGCCATGCTTGTCTGCTCAGCATGAAAGGATGCAAAACCAGGCTCTGGAAAAAGGTGCCCCACTCCCCCACAGGGGACCTAGAAATGTACTCACAGAATTACTCACAGAATCATTGAATCACAGAATAACCTGAGTTGGAAGGGACCTACAACAATCACGTCCAGCTCCTGGCCCTGCACAGGACACCCCAACAATGCCACCCTGTGCATCTCTGGCAGAACTGTCCAAATGCTTCTGGAGCTCTGGCAGCCTTGGGGCTGTGCCCATTCTCTGGGGAGCCTGGTCAGTGCCCAGCACCTTCTGGGGAAAGAACCTTTCCCTGAGATCCAGCCTAATTCTCCCCTGACCCAGCTCCACCCCTTCCCTGTGGTCCTGTCCCTGCTCACAGAGATCAGATACTGGAGCTGCCCCATCTGGGGTATCTGCAGCCTCTGGTGACCTCTGACCTCAGGAGACTCCCAACTTTCCCAGACTGTCAGAAGTTCAGCCCTGGGCTTTCTCCTGCTGCTCCCTCCCCCTTCTCAGTGCACCCATCCAGCCAGTTCTGCCCCAAACCCCCTGCACTGGGAGGCTGCTGTGGAGCCAGGGCTGAACAGGACCCCTCTTGCTCCTCCCTCTCCAGAGCAGCTGGAATCTCTCAACACAACTTGTGTCTTCTCCATCCCCACGTACCCAGCAGGAGGCAGCTAGGGAGCTCTTCTCCTTTTTATGTTTATTCCAACATTTTCATGAGAAAATACGCTGATGAGGGTCAGTCTCTTCTCCCAGGCAGTGAGTGACAGGATGGGGGAAAATAGCTTCAAAGGGAGACTGGGAAAAAATTATTCATGGAAAGGGTAGTCAGGCCCCGGCACAGGCTGTCCATTACAGTGGTGGAGTTCCCACCCCTGGAAGTGTTCAAAAAGTGGTAGATGTGGCACTTTGTGATGTGATTTAGTGAGAATGCTGGTATTTGGCTGAAGGCTGGACTTGAAGACCTTGGAGGACTTTTCCAACCTTAATGATTCTGTGATTTCAATGAATAAAATTCCACCTGAAACATCTTCCAGGTGTAAGGACATGAGCATTGTTGGGATCTCCCAGCAGAAACTAGCTGGGACTTCTTCACACTCCTCCTCCCTGCCAGGGACAGTGCTTGAGACCAGGACCTGGTGAGTGCCACACTAGGCAGAGCAAGGCAGCAACTGGACATGAGGACACTTCAAGCCACTCATGGTACTCATTCCACGTCTCCACTTTGCCTAATTTTTCCTCTTGCCCCTGAAGACCCAACCATGGTGCTGAGCAAGGCATCTTCCTGGGTGTGATTACTCCCCACATACAGTGCCATTGGAGACTCAAGGTTTGAGTAGTTTAAGGTGAATTTAAGATGACAAAAGCAGCAGCCCCAGGCAGATCGTGGTTTCCCACCATGGTAGGCCTGGTTTGCAGTGCAGATACAGGCCTGGAGATAAAATCAGCACCATGAGCAGCATGGCTGGCCAGCCTGGTGTGTCAGATAGAGGCACAACACAAGTTCCAGGGATTTCAGAGCTGCTGCCCAGCTAAAACCAGATAAAAACACCTTAGACAAAAGCTGACATTTCAGGTGGGGGATGACTCTGCAAGTCAAGATTTCTGCTGATTTTTCATCTGAGAAACAAAAAAATCACCAAATTATTCATCCTGCTCTTAAAGACCCATGCAAAGAGGTCCAACGCATCCTCCAGACTGCTCCAGCACTCAGCTCTCCTCCATCCTCATAGGCTCTTCCTCACCCTCCCCATTTCTTCTCTCCATGACAGACACGGGGTCTCCAGGCCGCCTTCTCTTCTCTGCTGACAGATCCAAAGCTGGTTACACAAGCTCTTCCCCATCTTTTCCAGCCTTGCTGAGAGGGGAATTTTCTTCACTGGTTGCTCTCATTGACCCCTTGCTACCTTAACCCACACTGGAAGTGCTCAGGGCAGGGCGTGATGTCCCAGGTGGCTGCAGCAGCACAATGTGCTGTCACCCTCCTTTTCCACCTCTGTTTTCCTGGAGCAGATCTGGGTATCCTGGTCAGTGCTGGAGGCTGAGACCTGATGGACTCCTGCTCCTGGTGCCCTGGGCTGGGACATCCTCATGTCCCAGTGACTTTAAATGAAAGGGTGTGGGAGGACCACTGCATTGGAGAAAAAAGAGCTTCGTTCTCCTTTGCCTGCAACAGCGCCAAAGCAATTCCTCCTGCTGCACCAGCCCATCCCCTGTACTCCACATGGTAAAAGGTCCTTTGGTGAATATCCAGTCTTGAGCCACTTGTGCAGAAAAGGAAACAATGCCCAGTGGTTTCTCACCCATACAAGAGCAAATCTGGGGCCATTCAATCAGGCTAGACTATTCTGAAGAGTCTATGTTCCACCCCAGGACAGATCCATGGTGGGACAGCACAGCTGGAGCTGGCCCTGCTGTGAGAACCCTGCAGCCCAGCACTGAAGCTTGGGAGCACCAGAAACACCAATGCCAGCAGTACTTCGGGGTCCCCAAAGCAAACTGGCCCCAAAGCCAGGGGTGCAGGGGTTTGTCCTGGCACTTACCTGGTGTGCACACTCTCCACAAATGTCCCACTCCTGGTCTTGAGCTGATCCACCTCCAGCCTCAGCTTGTCGATCTCATCGGACAAACGCCGCTGTTTGGGGGGATGAGACAGGCAGGGGTTGGGTTTGCTCTGAAGAGTTACCAGGTTTGGGGTAATCCACATACTTGGCTATTGCCATGTTTACATTCCCTTTACAGATCCCCACCCCAGGTTTAAAGCATCTTGGACATATCAGTAAAGAAACAGCTCATGCAGGCACAGGGAATGAAGGTGCTGGGGTGGGAGGATCAGGACAGACAGACACAGGCTCAAGGAATCCTGCCTTGGGAGATGAAGGAAAACAGGTCCCACTTAGATGCTCTGGTTCTGCTCTAGACTGCATGTGTCTGTGTGTTCCCTTGGCAAGGGATCGGCAGTGAGGGACTCCCCCAGCCAAACCTGCTGCTGCCCGTCTCTCCTGCTACCAGCTGCATCCCCATGGGGAAGCTGTGCCCACACCCAGTGCTGGGAGATGCCAGGGGGATGCTGCAGATGGACAGGAAGGGCGGGCAGAAGGGATCTCTTTGGCACAGCAGGATCCAGTCTGGGGGACAAACAGGCTGAGCCAGGGTGGTCAAAGTGCCAGCAGTGTCATGCATGTCTCCAAGCTCTATCCTGCCCAGACCTGAGCAGCCACGGCTGGGAATCACAATGAATAAGCACACATCCTCCCTGCAGGCAACAGGAAACGTAGTCCTCCTGATCCCCCAAACCATGCATGAGACATGCAGCACATCCCAAAACTCCTATTGCTCCAAAAAGCCACGTCCCTCCAGCTTTCTAGCAAGGCCTCTAGGGGCTCATGCAGACAATACTGAGATGCTTTATCTGAGAGCAGGGTGTGAAGGCCTATGGGCCTCTGCAAGGTGGGCATGGGGCAGATCTCTAGTCTGAGAAAGCCTCAGGGGCCAAGGGGACGTGGCTGCCTGAGCCCTCCTATATGCATGTGTGAAGCCATCCCAGCCTTGCCACTGTACCCAGTGCTCAGGGATGGTGTGACAGAACCACAGAGATGGGATCCAACATGCCTGGTAGGGAACTGACCCGGGGGTCTCTGGTGGGGGGTTGGCAGCTTCTGTCCAGCTACCACATGGGTGAGTGTGCGGCCTCCTGCTGCCAGGTGCTCTGGGATCCCACCTCCTCCCAAACTGGGGCATTTTAGAAGCAAGTGGCACCTAGCCTAGGGTTGGGAGCAAGGCAATGCCATCACTGGGTCAGGGCCCTGCAGCCTCATTTACCTTGTCATGCTGGTGTTCCTCTATCTGCTTTTGGGTATTTTCCAGCTCTTGTAACAATGTATTCTTTAAGAAAAACCAAAGAAAATAAAAGGGAACAAAAACAGGAAAGAAAAAGAGAGACCATTTAGGAAATGGCTGTGCGGCCTCCCAGGAATGGCCAATGTGGAATCCCTCCGCAGTGAATACCTGGAAAAGGCTCCCTGGGCTACTCCTCACCTGTCTGTGCACAGGTCTCATCTGCAAAGCTTCTGCCTCTCAAGCAGGATAGCCACAGCTCAACTCCTGCCCCACTCTGTGGCTAAACATGGCCATGGAGGGCAATGAGGGATTTGATGGACAGGGCTTGACGATTAAGAAATATGTCTGAGAGAACAACTCCTTGAGCAGCTGCATCAAGGGGAAAAATGTCTCTTACATCTAAGCTAGGGAGAAGGCAGGAGGGAAAGGAGATGCGCTCACAGAATCACAGAATCATGGGATTGTTAAGATTGGAAAAGCCCTCTAAGATTGAGCCCAACCATTCCCCCCAGCACCATGACCACAAATGTCACATCCATGTTTTTGGAACACTTCCAGAGATGATGACTCCACCACTGTCCTGGGCAGTCTATTCCAATGCTGTAATTCCTTCCTTGAATTTTTTTTTCCTAATATCTGTCTAAACCTCTCCTGGAGAGTTTGTAACTGCCTGAACCAGTTCTCATTTTTGGTGAGTGATGCCAGCCAAACAGAATCATTTTGGTGCATGAAAGACCTGGATAAACTCTGAGGGTGGGACAGTGCTGGCACCAGACTGGGGAGCAGGCAATGATTTCACAACATGTCACCACTCTGGTCCCTGTTGCTTGCTGGGGTGGGATTTGGACTCATCCCTGCAGGTTGGGTCCTGCTCTTTATCCAGACAAATCTGAACAACTGGACATGCTGGCACAGTCACATTTGGTTGGGGACAGGAGGAGCAGAGCAATGTGGGGACAGGGCCAGCCCTGGAGGCATCAGCTGGGGGATGCACCTGTGTGCTCCGACTTGCTGAGGGCAGGAATCCCAAAAGAGCTCAATCATCAAGGTCTGACCTCCCACTGTGGGTAGATCCTTGCTTGGAGCCAGCTGCTCTCAGTTCATCCCATTCACACCAAGGCAGCCACAGCTATAGCTGGCTCCTCCAAAGAAACCCAGTTCCTCAGGAGTCAGGTGGGAGATGTTTGTGGACACTGCCCTGGCTTGGAGAAGGGAAATCAGTCTGGACCTGGGGACAGGAAGGTTTTAAGGCAGCATGTGGAGGGATGGGCACTGGGACAAGATGAACACTGCATTTTTTTCCTGCAAAATGCAGTAAGGATTTGCTCTGACAGCTGGGCATAGATGGCACTAGGGCTGCACCAGCAGAGACACAGGGAGGCGAGGGAACGGAGCAGGACAAATCCTGCTGGTGTGGGAGGTGGTGAGGAGATGGGGTCTCCCTGGGTGAGGTGACTGGAGAAGTTCCCTGTGTTCCACCAGCCCCATCACAGATGTGTCCTGCATGTTACCATTTCTCCAGCCCTGCACAGGCACTTCCAGCCCTGGGCCATGACTGGACGAGGCACAGAGGGGCTGCAGACCCCTCAACTCCCAGAGGACCCCTGCCCCAGGCACTACCTTCTCCTCCAAGGCTGCCATCCTCTCCTTGAGGTGCAGCTGCAGCCGCTCGTTGGACTCGCTCAGCAGCCGATCCACGGTGTCTGAGAGCCGCTTGTTGTGCTCCTCGTTCATCTTCTCCCGCTGGCGGGCCTGGGACAGACACAGTGACATCCCTGTCACATCCAAAGGGGCTCGGTGCTCTCCTGCCATCCTGTGCCTGCTGCAGTGTCAGAGCTGGCCCATCAGGCCCAGCTTTTGGGGACAAATCCACCTCTTACAGCACTGGTTGGACCCTCTGTGGTGGCTCTGCTGCTCTCTGCCACCTCCCAGCCATGGACAAACAGGAGAGAAAATGGTTCAGGAAGAACATGCCTGTCTGCCCCTCAAGAAAGCTTCTCCTGTGCATCTCCCAGGAATATCCACACTGAGGGCACTTTCCAGACCCCAATGGATACTGAACCTCTGGATTTTCAAATATCTGTCTTAAGGCAAAATATGTGAGGGGTGCCCCAGGGCCATCTGTAATGTCACCTGCATGGACAGCCCAGCCCCTGGCTGAGAAGAAAAAAAGCTGGAGAACGGACTGTGCAGCCCAGGGCACAGTAGCTCAGCTTCCCAGCCTTTTTGTCCTGCTGATCCATGCTCAGGGGAAGAGCTGCTGCAGCCTCCCCTTCCACCCTGCATTCGGGGTCCCAGTTTGCCCCAGGGGATGATGCTGGGAGAGGAGTGGGAGTGGAACATTAACAGCAAGTCTTGGATGCCTGGGAGAGGGGAAGTCACAGTAGAGAGTGCCAAGAGCTCCTGAGCTCCTGTGTGGCTCAAGTATAAGTGATCCTGGATGGGAAAGGATTAACCAGGCTGTTGTCCCAGCCTGCTCCCGACCTGCAATCCAGGTGTGCCCAGGTACCAGGCAAGGATTAGGACTTACCCTGGCCAGCTCCTGATTCTTCTCCTCCAGCTGAGTCTCCAGCTGCCGGAGGTGCTCCTCGATGCTCCCATGCCTCTCTTCTGCCTGGGAAAAGCAGAGGAGCCTTCTCAGATGACGCTCCCCATATCCATGAGGGCTCTGCTGCATCCTGGTGTCCATCTCTGCATCTGACTCCTTCCTGGGATGCAGGGCTCTCTCCCACTGCCTACATCCCTGTCAGGGCTCCCTGTGAGTCCAAACCAGCCCTGCTGGCACGGTGGCAGGAACTGGAGGTGCTCTGTGAGAGACTAAACACCATTCCAGAAACCCAGGAAGGGCAGGGATGGCTACATCCATCACTCCCTCTAGGCTTGCAACTTCCAAAATCCAGCCTGGCGCTTCCTCTTTTTCCTCATCCTACAGTACTCGCCCAAGCCAAAGGGCATCCACACTGCCAGGGCCATCCCTGCCTTGGAGAAAGGGGCCGAGGGAAGGGAGCAAAGCCCACACGTGCAGGACACATTGAGGTGTCTTTTAAAGGTGGTGCCTTGTCCCTGCAGCAGCGGGGATGGCAGGGGACAGAGAGGCCATAGCTGGGAAGGAAAGTGGGATGCCTTGGGCTGCCAGGGGCTCCACCAGTGCAGGGGGTGGCCAGACGAGCTCCTCCCCTGGTACTAACACTGCCCTTCTTCTCCAATCCCTTCCCTCCCGTCCCCTCCAGCTCCCGGCCCCTCCCCGGCCCTGGCCCCACCCCTGGCACTTGCCTTGGTGAGCGCAGCAATGCGCTGGGCCAGCTCCGCTTCCACCTCAGGCAGCGTCTCTGCCTTTCTCATCGTCTGCTGCAGCTTCTGCTCCGCCAGCTCCAGCAGCTCCTGCAGGTGCCGCGCCTTCTCCTCGCACTGTGGGACAGCAGGATGACTGCCCGGCGTGTCCCACCCCCAGCACCTCCTTCTGCCCCCCAGGTCCCCGGGGCAGTGCAACACTTTGGGTGCAGGTTTGGTACCTGGCGGTGCAGGGACTCCTTGTTGGCCAACTCATTTTCCAGTTTGTCATTGAGGTCGTGGATGGAGGTCGCCTCTCGCTGGGCTGCCAGGTACCGTTTCTCCAGTGTAGTGATCCTCTCCTCCATGTCCTCCTTCTGTGCCAGGGCCTGGGGAAGTGATGGGGCTGTCACATCCTGCTCTGTGACAGCATTTTGGGAACAGCAGGGCCATCCAGTTCCTTCAAGCCTGGGATACCCCGAGACCAAGGGGTGTGAAAACCCCCCTTGACACGAGAATAAGGGACAGCAGAATGAGACAGTGATAAAGGGAGAGTCAATCACAGGAAAACCTTCTAGAGAGGACACAGGTCACTGCCCCAGATGTCCAGCACACCTGAGAGCCTGTCTGTAATCTCAGGGAACTCCTGCTGGTGGACCTGGAGACAATTTCCCAAAGGCAATGGTCTCTTTTGGAGAACACTCTGCACACAACAGGAGTTCCAATCCCTTCCCAGCCCAGTGGAAGCAGCTGTGAGGTCTCTGCTGGGCAGTGCAGAGGGACAGGGACTCACCTCTCGGAGGTCTCTCTGGTACTTGCTGCTCATTTCCTCAGATTTGATCAGATCCTTCCTGGCAGTGCCCAGATCCTCCTCCAGCTCGGCCACACTGGCAGCCAAGGCAGAGATTCGCTCCTTGGCCTGGACCACTTCAAAATTCTGCTTCTCCAGGAGCTCCTGCAGCTCCACCACCCGCCCAGCCTCATCATCCGGGTGGACAGAGCCATTGGAGAGACGCTGCAAGGCACCGGAGAGGGAGGTGGATATTGAGATGCTCCAAAGCTCCCAGGCTGTGGCGTAGCCTGCAGCCATTCAAAGTGGGAATGTGGCCCTGCAGGGACTCAGTGAGGGGGTAAAAATGGAGACAGGGGGCTCTGGAACCTCCATCAACAGCCTGCACAAGCCAGGGATGGGGCTTCTTACAGGAATGATGGAATAGGGATGGCTGAGGGCTTCCCAGAGCATCTGGTGGAAGGTATCCCTGCCCATGGTGGGGGTTGGAACAAGACGGCCTTTAAAGTCTCTTCCCATACAAACCATTCTGTGATCTCTGGGAAGCAGAACTCCTTGGAGCACCCAAGCACAAATTCCCCCTCTCAGAAATGGCCTGTATCCACCAGGAAGGGCACTTCCCATGGGGCTGGACCCAGGGGAGAGGGAAAAAGGTTTTCAGCACCCTGGAGCCAGCAACAGGGAGGTGGGAGAAATGACAGCCTCACTGAGCATGTCCAAAGCAGGGGTTTCCAGGGCTCTCACCTTCCAGGGAAGCTTTGGTGCTGGTTCCTTGGGCTCCCTCTCATCGCGCTCGCCCGCCGCTGCCTCCCGGGTTGAGCCTTGCTGCAGAGCTGCCACCTGCACAGGAACAGGGACTCAGCAGTGGGAGACAGCAGGAGGTGGGGCCAGTCCTGCTGCAGCCAGGGCTGCACTAGCTTCCTGCCAGAGTTCTGCTTGTGGCTGAGGGAAACTGGAGGGAGCAGGTTAGAAAGAGCCCTGAGCTGGCACTGCTGGGGTCACACCTGAATTCCTGGGGGCAGCTCTGGGCCCCTCAATTCGGGAAGGACATTGAAGGGCTGGAGCATGTTCAGGGAAGGGAACAGAGCCTGGAGAAAAGGCGGCTCAGGGAGGACCTTCTGGCTCTGCACAACTGCTCAACAGGAGAGGGCAGCTGGGGGGGATGGCTGGGCTCTGCTCCCAGGGACAGGACAAGAAGAAACAGCCTCAAGCTGTGCCAGGGGATGGTCAGGTTGGACATCGGGAAGAAATTATTCCCTGAAAGGGGGTTAGGCCCTGGCACAACTGCTCAGGGCAGTGATGGAGTCATCATCCCTGAAAATGTTCAAAAAACAAGTGGACGTGGAACCTCACAATATTGTTCAGTGGGCACGGGGGTGTTTGGTCAAAGGCTAGAGATTTTTCCAGCCTCAATGATCCCACGATTCTAAGAGAGAGGAAGTCAGAGGTGCTGGAGAAGGCTCAGCACTGAGGGAGGTTTTCCTGTTGAGCCCTGGATCCCAGGGCTCCCTCCCAGCTCATTTCACTGGTTTACAGCCAGACAGATTCCAAACCCAGTGCAGCAGGAGCAGGTGATAAATACTGTCACTGTGTTCTGCTCTGATAGGGGAGGATGGGGAATGGTCCCTGCACGGAGAGGGGCCTGGGAAATTATCATTATCCTGGCAACTGGAAAGAAGAGCAAAATTTGGCTCTCAGAGGCTGTTGGAATGGCTCTTTCCTTTTGGGAGTAGTGGCTAGACACAAACTCCAGGAAGGAAAACAGAGTTCATGTCTCTTGAGGAACAGTTTATCCCCGAAAGTGTCCAAGGCCAGGTTGGACAGAGCTTGGAGCAACCTGGGATAGTGGAAGGTGTATATACCCATGGCAGGGGGTGGAATTAGATGAGCTTTAAGGTTCCTCCAAACCCAAGTGAGTCTGGAATTCTGCAATTCTGAGATGACCATGGCTGGAGGCTTGGGACAGTGAAGTCCCAACCCCAAGACTCCAGCAGGGAAGAAGATGGGGGATGCAAGATGAGATGCTTGAAGAAGTGTGGTTTGGGTCTCTGCCAGATCAAGGCAAATCTCAGGTTACCCTCAGCCCCCTGGAATGATTCAGATTCAGACTGGTTTTGTCAGTCAATTCCAAACAGCAAACAACAGCAAAACGTCACCTGTGAAACAAACGGTTTTCAGAATTTTTACAAGGTTTCCTTAAATATAGACAAACCTTCAAGTAAACAGCAATTTTAGAACAAAAGCCATACATCAACCTGACCAAATGCAAGTACCACATGAACTCCCAAAGGCAATGGGGAGCCTTCCCAGCCCAGTGGGTGCCCAGGTACCTCTTACCTGCCGATGGGCATCCACGAGCTGCTCCTCCAAGGTGGCCACTCGCTCCAAGGCTGCTCGCAGGCGTTCCCTCACCTGCAGGTGAATGAAACAATGGGAAAGGCTGTTACTTATCTGGGATGAGAGTGACCAGGATTTAGGCATGCTCCCAGGCCTGTTTGTTGGGCTGACAGCCAGGCTGAGATGGATTCACAGGTTCAGGATCATCCAGCCCATTATGGGAGGTTGTGAAATTGTGTTGGAGACAACAGGCTGGGCCAATTCTTGGAGATCTACGGCCAGAATAGCCTGGAGAGGTCTCCTAGCAGAGGGAGCAAATGCTTGTGGTGAATGAATGAGGAGGAACAGCAAAGACTAATCCAGGGTGTCAAATGCTGAGAGTGACCTGGGGGAGTTCCCTGTCCCTGACAGCTTCACACCAGGAGGATCCACTGGACAGCCCCAGCAGCTCCTCAATGCAGCTTTGGGATATCCAAGATTTTCCTGCTGAGGGGCCCCCTGTCACCTTAACAACACAAAGCAGCAGGGGAGGGAGCAGGGGAGAGTTGGAAGAAGGAGCTCTGAGCAGGAGAGATCCCAGCAGCTTTCCCACCTTCTCATCCAGTGCCTTGTGATGCTCAAAGAGTGACTTGAGTGCCTTGAGCACCTCGACCTCACTGGACACCCCAGATGGCGACTGGGCCTGGCGTTTGACCACGGTCATCCTGAGGGAGCGCTCATGCCGTGACACCAGGCACTCCAGGTGCTCCAGCAGGAGCTGCAGAGGGATGAGAGGAGCTGTCACTGCCAGGATGGGCTCAGCAGTCCCTGGTGTCCCATAGTCACAGCACTGAGGGCCTGCCAGCAGGGTCTCCAGGCTTACCCGGGTGTTGTTGCGCTCGGCTTTCAGCTCTGAGATCTCCTCCTCCCTCTCCAGGAGCTGCTCCCGACAGGCGCTGAGCTCACGCGTCAGCGTGGCAAACTCCTGTGGAGAGCAGGGCAGGCCAGTGGATGGGACAGAGTCAGCCTTCCAGCCCCACTGCTGGACCTCCAGCACAGCATTTCCCATCCAAACCCAACCAGGGTAACAAACCCAGCCAGGCCGGGAGGGGATTTATTCCTGGCTTCCTTCATGCTTTGGACAAGGAAAACAGCAGCTCAAGATTTATCCCACTTGGTTTGTTGTCCAATGACACAAGAAACTGCTCTACAGCTGCAGAGGTGGTTGATGGCATTTAAAGCATCCTAGTCAAGGTCACCAGCATATTCCCATTCCCACTGTCCCCTAGATGCAGGTCCCACCTTGTAGCATCCCATCAGTCTAAAACTCACCACAAAGCCACAGCTGGGCAGGACGAGTCCCCTGGCCCTCAGCCAGCCTCTGCAACGGCCTCAGGACCTGGAATCATCCAAAACTTCCTTCCAAAAGAAAGAGGTTGCTGCCTCAGTCCAGCATGTGGAGGCCCAGCAAACTGCATATGGGGCACCTCCAGGTCCTGAGTGCCAGCTGAGAGGGATGGGGCACAGCAGAAGATTTGCCAGGTGCCACCAGCTCTTGCTGCTGCCACCACTTCCTCCAGGGATGTGACAGCCAGCAAGGAAGAGCCATGTCCAGAGCAATGCCAAAGGAATGCTGCACACCCAGCACATCCCTTGAGACAGAGTGAAAACCACAATCACACTTGTGGCTGTGTTGGAGGGGAAGGAAAACTTGCTTTGAAGTCCCTCAGATACAGGAGGGTTCCCTTTCCCCTAAAAAACGAAACCCAGGCACCTGGGTGAGCCCAGGAGCAACTCCCATTGCTCCCAGTTGCTCTTCAGTGATGCCAGGCTCAAGTGAGGTTTTGCAGCTGGAATTTCTTAGGGTGAGAAATGCAAATGCGGGAACGCGCCATGAATTCACACCAGGTACAGTGTTGTTGGGAAGAATTTTAAAAGGCAAAGGATTTCAGAAGAAGCTGAGAAGGATTTGATGGAGCATTAACAAACCAAATTTCAAGAGGGGGCTGAGAGCTGTTTTACACCATGAAATTCTTTTTCACTTTAATTTTCAGGTTTAGCAAATAAAACCCCTTCAAACCGAAGCAAAGCATTGAGGCTTAGGCTGAACCAAATGCTCTGCTCAGCTCCAAGTGAAACCTCCTGTGACAGCTGAAGCTCCAAGAAATCCAGAGCTTTTTCATCTGTTTGCCCCAGCCAGGTTTTCCCTCTCCCTCCCCACCCCCAACCTGTCCCACTGGTGGGGTTTGTAACCCGGGATGGGTGGGGATGGTGGTGGCACTGGTGCAGTTGAGACCTCCACAGTGGGACAGGACCAGAGCAGGTCACAGTGAGGGGAAAGTCACTGTCCCCATAAACAGCTGCTTTCCTCCTTGTCACCTCCCTCAGGTCACTGCCACCCCACACCCCTGCTCAGACATCCCTGCTCCAAAATCCCTGCTCTGGCATTGTCCCATGGCCTGAGATCCCCCGTTCCTTCCCAGACTTCCTCCTGCCCCATCCATTCCTCAGGGACCACTCCAGACCTGCAATTTTCCCTCTTCCCATCCCTTCTCAGGGACCATTCCAATGTGGGATCACTCCTGGCCCCATCCCTTCCCCAGAGTTCCCTCCAGTCCTGGGATCACCCTCCTCCCCACCAGTTCTCCCCCAAATCTGTCACAACACCCCAAACTCCATCACCAACCTCTGCCATGCCCCATCCCACTCTTGCTCTGGGACCATCCCACAGCCCCCAGAGCACAAGGAATTCTTGGCAGATCCAGCTCCACTGGGACCCCGCTGTGCCAGCCCAACCCTTCCCGGAGCCGTGGGATCCCTGGCGCTGGGATCCCGGCGGGATCAGGCTTGCTGCAGCTCGGCCGCAGGCACACGTGTGCATTCCGTGGGTTATGCAAGCGCTGCCAGCAGCTCCCAAGTGTCCCTGCGGATTAGAGCCAGGCTGGGAATGCCGGCAAGCAGAAAGCAGCAGAGAGAATGTGCCAGAGAGGTGCCTGTGCATCACCTCAGAGTTAGGGACCTGTCACTCCCCCAGTCCCTCGACATGCCAAGAGGCAAGTGGCAGGGCTCCAGGGAAGGACCCCACAGATCCAAAGCCTCTAGATCTGCAAAGGTGGAAACTTCTTGCTCTGCCCCATGGCTGGCAGAAGACACTGGCTGTGAACATGGATGTTCTTCCCACTGAAGTGAACAGGGCAGGGCAGCGCAGGATGAGTGGGACAAGGCATTAGAGGCAGCAAGAGGACAGAGGTGGCCAGCACTGGGGACAGTGACCCCCAGCACTCAGCCCCCTCTCCCTGCATTCCCTTGCTGTGGTGGCCAAACTGTACAGATGTTCCCGCAATCAGGATTTTATCCTGAAAGAGGGGATTAAAAGGGAGCAAATCCTCTGGAGAGAGGGGCAGCCTCTGCTGCAGTAGCCCGGCGCACACGCGGTCAGCAGGTCACAGCCAGGGGTGGGCACAGCAGCGAGCTCCTGCCAGCCCTTCCCTGAGGGTGCTCCTCTCCAACCCTCCATCCTGACAGGAATGCTGGCTGCATCCTGTGCTCTGTGTTCCACATCCTGTGTCAGGCCTGGAGCACCCCGTGGCAAATCAAAGAGCCCTTGATAGCTCTTCTCCCTCGGGGAAAGGCTGCAAAAATGAACTTTAACATCAAAAACAGCAATAGCCCTGCAGCAAGCCAGGACAGCAGCGAGGTCAGCCGAGTACACAGGGCCTGAGTATGACGCCTTGGGAATAAAAAATATTAATAAATCACTCCAGCACCCGCCTGTAGTTACCTCCTTCAGCCCCAGCTGTGTCAGATGCCAATGCTGCCACCTTGCTCTGGGTCACTGGCAGGCACCAGGCAAGTTGGGGACCATGACAAGCTGTCCCCATCTCATGGCTGCAGTGTCACACTGTGGAGTGCAGCCTCCACCCCATCCACAGGTGTGCCATGGCCCAACCCAGCAAAGTAGAAATAAGGAGGATCCAGATGATTTTCCTCTGCCCTGGCCATGGCCAGGAGTCTCCCAGGCAAGGCAGAGGTGCCTGCCCAGCTCTGATAAACTCTGGGACTAAGCAGAGACACCTATAAGCAGATTAGAAAGTGAAGGAGAGGTGACTGATCTCCACTCCAAGGGTGGACAATGAGACACAGCCTGGGAGTCCCCTACAGGAAGCCAGCAGTTTGGGAAGGGGCCAGTTTTGGATTAAAACCAAACCTCCATCATGTGACTGACTGGACCTGGCCCCAAGTCCTGGGGTGAGATGGAGCAGAATGGAGGGAAGGAACAAGATGAAGGGAAGGAGCAGAATGAAGGGAAGGAGCAGGATGTAGAGATGCTGTTTTCACTGTCAGAGCAGGAAGGGAGACCTGGAGCACTACACAGGGTATTAAAGTGGGATACTGTGAACTAGGACTTGGATCTTCAGTCAGCACCAGGCATGATGTGGGTTTGGGGTTTTCCTCCTTGGCTGCATCAGGGGGGAAGGCACAGGGAAGAGCTGAAGGGAGGCCAGATACCAGCACCATGGAGATGGCTGGAAAAGCACAGAGAGGTTTAGGCAGCTCAGAAGGAGAAGCCTCCAAGGCCTGTAGCATGGAAAAGCTGAAATGCCAAAGTCATCGGCCCAGGGCCCCTTTGTGTCTCTCCCAGTGCCATCCCAGCACAGACAGGGATGCAGCAGGATCACACCCGAGCCAGCAAAATTCCCTGTTTGTGGCAGAAGCATGGCTGCTGCTCCAACACAACCCAGCCTGGGGACAAACCAGCTCCAGCTGTAGGATTAATGGCATTTTAAAGCCCCTAATTGGAGTGATTGCTCCTGACAGGAGCAGCAGGGGATGTGTGGGAAGGATGCCCATGCTGGGAAATCAGCACTGCTGACTCGGCACGAGACAGAGAGTCCCATCCATTGTCTGCCTGTGTGGCAGCCCCATCACCCCACTTCTCCTTCTGTCCCAGAAGTGGAGCAGAATGAAGAGAAAGCCCCAAATCGGAGATGAGGGGATAAACAAAACCCCAGCAGTTGTAGCATGGGATTACACAGATTAAATCCTGCTGGGTAAACCCAGAGCTTCAACCATCACCCACCCCCAGCTCTGGGCACCAGCACCTCCCAGACCTCATGGATACAACACAGAGGCTCTGTGAGACTATCCATGGGGAATCAGTGTCCTCCCTTCATTACGATGTGTATTTCCACCTAGGATTGCTCAGGGAGCAATCTGTGCAAATTGCTCAGGCTGCACTGTGCAGCCAGGCAAGCAGGAATCCAATATCTCAGCATCCTAGTCTTGTAAAAGCACAACCAGCTCCAATAGTTCCACACAGCTGCCAGATCCCTCCATCCTTCCCAAACTCTGGAGATGCTTTCAGGGTCTTACCCAGTGGGTGTTCTCCCCCACCTAGGGCTCCCGAGGTTCCCATTTACCTGCTGGTCTTTGCAAGTTAACTTGAGATATACTTTGAAGTTAAATGGGATTGTTTGATGTCAGGACCTGCTCCAGCTCCTGGGGGACCTCCAGGGAGTTTGGGAAGTGTTAGGAGGTCTGCTCATCCCAAAAAGGCCAGGTCTCAGCTCTCCATGCAGCCCAAGAGGCAGCAAAGGTGCAGAAAAGCTTCATGGCAGTAGGAAATGCAGGAGGTTTCTGTGGCCATTGGCAGCCCACAGCCGTGTGAAATCTGGGAGCATGTTCTCCCCCTGACACAGCTGGGGACGGGGACTCCTGCCAAACCCCCAAGCCATAGCAGGACAGGGAGGAGCTCCATCCCACACAGAACCATGCACTGGGAACACATCTGGATGCACTGGGAGCCCGGAGTGTCACATCCCCTGGTGGCACCTGCCCCAGGAGAAACTGAGCTGGGGGGCTGGGCAGGAGGAAGCTGGGAGAAAAGCAGTACATCCCTTGGGGTCTGCTGAGAGCACCCAGAATCCACCCAGGGCTTGGTCCTTGGCCTCAATTCCCTGCAGAACAGGGGGCTGGAGCTGGAGCTTTCAGCCCGATTAAGTTGCGTTCAGCACTCCCACATGAATAAATCAATCATGTAAGAAGCATTAAGGCAGCTTAGTCTCCCCAGGAAATTGCCCAGGAGTTTTGCCTTTTGGGGGCTGAGGTATGCCCCCATGGATTTGGGGTGGGGATGGCTCAGCCATGCAGCACAGGCAAGGGGGAAAAAGGGAGCTACAGGCAGGAGCACCCCTGGAGCATTCCTGCCAAGGGGTTTGCCCAGGACAGGCACATCCTCTGCCTGCCCCATGTCTGGATCTGCACCAGATGCACATTCCCAGCCTGTCCCTTTGAATCCCATGCTGACACAGCAGCATCCAGCTGCCACTGTGCCCTGAGAGGGTGCAGAGTGCCACATGCCCAGCTGCCATCCATCCCAGCCTCACCAGGCAGTGCATCTCCCAGCCGACTCCACCCAGGGGATAGTACTGATGAGCCTGGGTGCCCAATCCCACCCTCAAAGAAGGGGTTCTCCCAGAAATCTAGCTTGCATCCCATTCCCAGTGGGGTCTGAGACACTGCAGGAAGGTCCTGGGTGACAGATCTCACATAGGAGGAGGAAGAGGATGGGAAAGACCTCTGGAGTGCCCCCACACAGTGTCCTGGGGAGACACCCGCGCATCCTGCTCCCACTTACCTGGTACATGCACATCCTGGGATTAATCCCATTGGGCAGGTGAGCACCTTTGGATTTGCTTCCCGTATTCATGCCGAGCCCTCATGTCCAGGGGTGAGCAAGGGGGGCACCGGGGGCCACAGCACCCGGCCGTGGAGCCCCCTGCCCGAGCAGGGACTGCGGGAGGCAGTGGAAGCTCTGGGGAATTCGCCATGGGATCTGCCCCGCTCACATCCCGGGGCCGGAGGGGCCAGAGGTGGCCCCAACCAGTCACCCCGTGGGCTGTGGGCACGGCGCTGCCAGTGTGTCCCTGTGTGCTGACCCAGATCGCTCCGAGCACACCCCGAGGCTCCCAGGGCCCGGCCCTGGAGTGCGAGCGGAGGCTAAATCCGCGCATCCCTTAATCCGTGAGGCTGTGGTGGGGCGGGCAGAGCGGCAGGGTGACCTGGCTTGCTCTCTCCAGAGCGGGGAGCAGAGGGACCGAGCCCCCAGCACAGGGAGGTGGTGCTGGGACTGGATGCACCCAACACTCGGGTACGTCTCAGCCAATCTCTCAGGAAGGTAGAAACTCATCCAGAGGAATCCCAGGAGCTCCTGGGAAGCACTGCTGGATGTTTTGCTCTCAGCATCTTGGGCAGAGGCAGGATCAGACCAGCTCTGTGTATGGAGCAGCTGTTCCCAAGCTCTTTCCTCCATCCAGACAAGGTAGGGATGCAGAGAGGTGACCAGCCAATAGCCTAAGTTGTATCCTAGCTCATACCATCAATTTTGACCCATTTCGCATGTCTCCAAGGTGCTCCAAACCCCAGCACCCAGGCAAGGAGGACCTCAGGTCGCAGCACTGCAGAGTTAGAACTGATGCAAACATTCAAAGCCTCCTGCTTGCCACGGCTGTTGGGCTCCTCCCACACCATACCCACAATGGAGCAGAGCAACAGCCCCTCAAAATCCCTGTTTCCCCAAGGCTGAGCCCTGGGACACCGTGCTGTCCCACAAGACACCACAGGGATGGTGGGCAGCTCAGACTCATCCTGCACAGCCCTGTGACACTGGGCTCATCCACCTCACCCTCTTCTAGCCTGAACATCTTTTTGGAAATCAAGTCCAGGCCTCTGCAGTACCTGGAGAAGGTTCTGCAGGTGGAGGAATCAGGAGCAGAGCACCAGAAGTAGCCCCAAGGCAAGCCCTGATTCCTCAAGCCCTGGGCTACTTCTTGAGCACAGACCTCTGCCAGCCTCACTGCCCTCTGCCCCTCTGCTCCCTGAGATGTCACAGTCCCCACCCTGCACCAGCTCTGCCTCCAGTGTCCCCTCTCAGGACCAAGACTCAGACAGAAGTCCCATCATCCCACTGGGGACTGAGGCTGATGGAAAGGAGCCCTCTTGGTGGAGGGAAGGGGCAGCAGTGGGGCTGCTCTGCACAGTGGGGAAGGAACGGGATGAATGGTTAATGGGTTAATGCCTCCATCTAATGTGCCAATGTGGGCTCAGCACTTCCTAATATCCCACGAGGCTGACTGGAGGCAGCAAGCCAGATCTGCTGCCTGAAATGAGCTATCTGCTCCCCAGGTACTGTCCCCCAACAGACTGCCTGTCCCCATGGGAAGTGAAGGCTCGCCATCTGCCTTGCTCTCACCCTGGCGTGTCCTTGGGGTGGTTTTGACCCTTCTCCAAATCCATTCCCCTGTGGACAGGGGGGATGGCACTCTTACCCCTCCTCACAGACCAGCAAGGGTACAGAGGAAAAGGGGAGATGTCCAAGCTGGTTGTGGCTTAGCCTGAGGGAACCTACAGGATTTGCTGTTGACATGAGGTGCAACACTCAAAGCAGCAGCATCACCACTGTCACACCAAGCCAACCCTCCCAGAGCCATGAGCTAAACCCCACATCCAATCCCCCTTATGTGCCTCAGGGCAGGCTCTGCTCGTGCCAGGGGCAGGTCCTCACCTGTGGGAGTGCCGAGTTCAGCTGCCTCTGGAGCTGGTCCCGCTCCCGGAGCGTCTCCTGCAGGCGGCTCTGGGTGACAGCGAGCGTCTCGCGCGTCTCCCGCAGGGTGTCCAGCAGCTTGTCCCTCTCGTCCAGCATGTTCACCATCAGCTGCTCAAAGTCAGCATCCGCCTCTGAGCCCTGGGGGGGCCCCAGCGGGTCCCCCTCGCTGATGGTGGGCATCACCTCGCACATCATGGCTGGGCTGGCTAAGGAGGGTCCAGACGGGGCTGGGGCTGTGCTGAGCACAGGTCACATCACTGTGGGCTCCTGGGAGTCAAGGGAGCCAGCACGGGAGAGGACAATGGGGTGCTCAAAGAGGGGGACTCTCCATCCCTTCCTTCTGGGTGCTAAGCAGCAGCTGGCATCACTCCAGCAGGGTGCAGGGATGTCCTGGGCATCAACAGGGTCCTCGCAGTCACCAGTGGCCCATTGCTGGCTCCCGCTGTCACCTCTCTTGGGTCCTGTGTGTCACTTCTCTGGGGTACTGTGTGTCACCACCCTGATGCCTTTCCAAGGGGCTGCAGCATCTGTGACCCACAGGCTGTTCAGAGGGGGACAAAACAACCCTTGAGGATTTGTCCCAACGGAGAGCCCAAGCCAAGAGCAGCACAGGGAGGGTCCAGGGAATGTTTGGGCTGCCTGGGCATGCCGAGGGGGGCTCTGGTGAGGATGGGCTGTTGTCCCTAAAGCTGGATGAGGTTTCACTGCTGATGTAGAAGTGTATCTCTGCCAGGCATCACAGTTCTTCGAACACCCAGCAGTGGCCTGCGGCAGAGGGGACAGAGATCAGATCCCTCCTGCTGCCCCCAAAATGCCCAGAGACCTGCCCAGCCCTCTCTGCTCCCCATCAAACCCTTAAGAGCTCCACCAGGTGGGCTCAGCACCCACGTGAATGGGCTGTGCCAGGTTGTACCTCATGCACCCACTGCACTGAGCCCAGGATGGTACCAAGCTGCACGAAACAGTAACCCTGGCACCCCAAATCCTGCAACTGTCTTTGGAATTCACATATTCTGGGCCAGAATCCCATCCCCTCTGTGGAACTCCTGGCTGCCCAGGACCCCTGTGGTCCCAGCCTCAGGGAATTTGCAGAAAATCAGGCTCCAACCTGAGTTTAGCCCAAACCTGGCAGGAAGTCACAGCAACAAATGAGTTGAATGATTGGATTAATGTTCCACTCTCCTCTAGACAGATGTGCAGGGCCCAGCTGTTCAGTGATAACTGAACCCTAGCCCATCCTCCTTTGGCCAAACCTCTCCCAGGAGACGGAGGCAGCGGCATCCCCAAATTCCTGCCCAAGCACAAGCACCAGGAATGAGAGGCTGGAGGGGAGAGGCAGAGCTGGCATTTGGACAATATATAGGCTGGATTCAAGTATGGCTGGTCCTGAGGACCCAGCCCAGGGATGATGCTGGAACCCACAGCCCCACCTTCCCTTCTGCAGCCCCAGACCATCCCAGACAAGGTGCCAGGTGGGGATTCACAGTCCTGTAGGAGAACTTCAGCCCTCTGCATCTGGGTGAGAGTCCCCAGCAGCAAGGGTGAGTGTGGCACTGCCATCCCAGCCACCATGGGGATGTGCCCACTCTGGTCACCTTCTGTGCCAGGCTCAAACTGAGCAGCAAAATGTGCCAGACCCAGAGTGAGGAGTGCTGGTCTAGTGATGCTTCTGGGGCAGGCCTCATTCCAGTTTTAAACTTTCCAGATGAAACGCTCAAGGATAGGTCTAAATATTCTGAGTCAGTCAATGTATCTGAGGCTGTGACTGCCCCATTCCTGGAAGTGTTCAAGGCCAAGTTGGACAGGGCTTGGACTGGATGAGCTTTAAGGTCCCTTCCAGCCCAAACCAGTTGTGATTCTGTGTCACTTCCCCTTCAAACTCCCCCTCATACACATGGATAAAAAGGAGCTGCACACAGGCCTGTGCCAGAGCATCTTGTTCTGGCCCTTTGGGCTGGGATGAAAGCTTGTGTGTCCAACAGCTCACTGGCACAGCAGGGACTTGCCCTGATGAAAGGCGACACTGGTGAGGAGGTGTCTTTGTCACACTAGACACTGCCAGGGCAGGGGAATCAGAACTCTGCTCTTTGGATGACATTGGCTCATCAGCTGAGGGGAAGTTTGACACAAAAAACTCTCTAAAAATAGAGAAGCTCTGGCAAAAGCAGCAGCCCCTCACTGTGCATCCTGTACGATGCTGAGAGCTGACACAGGGACATAGGACAGGGCTGTTCCACAGGTGGTGTCCTCTCCTCCCTTCACAGATTGGATCCTCAAGTGGGATGAAACCTGTTGTGGACATGTAACACTGTCCTGAAGCTTTCAGAGTTGTTCATGCTCCATCCTGGACATTAGGACTTGGATGATCAGGATAACTGAGGATTCATGGGATAACTGCACTGATTCCTGCAGCAGCCCACAAAAACAAGGCTGGTGGAGGAAAAGGTGTAGAGTGAGGGACCATTCCAACCCCTGCTCTCTTTGGGTTGAGTTGGACATGTGTCTCATCCCCGTAATTAAGCAGGGAAAATGCTTTCCAGTTGTCCTGCCCCTAATGAACAGCCCCAGGAGTACTCACAGGCATGTGGCTCCCTGTCAGCTTTCCTGGGGATAAAGTATCCCAGACTCCAGGGAAATCCAGGGCCAAGAAGAGCAGAAACCAGTCCTACCCCAGGGCTAAACCCTGTTAATTTGGCTGCAAAGCCTAAATGAGGTGACTTTCATGCCCCCTCCTCTGCTGTGCCTCTGCTCGAGGGATGACCACAGAGAAGGAATATCCAGGCTGGGGAAAGTCTGGCAGTTCTTGAGCATGACTTGAATGGCAAAATGAGCCATGTGGGCATGGCCCCAGCCAGCTACTGGTGGGGGACTGGGAGAAATTAGCAGATGAATTAAGATATATTAATCAAGACATGGAGGAAAGGGCCCTGCAAGACCTCAGTGAAGGGAAATGCTGCAGGGAATGACCAATACATAAATTTAACCAGAGTGATGATGGAATAGAAATTTATCCCAGCTGCAAAGGAGAGACACCTTTACCATGAGGAGACTGCAGATGCCAATTCCAGCAAGGCTGTGGTGATTTTCTTTCTGCTTCCCCCACGGCTGAGCACATGCATGGGTCATTCTGGAGGAGTTTTGTTTCAGTGCAAGCCTGCTCCTGCCCACAGTCACACCCTGTTATCCCTGTGTACTTGTGCAGGGAGATGGGGAGATGAGCACAGCCGGTCCCTACTCTGGGGAGGGTGATCACAGAATCACAAAGATCTTACACAGGACCGATGCTGGTCCAGAATGAATCATCCCATTCCACTGGTCCCCAAAAGCCTCTGTGCCCTGTCCCTGAGGATGCTCAATGACATATCAAACTGTCCTGGACAAGGCAACGTTGGTGACCCAAAGCTCCTCTGTGCCCACAGTTTGGGGCTGTCTCCACTGAGGAAAGTCACATTCCCACCTTGTCCCAGCCACCAGGGACACACACACAGATGTGTAAAGCAAGAGCTGCTACAACCCCCTGCAGCTGGAGCACCCCTTTGAGCAGGGTGAGACCTCCCACCACCACAGAGAGCAGCCAAAGCCCCCCTGACCTGGCCTGAAACGCCCAGGCAGGTGGGGACAGCCAGCCCAGGGCTCTTGGGGCTCTCTGTACCTCCCAGGATGCTGCTGCACTGTGAGAATCCTTCTGCCAGAGGGTCCCTGGCAGGGAAATCCAAGGGGATGCTCTGCCACTTCCGAGTGTGGCTCTGGACACAACCCAGCCCCGTGTGCCCATCCTGGCTGGAACCGTGGCAAAGTCCAAGAGTGGAAAATTCCCTGCACTGCAGGGGGACTGTCCACATCCATGGACAGACACTGAGCTGCCTCCAGCATCCCCATCATGGATCCATTCCTTCAACAACCACAGGAACTCTCCTACCCCATGGATTTTTAAGTGATCATTTCTGGATTCAACCACTGCAGCTTTCACACCAACACCACGAGTCCCAGGAGCAGCCCAGGCTCTGGGAAGGGCCAATCCCCAGAGTCAGGGCAGCTGCAAAAAGTTAATTTGGGATGTCACGGAAGGGAGCCAGGACCAGACTGGTCCTGTCTTCAAGGCCTGTGGAGCAGGGAGTTCAGTAACCAACAGACACAGGTGAGTGTGTAGGGATGTGTACGCAGGGACAGGGATACAGCGACATCCGCATATCCAGGGATGTGCGCACCAGCAGGAATGTGCAGGAAGTTCTTTTCTAGGGTCAACTCCCCTCATTTCTGTCCCACCTCAAACCTTGGCCTTGTCTCCATTCTCCAAAAGCAGAAGAATCTCACCCGTTCCCAGGTGCCTCTCCCAGGAAGCCAGCTGGAAGTGGCACACACAGGGTCTGTCCCTACCCAGCAGAGCTTAGCAGTTCCCAGGCAAACCCACACATGCCAGCGGTCACTTTGAAGGACCTTGCAGATGTCAGTCTGGGTGACAGCCCAGACAGCCCCCACACTCTGCTGTGACTGCAGCAGTAGCGAGGGCACACCCAGAGCACCTCTTTACTGCTGGAGGTCAGAGAGGCCTGAGCCCACTCCCAATTAGTGCCTGTAAATATTAACCTTTCACAGGTCTCTGGGAGAACTCCCCAAATGCTCCTGCCTGGCTTTAGAGGGCCTTAAATGCTGGGATAATCATCGGGTAGAGCTGTGAGGAGACAGCTGGGAGCTGAGCAAACAGACACTGCACAGCTCCAGCCCTTGCTGGGTATTTTTAGTCCCGTGGGGCTGCCAGGCACAGGCTTGCTGGGAGCAGGTTTCTTGCCAGGGAAAATGTGCTTGCTTTACTATCCCTCCCCCCTCCACCCCAAAATGATGCTTTCCCCCCTTTTTGGCATGGAAAACAGCACAGTCACATGTTGCCTGCTCAGAGAGGCCACCTCTCCACGACGATGCCCAGACATGGTGCAGCTGAAGGGGAGCAGAAGGAGGTTTTGCCCTAGAGCTGATGATTTGCTCGGCACAGCTCGGCTGTGAGTCAGGCTGCCCGCGGAATGCTGGGGCCCAGGGAGCACCCTGGCTTTCCCTTCCCAACGAGGCCGAGAAGCACCCACAGCTTTACCCACACATGGAGGATAGAGACAGCCTCGTGTTTGCTCTCTGAACAGCTCCCATCCCAGCCCCGACAAGAGGAAGATAAAAGTCTCGTGGCTCTGTCAGCAGGACCATCACCCAGCAGGCAGCTGGCAAAGAGGCTTTAACGCACTCCTTGGAGGCAACAAGCTCTCAGAGATTGATCATCCCATAAAAAAGCCACTCTGATCTTTTCTGCTCCTGGAAAATCCTCAGCTGCCCAGCTTGGCCTCGGAGGTGCAGAGTTGGAGTGGCAGAGCCCAAATCAGCACCCCTCACTCCCAGCTCCCTGGCATAGGAGCAGCCTCCTCTCCACTCAACCAGCCAAACTTGGGGTCCAGCACCTACACTGACCCTTCCCTGCCAGATCCAGGAGGGACCAGAGCCTGATGCCCTTTTGCTGTTAGTTTTACCTTTCAGGAACTCTTTTAATGCATGATAATTAAACATGACCCCAGGACAGGCTGCAAGTGTTGTATCCTGGCGTTCCCAGCAAGCTTATCCCAAACTCTGCCCCTGAAGACAGAGCCACATCCCAGCACAAGCCCTGTCCACCCTCACTGAAGTCAGACACCACTTGGAAGCAGCCAGAACATGTTGAGACACCAATCCCCCCTTGCCTACCCCAGGGAAGGTCAGTAGTGACCTGTTGAGCAGTGGGATGGCAGAGTGGGAACATCCTCACCATCTCTACCAAGCCACAGAGCCCATTTCTCCTACCCTCAGTGAGAGATGTGGTAATCAGAAGTTGGGGAAAGGGAGATTATTCTGCACACAAGACAAAGGGGATGCTGAAGAGCCCAGGCTTGACAGTAGAAATCGCTGATTGAGGTGTGGAACCTGGAAATATTCACCTGCAGCAAGTCTTGGAGCAGCCTTTGCCACATGCTCCTGTGGGTCATGGGCTGGGATTCCCCCTCCCAGATGCCCTGAGACCTCAGGAGAGGTGCTGTTCATGCCACAATGTCCAAAGCAGACACTAGCTGAGTTCCACGTGTGCCAGGAGCTACTTGGATCCCTCTGGACAGCCCCACAGTCCTCAAGGAGCCCTCTTCATCCTTCCCTCCCTCTATCCCTGTGCCCAGGCACAGACCCCTTTCCACACACTCCACAGGTTTCTTAGTTTTACAAGCCTGGACTGGAGCAGTCCTGCTGTGAGATGAAGCATCCTGACTTCCCCACTCTGGGTGACACCTGGGGAAAAAGCTGCTTTTCATGAAGAAAACAAATCAGCAGATACAGCCTCATCCCAGCTTTTCTCCCAAGTCCCCTCATTTATTCCCAGGATACACTGTGGGCTCTTGGGACCTGCAGTCCCCTGAGATGGACAAGGAAGATCCAGTTTTCCATGGGGCCCATATGGTGACAGTGCTCCCACATTCCTTAATGCGGCCTCGCTGCTGGCAGGGAAGTGCACAGATGGTCCCTGGCTGGTGCCAGGGGCTGCCTGTGGCCAGGACACACAGGGATAACAAGGGAAATGAGGCATTCTGGCTGGAAATAAGGTGCCAGTTTTTAGCAGCAGAGGGTTGGATTCCCATTCCAAAAGGTGAGATGGATTTGCCAAGATCGGGGCTGGGAATGTGGTGAGAAAAGATGCAGCAGTGCCTCCTCTCTCATCCAGGTCTGAGAGGTCTCCTGGGGTCCCCACACCTGAACCAGTGTCCTTTGTCCCCAAGGGGACAATGTCCAACTTGTCCCTTGTTGGAGATGCAGCAGTGGCAGAACAGGACATTTGGGCAGCATCTCCAGGGTTTGGAGCTGTCTCAGGTGTTGTGAAGCCCTGGGTGCCCCTAAAGGGTGGGGACAGGGGACACTGCAGCAATAAAAGGCAGCTACTCCCAATATCTTACCTTAAGGGACACACTTCTTCCAAAAGACTTGCTCCAAAACCATGAAGCAGTTTCCACCTCAACCCTTGGTCACTCAAGTTGCTAAACCAGAGGAGAATCCATGAGGAAAAATGTCCAGATCTGACAGTTTCCTTGCAGGGAGCAGTAAACGCTAGCATTGTACTGGTATTTATACTTCCCAGTGGGAGGGGAGGCATTACACGCCACTTCCAGAGGGTATTTTCAGACAGCCACCTGCTCCTCATTGTGCAGAGACACAATTGTTCCTCAGCAAAACCTTATCAGACAAGGAGCCAAAATCTGCACCGAGCCCTGGCGGGGAAAAGGGGGCTGAGCCCCCAGGGCTGGTGCCCAAATGCGGTCACACAGACATCTGCAGGAGCCTACAGGACACTGTCACCTCGGGAGGTGTTGTGGGGGGTCACGTCGGGGATCCTGACTCAGTTTCCCTGTTTCCAAAGGGGGCCACGTGTCCTCCCCTGACCCCAGAGACAGGCAGGATCTCAGGATATTCCAAGGAGGAATGTGGCAGGGGCAGAACTGCCAGGGTAGAGCCACACCAACCTCCTGCCCTTGCACTTTGGGTGATGTGACAGACAGAAATGGGTCTTGGAGGGGCTGCAGCCTGGATGATCCCTCTGACAAGTGGGATCCCCAAGCCTGGCCAAGAGATTCAGCAAGCCCAGGCTCACCTTGAGACTTCATCCCTCAGTTTGCAACAGCCAAAGACATGGCTGGGAGGAGAGAGGACCACAGATCTGAGGATGCTGCTGAAGCCCTGAGGATCCAGGAGTCTGTGTGGTAGCACAGTCAATGTGGTTGCTGGAACACAAGCTGGATTACGCTCTGTGGCACAGCTGCCCCAGTTGGCATGAGGGGTTCACCCGAACCAGCAAAAACGCAAATCCTCCAAATCCTGTAATCACATGCCACTCCAGTTACTTGCACCCAGCAGCATCACTGAAAGACAGGACTGTGGAAATGGTGGGGAAATCCCAATTCCTTTGGTGCACGAGAGGTTGGAAAACCACAATGTGCCCTGGAAAGGAGGAGCTGGATGCACCTGATCTATGAGACCAAGCTCACATCCCTCTTCCAGGATGTGGTTTGCACTCAGATCCATCCACAGGGACAAGGAAGGGTTTCAGCAGCCACCAAACCGACACAAAAAAGTGAAAATTCCAGTTACAACCATTTCTTTTTCCAGATGTTCCTCTACTGTATGTACACATGGCTCATCCATCCTTTTATTCCATAACTTTGCAGCAAAACCCCCTGTCCTTTGCTCTGTTAGGCCAAAGTCACAGAATCCCAGAAGTCCAGAACAGTTGGGGTTGGAAGGGACCTCTGAAGATCATCTAGTCGAACATCCTTTCAAGGTAGGGCCAGACCCAAGACAGGTGACAGGGACACATGCAGGTGAGTTTGGAATGTCTCCAGGGAGGGAGACTCCACACCCTCCCCAGGCAGCTGTTCTGGTGCTCTGCCCTCCTCCATGTGAAGAAGTTCTTCCTTGTCTTGAGGTGTTGAGAGTCTTTGATTTCTCTCTCAAGGAAGGTTACAGCAGCAGAAGGAAATGCAATCCCTACAGAAGCAGCACATTGAGGTGAACCAGCCCCTGGGTGACTCTGCCAGGGAAGGCAGCACTGGGATCCATCCCAGCAGTTGGGCTGGTTTCCAGCCCAAGATGGATGCAGACTCCTCTGACAGGGAACAAAGCACAGGGAAGTGATCCACAACCATTGGGAGAAAATCCTGTGTTTGTCACAGAGGGGGCATAATTGCAAAGTCCCCTTAACTTTGAGAAAGTGAGGGTTTGTGCCTCAGTTTCCCCACAAGCAGGGCACAGCTTCAATCCTTGCTGAGAGACAGAGGAATGGCTGGTGATTTTCCATGATTTCACTACAGGTTTTGCCATGGGTACATCCCTCCTGACACTTCTGCTGAGGAGTTATCTCATCTGGGAGCCTGCCAGGCTTGAGCGGGGGGCCTCCCCCTCACTGCAAAACCAGTGCCTGCCCTGCTTTAGTCACACCCCGTGATCACTTGTGGTGTTAATTTATTCATCGACGAGGGAAGAGTCATCAGCTCCAAGGGGGGCTGAGGAAATTTGTGCCACGGGTGCACCTGAGCCCTGCCAAATGCTGTGGAGGTGCCTCTTCACTCACCCAGGCCCTGGCACCCACACCCAGCCCGTGTCCAGCCCAGGGCACAGGGGAGGCTGCTGCTTGTAAAGAAACCGCAGGGCAAACCCCACACGCACCTGACGAGCTTCCACTCCTGGTCTGTCCAAGATCCAGGGTTTCCCCCACACCACCATCCCACTGGAATCTCTCCCACCCCCTCAGCAGCCCTCCCTGCCAGCCTCAGCAGCGACAACCAGTCCCACACAACAGCTGTACAGTGCCCAGGTCCCAGTGCACAATTGGGCCACCAGCTCCAGGACTGGGAAAGTGGCTCAGTGAGCTCCCTGGGGCCCAGAGCAAATCTCACCCCCTGCCCTGCTCGGGCGGGTCTCCAGCATTCTGCCACCACAGAATCATAGAATGGTTTGCTCTGGAAGGGACCTTGAAAGCTCAACCAGTTCCACCCCCTGCCATGGGCAAGGACACCTTCCATGAGACCAGGATGCTGCAAGCCCTGTCCAACCTGGCCAACCATCTCTCACCAGACTAAATTATGAGTGGGCTTGAGGAAGAGCCTAGGGAGAGAGTTTGGAGTCAGGGAAGAGGCAGATGGGGCTTTCAGTGAAATTTGGGAAGTGTTAGCAAGTGTTGAGAGCCACAGTGGGCAGAGCAGGGATGTGTCCAGTGCTGTTGGCTCTAGGTTGGACAATAGCAGGCGCAGGAACACATCCCTGCATCACACTTCGGGGTTTTGCAGGCACCACAACCTGCAAAGGAATGCCAATGGTCCTGGAGCACGACCCTGGCCCTGGGGAGGCCTCCAGAGCTCAGTAATTCACCACCAACCACCCCAACACACAGAGACAGGGCCCAAGACAGAGTCAGAGACAAGATTATTCCGCAAGTTTCCCTTGTGCTCCCCATTCCACCTGCAGACAATCCAGGCAGGGCTTCCCTTTCCTCCATCCTCCCAAAGCACAAAATGTTTTAGTCCTTCCTGTTTCAGAAGAGTGGTAACGTCACGGCTTGGGCACTGGATGACCCCAACCAGAGGTGACTGAGATGGTTTCAGTAACTCAGGTGATGTGGGGGGAGGAAAATTCCCCCTTGTTTTCATCCCTTCTGTTGTTCCTTGCCTGTGCTAAGGGACTTTAGCAATTACTTAATTCCTTTGCTGATAGCACAGCTAGTTCCTAAAGAGCCTTTGTCCAGATGCTGTGGTGGGCACTGGGACATCAGTGGGATTCTCAGTTCTGGACACTCAGGCTTTGAGGATGAGCAGATCCAGCACCAGGACAGCTCTACAACATCTGGCAAGGAAACACAGGATTTACCACAAGCATCTCCACTCCTACTGGGACATGTAGCTCCACACAGGACAAGGCAGGACTGTGGGGTTAAATCCCTGCCTGACTGAAACCTGTTCTTCCTTCCAAACACCCTCACACCACAGCCCTCCCTCGCCAAGCCAGGCTCCTTTGGCACCTTGGCTGTCCCTAACTGGTTTGGAAGGGGTGGATGAATCCCAGCAAGGAGCAGGCAGAGATGGAGACAAACAGCCCCATCCACCCCCAGTCCAGGCTGGAATGACCCCAGTGCTGTTTCCACGGTGCCCACGCTGGGGAGGGCCCAAGGCAGCGCCAGCTCCCGATGGCTCATCCCTGACAGGGACAGGACACGGCAGCAGCAGCTGTGCAGGGACATCTGAGGACAGTGACATTAAAGGGTGGCTGGGGGCAAGGCTCAGGCACCGGAGCCCTGTCTGCTCTGTCTAAACCCACATCGAGCAGGGTCACATCTTCAACACACACCCTTCAGGTGCAAAGTGGGCCCCCAAAATGAGCCCCAGCAAAAGCCACCTGGCACACACGGCACACCCAGTACACCTGGCATATCCAAAGCCACAGTGCTGCAGAAAGGACTCATCCTACTCCTGTCTGGTATCTTAAGCCTCGTTTCATGCAAGAAGGACTTTCTGGTGGAGTCTCTGCCCTGCACATCCCAACTCCTGATGCAGGGGAGGATATGCCCAATCACCGCACCAGCAAGGCAGAGGGCCTGGAGATGCTGTGCTTTAGAAGGAAAATCCAAGTTGTTCCTCCTTAGGAGAATTGTGGGATTAGCTCAGCCCTTATTAAGCATCAGAGGAACCACAGAAAGTACCTCAAAAATAGTGTGTCATGGAAAAACTCCATCTAGAGCTCATTCCTCCTGGATATAGGCCACAAGGAAGATATATGTGATGCAAAAGTCCAGCTCCCTCCAGAAATCCCAAGTACTGGAAAAGATCAGGAAGAATAAATCAAGGTTTGCATGAATGTGACAAGCTGTGTTGGATGCAGCAGGGAATTCTAAGCAGAGACCCTGAGGGCTTCAGCCAGCATGGGATAAGCAGAGAAAGGGACCAGAGGAAACACCATGTCCTACCACTGCTCCCCTCTTTTGGGGATTGGAGAAAACAGAGAAAGCTTCAAATTGAGGGAAGTAACACCAAATTGCTCCACAAAGTATGGGGAGAGTGGTGGTTTGCAGAGGGGCAGCAGCCTTCCCCCATTGCCGCAGAGCTCTCATCTGGGCATGTATCATCTCAAAATCCAGCACTGGGCATTAGTTCGACTCAATTTCTAACTTGCTCCCTCTCAAAATGTCAGCTTCATGGAGCCCAGCTAATGCAGTGTCCTTGGTGTCCCCAGGCACTGCCCTGCTTGGCACGAGAGCCACAGGAGCCCTGCCCTTGTCCTCACTGTGCTACCCACAGGCTCCCACAGCCATCCCAGCTCACCCAAGGGGGGGCCCCAACCATGGCACCATCGAGCCTGACCCCTGCTTCGGTCCATCACTCCCAAAGGGCACCCAAAAAACACTAAACCTGTTTCACCCTTTGGCCCAAAGCTCCTGGGAGCAGCACTCTGCTACCCCCAGTACTCTGGGAGCTCCTGCATATGCTGAGTTCACAGGATCCCAGACTGGTTTGGGTGGGAAGGGACCTTGAAGCCCATCCTATTCCACCCCTTGCCAAGGGACACCTTCCACTATCCCAGGTTGCTCCAAGCCCCGTCCAACCTAGCATCAGAAACAATCCCCTGAATCACCCCAGGAGGTTAGAGCACGATTTGGCCAATCCGTGAGACATCACCAGGAGAGGAAGGACACATCTGCAGCTCAGCAGGCTTTCAAAAGAATGAAATGGGGGTAATTACACTGGTACACCACTGGTGGGAAGAGTTGCAAGGTAGGGTGGTTTCCTACATAGTCCCTCTGTTTGCTTCTGTGGACACTCAGAAAGGTGGGGGTCAGGACACCTTAAACTCCCTTAGGGAGGAATGAAGGAAAGGGGATATCCCAATGCCTTGGAAAACATCTGCTGCCTGAGCAGAGGATGTTGTATGCTCTCTATTAAAAGCTAAGAGTGTATCAAAGCTCACAAGGCTTTGGAGCTGAGCAATGCTTTCCAGAGGGTCTAGTGACCATTTCTGCAGACAGCTTTAAATTTCTGGCTCTTTTACAACACAGTTTTGGACCCTCTGCACCCCCCAGTGCCTGTTCCTGCAGATATGGGAGCAGGCAGAGCCCAGCTCCAGCAGCAGTGGCCAGTTCAGGCCATCCCTGAGCCCCAGCACTCAGCAGTGCCAGGCTGTACTGTTGCAGAGCTGCAGCCCCTCCAGGGCAGCACAGGCAGAAACCCCAGCATGTGTCAGGACTGGTGTGATGCTCACCCGAGCAGAAATGGCTCCCTGCTCAGCCTCATGTGCCCTCCTCCCACCTCCCCAAGTTCAGAGCTGCCTTGCAGGCACCAGCCCACCTGAGGTGACCTTCACCTGTCATGCCAGTACGGGGACATTCACTGAGTGATGCTCACATGTGAACACCTGACAGACAGAGTTCCCTGACCTTGTCTCCTCTGGGTAAATGCACCAATTTATCTTCACCAGCTCTGGAAGGTGCCTGGTTTGGACAGCTACAATTGCTTCCCTGCTGAAATACAGTGATTCCAGGCCAGCTCACCTGAGTGATGATTGCTGCTGGGTTCCACCTTGCTGCCACCATGAGCGGACCTTCAGCCCATGCAGACACAGCAGCAACACCTCCCTGGTGCAGGAATGCACCCAGTGCAGGCACTCAGAAGGATGGAATTTACCCTGCATCCTACTGGTAAGTAACTGGAGGTGGGATTTTTGTGCCTTGCCCTTTGCAAAGTGTTTGGCCCTGCTTAAGAACATGGTGGACTCTGATAACATGAACTCTGGACTCTGAAGAAGGTGGTTGGACTCAGGCCTTGACAGGCAAAGCACTCCCAGAAGCTCTGGGAATGCACATTAATACCCACCCTGCAGACCTCCCATCCTTATGGCACAGCATGAGGTGCTGTCCAAAGGCCCTTTCTCCCCTCCAACATCACAACTAAAGTTGTTGGTCACCCTCTGTCAGCTCAGCACAGTCACCTTCACCTGCCTGGACCTGCTCAGAGCTGACAGGGTGCTCCAGGGCTGGGCTCACATTCAGCAGTGCTCTGCATCTTTACAGGCCATGAAGCCTCTCCCAGAGTGCTCCCACCCTGGATGTGGAATGAACCTGAACAGGATTCATCTTTCCCTACAGCCAAAAGCCACCTTCCTCCCAGGCACTGGATCCTTCTGGCACCTTTGCATGTCCAAATCCTTCCATGCATAGAGCAGGGATGGATCTGAGCCCACCTTGCTCCTTGCTCTCAGGGATTCCTGAAGAGCATCAGACAGTTCTGAAGGTTGAAATGAGGTAAGGGCCTAAATATTCCAGAGTCGAGGTGGAATCTAGTTGCTGAAGCTCAAGAACCAAACACCCTCCCAAACTGGGTCTCACCATCTTCTCTGCCCTTTGCAAAGTATGTGCCTCCTCCAGCTGTGTCTGGTCGGGGAAACATGGGACAGGGCAAGGCAAGAGGGTTTCTGGGTCAATCTGAGTCTCCTGAGGGGAAACAGATGGGTTTTCTGGTGGGTACTGATGTTCTGAAAAGCAATTACACATGAAGACATCCCCAACAGACTCTCCTGTGCTCTGGCCCAGAGCCCAAGTCATCCTGGGTTTGGATTTTAATTAGTCCCATTTTAGTATCTGCTCTCTCTTCCCTACAGATAATGATTTAATTATTACAGACATGTCTTCAAATTAGCAGCTTCCTCAGTGGATTATTCAGAGCTCCTCAATTACAGAGCCCAACTCACCACCATCACAAGAGAGGCTGGAGAGAACAAAGGAAGCCCAAAAGGCTTCCTGGAAAGAGGAACCATGCAAGCACCCATAAAAGCAGAAGCCAAGCCCTTCTCCTCCATTTATCCAGGTCTCTCTCACAGCTGGACAGGAAACCTCGCTCCAAACCATGCCCAAAGAGTTGCATCATGTGTGACCATGGCCCCATTTCCCCACCAGGCCTTTGTACTCAGCAGAGCACAAGCAAGGTGAAAGGACGCAGGATGACCTGGGACATGGAGCCACCTCTGTGCATCCTCTTCTAATGGGATCACAAATTTTGGGGATCCCCCAGCAGAAGGGACATTGTGGGGACCTGCTGAGGACCTACTGCCAGACTACAAGTGCCCCTGTGCTAGGTGTCACCCAGTAAGCTCCTCGCCGCGGGAGGGACCACAGGTGAGGTGTGATCAGGCAGGGGACAGGGAACAGGGACCAGGAGGTAGGAATGGCAAGTCCGGTCTCCTCTAGCAGTGGGGTTCAGCTAGGCCACTGGCCTGAGGGATGCTGGTTGGAGAGAAATCAGCAGAACAGGCTGCCAAAATAAACACCAGAGATAAATGCAAAGTGAAGGAAGGGGGAAATCTTCACAGCGCAGGTCTACAGCAGATTTGGTGCCAAGGAGCAGGAACTCACCTGCACAGGAGGGAAGTCCCCAGCTGAACTGCAGACACGTTGCTCCCTCACTGTGAGATGTGGGCAGAGCATCTCCAGGCTACATGAATTCCAAGCAAACTCTCCCCCACAGCCTGGCACAGACTCACAGAGTATTCTGAGCTGGAAGGGGAGGTCCCTGTCCCCAGGCTGGACTGGGACAGGAACAGACACCCTCAAGAGGTGCCCCATCCCTTGCTGCAAAGGGCGACAAACTCCAAGGACATCCCAAGAAGCACCTTGGTCCACTGACACACTTGAGTTCCTGACCCCACATCGTGCTTCTCCCAGGACCGCCAAGATTTCCCTCACCAGCACTGCTACAATCCCCAGATTACTACCAACGGAACCAGATTCTGCAGAAGCCACTGGGAAAGCTCTATTGCCTCTCCCTGCTGTAGCATGGGCAGGAGCAGAAAATCTCCTCTGGCTCCCCTGTCACTGCAGTTTACACTCCAGGAGATCAGCTTAACGCAGCTGCAGCTCCTACTGCTGCAGGAAAAGCCCTTGAGCACAGCCACATGTGAATCTGCACCTGCAAACACAGCCCAGGCTTCCCAAATCCCAGGCTAACGCTGCATTTGTGAGGCAGGATTCTCCTCTGTATCCCTTCCAGAGCTCAGGAATAGCAGCTGCGCAGCACAAATAACCTGGTGCTGTGGCCTGTTATCCCAGCTCATGGGCTGGGGGACACAGCCCTGCTGTCCCTCATACCCCTGGTGGGACTCACAGCCCTGTTCTCTGGACAATAAGCACCAGCCCTGCACCTCTGGCCCCGTGCCCCACATCCCTCTGGGGTGTCCCCTGGCTCTGTCCTCTCCAACAGTCATCACAAACCTCTAAGCATTCCAAGCTTTCCAGCCCATCAGCGACCAACACACTCAGGAGCAAGCAGGGGGAAAGAAAAGGCCACAATGCAACAAGGCTTTTTGGTTAAACGTCCCTAAGAAACATGCGGGTACTCAGCTCCACACAGGACAAGGCAGGACCATGAGGTTAAATCCCTGCCTGACTGAAACCTGCTCTTCCTTCCAAACACTCTCACACCATAGATAACCACAGGCTAAAGAAGATGGGAGTGGAAGTGACACACACAACACACACACACACACACACACAAAAAAAAAAAAAAAAAAAAAAAAAAAAAAAAAAAAAAAAAAAAAGATTTTCATTAACCCAATCAAACCTCCTGGAATATGGTAACAGAGGCAATAACAGACACCTCCCCTCTGGCCAAGGACAAAGAATGGCTTCCTAGTTATGAGGAAGATGAAGAAAATTGGAGTAGAAGAAAGGAAATTATTCAAAAATGGCTGAAATGTCAGCTATTATTAAAAATCCTTCCCCTGAGGAGAAATAATGACTGATGAGAACAGGGATATGATGGGGGAAGCTGAACAGACAGCACAAGTTGGGTAGCAATCACCTGAGAATGGTTCTGAAAGCCACACTGGTGACTGCAGGGGTGAGCTGTGCCTGGGGTGACCTGTGAGAAATTTGGGGTCTTGGGAGAGTGATAGCACTGCAGGTGTCAGCAGCCCCGGGACATCCCCCATCCTCGACAAGCGAGTCCCAAAGAGACAGTGAAATCCCGCTGGATTTTGAAACATCCACCCCAGAGGCGCTGATCCCGCTCTCCTGTCACCCCTCACACGCCCTTCCCGCAGTGCCCGCTCCAGGACAGGGACAGGGACGCTCCTGCTTCCCTCTGGGCACCTGCAGCGCCAGCAGCACGGCCGGGGATGCAACCGCCAGAATCCCGAGTGGAAAAGCAGCTGGCATCACCCAAGAGGGGAAACCTATCCCTGTGAGCCCCGGGGACCCGCCGCCGCTCAGCACGGCCCCGCACGGCCCCGGCGCCGCCGGCAGGGAGTAGAGTGTCGCGGCTGTGTCCCCGTCACGCAGCACTGCGGGGCCGCTCTGCCCCGGCCACGGCAGCTCCAGCCCCGCCGGGAGGCCGGCCCGGAGCCGCGCTGTCCCCGCTCCGCGGCGCGGACACAAAACCCGTCCCCGTTCCCGCCCCGCTGATCCCCCCGGCACTGCCCCAGGGCCGCCTGCCGCAGGAGCCGCTCGCATTCCCGGCGGCATCCTCCTCTCCGGGCATCTCCCTCCAACGCCTCCCAAGCGCTGCGTTTATGGACACACCCTGCCCACGGCAGAGCCCCGGGCACGGCCCCGGCTCCTCCAGCCCAGCCCTGCTCTGCCCCACATTCATACCCACGGCGTGGCCAGAGCCCTCCGAATCTGACAAGATTCACTTTTTGGGAAGCAAGAAGTGAGAGTCAAACCTCACACATTTCCTGCCAGAGTAAGGTCGCGGGCAGCTGGGACTTGGGAGCTGCGCTTGCACAGAGGTTGGACTTTTCCAAACCCAGATCGTCACCTTCAGAGGAAAACACAGAGGCAGTACAGCCATCCCAGTGGCCACTATCGCCTTCAGCATCCTCCTCCCACCACGACTCTGGACCAGCTCTCCCCTGCCAGCCTGCTCTGGTTACCGGTGTCGTCAGCACCTGTCCTGGGCCTGGAAGTCCCCTCGTATTTACACAAGGTTTGGGTACCACCCAGTGCACTCAGCAGCTGCATCAGAGTGATGAGCCTCAATTCATGCCAGGGGAATGGACAGGGGCAAAAGGAAGCCATGAAGGTCCCAGCTGCCCCGGCGACTGGTTAAACTGCGTGCTCACAAGCAGCTTCTGATTATGGTTTAGTGGCCATGATGGTATTAAGTCTAAAGTTGGACTTGATGATCTTGGAAGTCTTTTCCAACCTTGATGATTCTATGAGTCTTTGATTCTGTGATTTGGGGATATATCCTGCAAATTCTCACTTTTGGGAGAACATACTCAGACAAATGTCCAGCTCACGGGTGACAACTGACCAATGTCACTCTCCTGGTGTGCACTCTCCACCTGCACCAGCAAAAAAGAGAGAAAGCTCCAGGTAGCAGCAGCATGGGAAGATCATTGTGCTTCCTTCACCCACACCAGGGTTTTGGCAATTTGAGGCACCCCAGGGCAGTCCATGAGGAGTCAAGAGCCCTTGGAAGGAGAAAGTCTAGGCACTGAGTGATGGAGGACCTGATGCACCTTGGTCTGACAGACCAGGGTGGCTCTTCCTGGTGTGTTACTACATTTGTTCCCAGGCCAGAGCAGTGACAGCCCCTCCCTGGTATCTCCAATGGCTGGTTTTCCTTCGAGTTTCAATGGAGGAAGGAAGAAATCAAGCAGCCAGTGTCTGCCAGCTGTGGGGCTGGTGACTGGTTTCCTCTCCTTTCCAGCTTTGAAAACAAGCATTATTTTCTTTGCAAGACTAGGGAGAACTATCAGTGCTTGTATCCATGGCCTGACCATGTTGCAGCAGGGTGTAGGGCTCCCAGGGAGCAGCCAGCCCTGTGAGTGCTTTCCTCAAGCCCTTGCTCCTACGCTGCTGCATTCCAGCCCCCTCATGAACTTCCCAGCAGCAAACAGGGCAATCACATGGAGGTAGAGACAGAAAAATCCAAATACCTTCAATACAAGGTCTCCTAAAGAAACACATCCCTTTAGAGCATCACTCCTGTTTTACAGCTCAGGACCTCCCAGCTGTGCTGAACTTCCATTTGCACATCTATCACACCCAGCTCTGCTCCCAAATCCCTTTCAGTGCCACAAAGCCAGTTTGTCACTTCTCCCCAAGATCACAGCATGTGACATCAGCCCTTGGCTTCATTCACAGTTCCCATGATGAGCTCTCTCTGCTCTACCACAAGCCAGCAGGGTCAGGAGGCTGAAAGCTGCTGGAGACAAGAGACTGCTGCCTGCACACACAAGTCTGACCAGTGCCCTGTGTGAACTGGAAACACCAACAAGCCCTCTGCATTCACTCACTGAACAGTGAACCTCTGAATAGAGACTTGGCTATCAAAGCAAAACAGTTGGTCCCCTTTTCTGTACCCCACACCTAAAAGCCAGATGTGAAAACGTAAATTGTGTATTTACAAAGAGGACAGAACTGACTCCCAGGAGTTAACAGAGGGCTTTGAAGGTATTTTGTTTGATGCTACATGAAGGCCCCAAAATTCATCATTTCCTCAATGAGATGGGCCCTCCGTGGCCACCAGAGAAGGTGCCATCATTTCCATCCTGGACCCCACACACCTTATTATGAACATACCTCCCAGCACAGAGAGTAAAGGTAATAAATGTTGATTTCCCCTCAAATTGACACAGCTGCTGTGTTACCTAAAGGCCAGATCTGGAGGGCAGAGTGTGGCCCTTTGGAGCGCAACAGATGTCCTGCAATGAGCCATGAGCAGTATCTCAGGCAGGAATGGAGGCTGTGCAATGGCCAAGTCATTGGAGAATTCAAGTGCTGGTTTTTTTAGGCAGCAGGAGGACATGCGGGAGAGCTCTCCCCGTGCAGGCTGATGCCATTCACTGTAGGGCACTTGGAATGAGATGTATCGACAATGTGTGATTTGAAAGCAACACCGATGCTCCTGGAGAGCCAAGCACTCCAGTATGGCTGGATCATCTGGATGACCCCACCAGCAGTGTGGGGCTCATGGCAGCCTCAGTTTAGGAGACAAAATTTCTCTACAAACATGTAAACATGAAGGACACATGTAACAAAAGCCATTTCTGCTTGCAGGGATGCTTTGGCTGCCAACTCCAAAAATTGCTACTGTGAAAGTTTGCTAACTAAACTAACTAGAAGCAGATGATCAAAAGCAGGAGAAATGCTCTTTTTTTAATACAGCAGACCAAAATGTTGGCTGTAATCAAGTGATTACCCAGGTTTTGATGCTGGGGTGAAGATTCTCTCTCTGTCAAACACAGGCTGGTCTCTGGGTGGCACATCTGGATGTCAGGTAACAGCAGCAAAGCAAAGCCTATCTGGATCTGGGATCAAAGGGAAGACAGTCAGGTCAGGAGAGATGAGCCTCCTGGTTGTAATTAAAACCTGATGGGTTAAAATTAGAAAAGCCATGTTATTGAGCACATGGTGCATGGAGAGCTCAAGCCCTCGGAAGGGTTCTGGGGGGAAGCTCTCCCAGGGATGCTGGCAGTGACCCGAGACTCCATCCCATGTCCGAGTAAAGGGACATCTGCTTCCAGGAGCTGGGGAACATGAACAGCAGCTCTCCACAGACATATGGGAATCTCCAGAACTTCTGCCCATCCACTCTCTAGCACAGCCACGTTTTCCAATAAGCAAAGCTTGAAAATTTGGGTTGATGAACACCTCCATGGATCCTTCAGAGGTTCTGGTTTGCTGCTTCTCTACCCCCATTTGGCCTACTCAACCCTCCCCAGCCTGCCTTAGCCCAAATTGCTGACAGGTACAGTCCTGGCTGCAAGAGACGTGGAGATCAGGTTCCCTTTGCCCATCCAGCAGTGCATCCAGGCTGGACATTGCCTCCACTGATGCTCCAGTCCCACAGCAACCTGGAGGGACAGGATCTCTGCTGCTGCCAGCATCTCTGCACAGGGACACAGCCAACTTGATTCCATCCTCAGCAGGGTAGGAGACACATCACCGGCACGCTGGGATGGCAAAGGCTCCAGCAGAACTATGTCCCAGTGATTCCCAGCCTGGCAGATCCCAGTCCATGGCCAGAAACTGGCTGTGGCCACACCGGAATGCCCCAGGGAAATATTCCCTTCTGCCGACACAGGAGAAAAGCAGGATTTGGCTGTGTCACCCTCACACTTCACTCCCACTACCCCTTCCCAAGAGTAGGAGCTCAGCTTCACAGCATGCCAGAGAAAGCAAACACAGGAGGGAAAAATCCAAGAGCACCAGAGCCACTACATCCTGCAGAGAAACCATCCCAGAGACCACAGCCCTTCCTGAGCCTTGAAACAACACCATGCCCAAAAGAGCCCTGAAACAGCTCCCTGCACTCCCCAAATCCAAGTGTCACCCAGGGAGACCCCAGCTACACTGGGTACTCCTCAGAAGGGCACAGAGCCTTCCACCACCCCAGGACACAGACAGGGATCGGGTCTATCCCCAAAAACAGATGATGAGAGGGCACAGAGCCTGTGTCCCCTTGGACATTTGAGGAGCCTGAGTGGGCTCACAGGACACAGAGCCTCCAAGGTGATTCCTGAGAGCTCCATCTGCAAACAGAAGCATCATCCCCCAATGTCTCCCAGGGAAACCACACCCGCACATGGCACTTGGTGTTATGTGGGGCAGTGTGGGACCAGAATAACTCCTCTCCTGGCTGATCAGCATGTGAATAAATCAGCCACAGCCAAAAATAACCTCTGGACATTTTTGACTCCTTCCTGGATAACGGGCTGGGGGAGATGCTTGAAAGAAGCCCAGATCTACTTAGTTACAGCTGCCAGACACTGAATTACAGGACAGATTAAGTGGATTATGGATTTTGTACAAGCCCATCTTTCCCCTCTGCGCCTGCAGCCCCTGGCACTGGGAATGTCTGCATGGGGAGCAGTTCTAGGCACCCCCACCAAGCATATTTAACTCATGATCAAGAGCCTGAGATCAGGTTTGTGACACCCGTGTTAATGCCACAACGAGACCATAAGCACTTCCCCAATTCTGCAACCAGAAAGGCCAAGCTTTGGCAGGAGAAAATCCATGTGAGGATGTGAGGATGCTCTGCACTGAGACTCTGAAAAGGTGAGAGTTGGGCTGGGGCCAGACATCCCCTTCTCCCAGGCTCCAGCCATCTCATGTCCAACCCAGCTCCTTCCTCTGGGCTATGGACCCCCCGGGCACCCCACGGCTGCAGAGTGTTTGCCCTGTCAGAGCACATCACATCACGATGTGGCCAGGGCAGAATCTGGAATTGCAGAGAAAATTCCACCAGGTATTTCCACCAGGAAAGGGTGGAAACGAGAAGTTTCAATGCATACACCTGGCCCATGGGCAGCAATTCCGGGAGGAGGCCCCTTCCCTACGGTGTCACCCTGCCCTGCTGCGGGATGCTGCCCTCTCTGGAAGGCGGCATGTGTAATCCAGGCAGGAAGAGCCTCCTTCCTCCGCTCCCCGTCGCACAGCCCCGGCCCCGACCCCGCAGTTAAAGCAGCCGGCCCCGCTGACAAGGCGTCACCTCCCCGCGGAGGAGTGAGCCCGTGGCGGGCACGGGCACCGCGGCACGGGGCTCAGCACGGCAGCGGCTGCGGGGAAGAGGCACCGTGCAGCAAAAATCCCCGGGAACTGCCCTCTCCTGGAAACAGTTCGACACGGACAGGAGGATGGGGAAACGAGCTCTCATCTGCCACTTGTTTTCTTTTTTTAATTTTTGGATGCAATTAAAGGCGGCCGCTCAGCCGGCACCTCCTCGCACTTGCTAAGAGAAGCGTGGCAGGAACTGAAAAGCAGGAACAGAAACAAAAAAATCTGCATTTCAGATAAATTCCAGCCTTGTCAGTCCTGCAGGATTACAGAGCCGGAGACTGCGACCCACGTGCTGCTTAAAACATCAGGGTGAAGATTCAAGCTAAGGAAGGGCAACGTGGAGGACACAAGGTCAGTCCCCTTCTGGCCAGTGGCTTTTGCTGAAGGTTTGACACCCAGCTCCCAGATGCTCCTGTGAGATAGGAATCACTGCCCCGCCAGTGCTGCCCATGGCTGAGAGGCAGCAAGGCTGCTCAAGGCACAGTTTTGCACAAAAATATGAGAGAGATGAGCAGCCACTTCATTCATAAAACCACAGAATCACAGCATGGCTTGGGCTGGAAGGGACCTTAAAGTTCAGCTCATTCCCACCCCTTGCCATGGGCAGGGACACCTCCTACTAATCCCAGGTTGCTCCAAGCCCTGTCCAGCCTGGCCATAGACACTTCCAGGGATTCAGGGGCATCCACAGCTTCTCTGGGCCCCTGTGCCAGGGCCTCACCACTCTCACAGGGAGGAATTCCTTCCCGATATCTAATCTAAATCTCTCTTCTTTCAGTGTGAACCCTCTTATCCTGTCACGCCATTTCTTTATGCAGAGCTCCTCTCCAGCTTCCTTGTAGCCCATTCACACCCTCCACACAACCTCTTCTCCATGCTGAACTGCCCCAGCTTTCTCAGCCTGATTCCTCAGGCCATCCTCACCCTACAAATGAACTCAAGGCTTTTACCTTGTCCCCACAAGGGTTTCAACCTGCTTGACCACACAACAAACAGAAAGAAAATCCAATTATATCACCACAACTTTTTTTTAGCAAAGAGCCTTGAATCATTTTCCACAACTTCTGCTCCAGATGGGCCCAAGCACAGACCTGTCCCCCAACACTGCAGTTGTTCCATGTGATATTTTCCCTCCTCCCTCTCAAATGCCAGCCAGTGTGAGCACACCCACACAGGCACCCACCTCCAAGCTTTCGTCTGTTCAAAGGGGAGGCCTTTAAGCACTGAAAATTCCCAACCACATCCTCCAGGAGCCTGGCCAAACCTGCAGAGCCCATGGCAGAGCCCTCAGCCTGGGTTAGGTTGGTCACCCCACACGTGGTGCTTGGCACATCCCAAAAATCAGCCATAAGGAGGGCACTGTCATTCACACCTCTCTGGAAGGGCAGCTGGGCAATGAATCCAACAGCCTTCTCCTCAAGTTAATATTAAAAAACCTCACCGCTCAGTTTTGGGAGCTATCTGGGAAACCTCTGGCTCATCAAAGCACTCTTCAGGAGCAAGTAATTGTGAATCAAGGCTTCAAGGTTAGATAAAGAATACAGTATATTTCTGCTTTGCTAGAAACCCTGAAATGGCACTCCCCAAGCAGAGGGCAGACACTCATATCAACGTCTCTCCAGGTGCACAGAGTGGAGCCCTCCAGAGGTATTCCCATTTGGGCCCAAATTTGAATTTAGCCCCCACTGAGGATCCAAGAATGCCTCTCCCAGCTCCAGTGTGATCTTCCAGCTCCAGCACAGTGTCAGGCTCTTTCCCAGCACTGACTGAGGACGTCCACATCCTCACCCAGCAAAGTAGGACCCACCAACTCACACTCAGCCTCCTCCTCATCCCTGTCCTCATTCCCAGCCCTTAGTGGGAGCTGCCCCAAAGGACAAGACGTGCAAAAAGGTCCCTCCAAAGAAGCAGATGAGGGGTTTATCCCTGGGTGTTTTCTGAGACAGCTGAGACAGGCAAGAACCCAAATCTCCAGAATGGCTAGTTGGAGCTGCTGCCAAGCGCAGCTGGACCAAACCACCAGTGCAGAGCAAGAGCTGCTCACTGCGAAGACACAAAGCTGCACAGGGATGAGATGGTTAATCCCACAGCTGCCAAGCTGAGCTGGCCATTTCAGAAAGCCAAATCTGTCCATCAGTCCCACCACTGGTGTCTCAGGAACCTGCTGATTCAGAGGCACCCCCACCCTACTGCTGGTGACATGGGTCCCAGAGAGCCTCTGGTCTGCCTCCTGGGAAAGAGCTGCAGGAGGAGCAAGCACTGAAGCTGGGAAGGCACCTGAGCACCACAGGGTGCTAGGGAGATGGCAGCAGGGACCTGTGCTGACGGCTCCCTGAAAAATCTCCAGGGCAGTCCCTAGAGATCAGTCCTGCTCCCCAACCAGCACACTCAGGGAGCAGCACACTGTGATGTCTCTAAGAGCACAGGTACCTGAGACTCTCAGACCATCAGAGACACAAAGACACAAACTTTCCATCTCCTGCTGCATGGGCAGCACCACAACCAAGAGACTCCCAAACCACAAAGGCACATTCATCCAGGTCCCAAACTCAGCTCACACTTGCCTCTGGACCACCTCCTGCTCACATAGTGGCTTGGTGGTATCAAACCCACCAGGAGAACCTCATTCCAGCATCCAGCAGATGGTGGCAAACGAGCAAAAATGAACACTGTGCCAACCCTGACTTGGCCAAAACCAGGGCCTCCCCAGAAGGGTTTGCATAGCTTCAACAAAACCCAGCTCCCTAAGCCAATTGCTGCTCTAATGATGTAATTTAGGGGATAAACAAGCCCTTCAAGGCTGGTTATTCAGGAGCAAATAGTGCTGTCAGGAGGCAGCTTGCTGCAGCTGTGATGACACCAGCTAACAGAGGCTGGGAACAAGTGTGGGCACAGCTGGAGCTAGCCAGGCTGGACGGATGCTCTGCTGGTCTGGGCCTGAGCACATGGACCAATGTTCAGGCTGAACCAGGTCCATAAGCATCTTCCCAGTTTCGAGCTGGCCCAGCTTGGCAGGCATTTATCTGGTGCTGAGCTCCAGGAGCATCTGCATGGCAGCATCCCCACAAGCCAGTCCAGCCCAGAGCTTGGAGCCAGGCAGATGCTCAGTAGGGCTGACACAGAGCTCGGCGCTGGGTGGATGCTCAGGGCTGGAGGCAGCACTGAAGAAGGCGGGAGGAGACAGCGCTGGGAAATCAGAAGAGCAGAAGAAGGCCATGGTAGGACCAGGCTCACCAGCATTCCTACCCTCCCCTCAGTGTAAGGTAGCAGCTGGGGGAGGGGATGCAAAGGGATAGTTTGGGAACATATAGGGGGCTGCCAGGGTCAGAGAGCAGCTAAAAATCAAGGCCCCCTCTCTCCCCACTTCTGGATTAAGGAATCAGTGTCCCCTCCCTGCCTCCCATACCATGCGGCCTCGGGGGATGTGCCCACCCCTTCACTGCCCTGCTTGCCCTGCCCCTGGGGATGGGGCAGCACATCTCCCCGGCTCTGCCCCCGGTCCGGAGCCAGTGAACTGAGAGCAGCAAGTCTGGCTCAAATGCTCGGTCTGCGGGTAGAGCCGGGGCACAGCAAGACCCCCTCCAACCCAGCCCGAGGTGAGAATGTCACCCCCCAGCTCAGACTCAACCCAAGGGAAATGGGGGAGCTCACCCTGACTCAGACACCCTCCCAAGAGGTAACGGGCTGGGAGATGGAGCCCCTCGGAGCGAGCCAGCCCCGTTCCGGGGGGGTGGGGGCAGAGCATCCCCCGGGGCAGGGCTGAGCATCCCCACTGCGGCCCCGCCCGGGGGGGCAATGGGAAGCATCCTCAGGGCGGGGGTGGCGGGGGAAAGAGAGCAGAGCAGCGCCGGGGGTAGACAAAAAACGGCAGAGCCCCCCGAGTCCAGCCCCATCGGGAGCGTTGACCATCCCCACGGGGTGGCCGAGCATCCTCTCGGAGGGCAGCAGAGCATCCCTGTGGGACGCAATACGGGTAGAGCCCTCCGGGTCCGGCCCCACCGGGGGGCTGAGCACCCCCTGGGCAGCCCCACGGAGGTCACAGGGGCAGAGCTCCTCCCGGGCGGCCCCGCGCGAGGCTGAGCATCCCCCGTGGGCAGCGCGGCCCCGCCCGCACTCACCGCCCGCCGAAGTCGCTGGAAGCCGCCGCTGCCGCCGCTGCCGCCCCGCCCACTGCGTCACCGTCCCCGCCTGGACACGCTCCCGGCCACGCCCCAGGGAGGGGGTCAGGGGAGGATCTGGGGCCGGGGTCCTGTCGGGGTCAGGAACCCCCTAGAAAGGGGAGGAGCCCCCACTTCGGGCGTTAAAATACTTTCAGGAGTGACAGAAACCCACCCCAGGGGAGCTCTCCTTGAGGGCAGAAACCTCCTTAGAGGCCAGGAATCCCCCGGGGAGGACAGAAAACTCTGAGGCAGGGCAGAAATGCCCCTGTGGGAGTAGGAAACTCACTTATGGGGAAGGTTCCTCCCTGGGGGAGGTACAGGAATCTCCCTGGAATGGGCAGAGAACTCTCCTGGGGGCAGGAACCTCTTCAAGGTTTAAAAGCCCCCATAGGGGCAGGACTCCTTAGGGGTGTTGTCCAGCCCCGGAGGGAGGGAGGCAGAAGCAGTGGGATGTCCCAAGCCCTGGGTGCCCCTTCTTTCCCCCGCCCCACACTGGGAGCAGCAATGAGGCCAGGCAGAGACCTCCAGACTCTGCCACAGCCCCCTCTTCTTCCTCCAAGGCTTGGTTCCCTGCGGGGAACGAGATTGGTCACCCTGGGCTCCTGTCAAGGATAGTCTTCAGCATTCCAAATGGGATGAACTTCATGTGGCAGCAGTCAAAAGCCCAACCTGCTCCATCATCCTGCCCTGCACAGGGGCATCCTTAACAAACAATTAATTTGGGGGCCTAGGAAGCACAGCCCCTGGCGCAGCCTTTGGTATCCCTCTGTAGTCCTCACCCAGCCTACCAATGAGGGGCCCCTTTCTGTGGCCCCACTGGGAACAACTGGGATCAGTAGCATCATCACAGAGCAGCACCTTCCTCTCTCCAAGAAGGACATCAAGCTCATCCTCAGGATTTTTGCTGGAGGACCCTGGGGAGGTCTGTCATAAATGCCTCCAACCCACAGGAGGAGGGAGTGTGCTGGATCCACCTGCCAGCCAGACTCAGGAACAACTGCTTCAATCCCAAGAACATTTTATCTGTTTTCCACATGCCAGTTTTCTAAGCCAAGACAAGCTTCACTTTTTAAAAATAATACTGTGATACAGTTCTCAAATGACAATAGTGATCATTGGATCAGGATAATCCAAGGAAAACATTTTCAAGTAAAGAGGTGGGTGCAAGCCAGTAGTACCAGGATCTGGTTTATTGACTACCATCCACATTAATTCTTATCCATTGCCTTAAGAACAGATGGACTAGGAATAATCATTCTGTCAAGGAACAGCTGTCTTGGTTTAGATAGACAGGTATCTGCCAGGGAAGACTGGAGTCTCCCTTGAAATGTAAGCCTCTCTCCCCCTTTCCAAATTATTATAAATTTGCAATTAAAAGGCTGTCAGGCAGATTTTGGGAATAGGTATAGCAGTTCTTTACTAGGGATACTAAAAATACAAATGTCATAATACAAAAGAATAAGCAAACAAACAAGAAATCCTAGAAAACCCTGATAGTCAAAAATACAACGTCATGCCCAGTTGGTCAGGGTGTTGGAAGCTGTCTAAAGTAAGCCCTCCTGGAATGGAAGATGTAGTTCTGTTGGAGTAGAGATGGTCCCATAGAAAAAGAGTCCAGTAGTGGTGAGATGGGTCCTTCCTTCAGGAATCCAGTGGAAAACTGGAAACTGGTGACACTGGTGGCTCTTTTATCTAGTCGAAGATGACTTGGCTCCTCCTCCCTGGGTAGAGCATCTTACAATAGTATGATGTAATGTGTCATGTCATTGGTGAGCTTTAAGGGTCCATTAACAGAAGATATTCCCATGGGGGTAGTGGAAGAATGAACAGATAAGCAACTCTGCCCCATCTGATAAGCAACATGGCACCATCTGAACATTGCACCACTTGACAAGCAACACTGCACCATCTGATAAGCAACATTCCACCATCTGATAAGCAATACCGCTCCATCCGGTTTTTAACAGCTGTCTTCTTATCAGAGAAGGCAGTTAACCTCTCACCAACCGGGTTTCTCTTTAAGTATCCAACACTTGGTCTCCTTGGTAACTTATGGGAAAAAAATACTTTTGAGTAAAAAAAAAAAAAGAAAGGAATAAACCTAACCCCCAACAACAGCCTTTCCTGCCTGGGATGATCAGAAGTTTTCTCAATCAATCAAATTTGTTCCTTGCTGATAAAATGATCTTTGTATATTTAAGAAACACTGAGAGAAATTGGGTCAGGCAGGGAGGTTATGGACATACCAGCTCCTGGCCATGCCTAGGAAGCAGAAGGAATGTGGATTTCTTGGATTTGTCCCTATTCCATGCTTTATCCTGCTCTGGGGAGGTCCAAGAGCTGACACTACAGCTGTGAAAACATCTTACTGTCGTTCCAATCCTCTCCTAAACTTTTGTAGGAAAGGGGCACAAAGTGGGAGTGCAGCACTCTGGAGTGTTTAGAGCCATGGAGGGAGAATGGGGCAGGGCTGGGCTCTTCGGTCATTGTGTAAACCCCAAAGGAGGGGAGCAGGATTCCACCAGCCTGCCCAGTTTACCCCAGGACTGGGCAGGACTCTCAGCAAGCTCCTGGCAGTGTTCAAATCCCATGTGTGCAGGGCACAAGTCCTCAGGGAGACACAGGCCCTGAAATCACCATCAGACCCCGAGCTGCCAGTCACAATTTCCCTTTCCAAATCCCCTGGAACTAAATCCTCCCCCATGGGACAGCACCACTCCTTCAGTAAGCTCCAAGCGCTCATTTCAGCCCTAAAAAAATAGCAAATACAATTTACAGCTGGTAGCCACCCATCACTGCTCCCACCACAAAGGTGTGGGTGGCACTGGAAGCCCATGGTGTGGGCTATGCTTGGGCACTGTTTCAGTGGGTGTCTCCTGAGACTGTTCCAAATCCTCAGAAATCATCAGGATAAACCCCTCCAACACTGTATTTTTAGTGGCATTACTTTATCCTTGGCCAGGGTGTGTCTGGCCAACAGAGTTCCGGCCTCCACACAGACAGAAATACAGAACTTTTTCACCTGATTATACATTTTTAGCAAAACAAACAAACAAAAATCCAACCCAAACTAAACCAAACCAAAAAGACCCACCAAAACTGAACTCCCCCAAACCCCCCAAACCAAAAAAACCCACTTCATTTTACACTCTAAATTCCATAATTCTCTTAGAAATCTCTTTCATTTAATACTATTGTCTCCTCTACTGGTTACTGATTTCTCACTTCTTATGTTAATTAGTCCATTTCTTTAGTTATCTTTGGAAAGAAGAACTTTTGACACACAGATGGAGTCTTAGTTGGCCTCTTCTTTATCTTCATGTTTTGCAAAATGTCCTTGCAGACATTTGAATGACATTGAAAGACAAAATGAATAAATTCAACATTTGAGATGTCCAACCTCACCAGTATGTTCTTCTCTCCCAGGCTCTGCTCGCTGAAGCATTTTAGACCTAGTTTACCAAATCTTCAATTTCAGTACTTTCCCCAATTTGCGTTCCTTCGGAAGTGGCTCATGGCATGGCAACTTTGCTATATGCTGGCAAAGAGTAATTTAAAAATAGCACACTATTTATAATTTATATATATCTACGTTATGATTAATTAAAGCAATTAATTTAGAAGTTAATTAAAACCATTAACTAAAAATATTATTTTAAGGATCCATTGTTTCCAACGGGGGGGTGTCAGTCAGGGCAATTATCTGAGTTCCTCCTTACTGGGAGCACTGGGGGAGCCTGCAATCACACCAGAACCCTTTTTACTGGGACCTCAGTTGCCTCAGCCACCCTCCCCACAGGGAGGATGGGGGGAAACCCCTAAGAGCCCCTCCTTACTGGGATGACTGGGAAGGGCAATTATCTCAGAGCCCCTCATTACTGGTAGGACTGGAGGGCGAAAGAGACACAGTTGCTTCAGGGACTCTCCTTACAGGGAGACCTTGGAGGCAATTCCCTCAGAGATCCATGTTCCTGGGAGAACTGGGGTCCCACTTACTCAGAGGCCCTCGTTACTGGGAGCACTGGGGAGCCAGCATCCTTACAGGCCTTTGTGACTGGGAGGACCAGAATGCCGCTCACCTCAGGGACCCTCAGTACTGGGAGGACTGGTGTGTTTGTGTGGGGTCCCCTCAAGCGCCCTGGTTACTGGGAGGGGGCAGTTACCTCACAGACCCGCAGTACCGGAGGGAATCCTCTTAGGACTCCCCGTTTCTGGGAGGACTGGGGCAGGGGAAATGCTGCTCAGGGCCCCTGTTAATGGCAGAACTAGGAGGGGGCAATCCCTCAAACAGCCCCGTTACTTGGACAGGGCAGTTACTGCACAGATCTTCATTACCAAGGGCAATCTCCTTAGGGCTCCCTGTTACTGGGAGGACTTTGATTTATGAAAAAGATGGATATTGATCTAATACCGATATCCAACTATGACGGACAAAGACTCTCTAACAGTTTGAAGTTAGAAAGTGTGTGTTTATCACGACGCCGGGCAGCGTGCGGGATAGCTCCCAAATACACACCGCAATTTACAGATGCTCACAGGGTCTTTTTATGTACAAGAGTATTGAATACCCAAAACACAAATGCATATTCATAACTCTGGTCCGTCCCATTCCCCACTTCGTATAGTAATTAGCCAAAAAGCAATTAAGCATGCGTAGTTTGTTCTTTGAAATGGGTCGGTGGTCCTTCTTATGGGGTGGAGTCTCAAAATGATGAAGTAAGATGGGTCTTCCTCACTTTGACTTTTTAACCTTTTAGTGTTGGTGACACCTGGATCTTGTTTTCTCAAGACTATCTGATTTATGATTACATTGTATTCTTGGAGTCTATTGGTTAAGTTGACAGGCCTCAGTCAACTTCTCGGATTTATCAGTTCTTTAAATCTGGCTTCTGTTAACAAAGGGAAGTTTACCTCATCAATATCTAGTTAACAAAGGGAAGTTTACCTCAGCAATATCTAGCTTAACTAAAGTCCTTAGTTCTTCAAAATTAATGTCTCAACTTGAACGGGGGAAATCCCCTGGAGCGCTCTTGTTACTGAGAAGACTGTGGAGGGAGAAACCCTCAGGTACCCTCAGTACCGGGAGCGGGAATCGCCTCAGGGGTCCCCGTTAGCGGGAGCACTGCGGGCCCAACCCCTCAGCACTGGGAGGACTGGGGCAGTGACGTCACAGCCTCCCTCCCACCGCCCCGATGACGTCAGAACGGCGCGCGGTGTCGCGGGGTGACGCGCGCGGGGCGGGCGCTGTGGCGCTGTCCCCGCTGTCCCCGCGGGGCCCGGCCGGACATGGCCCCGCGCGGCCGGCCCGGCGCCGCCGCCATGCCCCGCAGGGGCGCCCGCAAACGCCTCAAGTTTCGTGCCGACGACGTGTGCTCCGAGCGGGGTGAGAGCCGGGCCGGGCCGGGCCAGCGGGGCTGGGCCTGGGCCGCGGCTGAGATGGGAGCGGGGACTGTGAGGGAAGGCAGGCCTGAGGTGAGCCGGGCCGAACTCGGCTCTGCCGGTGCAGGCCGGAGAGGAGGCCTGGGCCTGCACTAGGGCCTGAGGGAGGAGGTAGTTAAAGGGTGAGCTTGGCCTGCGTGAGGGGGATGAGGGGAAGGAGGACGGCCCAGTGTCACTTAGGAGTGAGCTGGGCCCTCTCGGGTTTGTGCAGGCAGAGAGCTGCGTCCCGGAGGGATCCCCCAGCAGGGTTCTGGACGGATGTGTGAAAATTAGACCTCTTTGCCTGTGGAGGAGGAGCCTGGGACCAGAGGATCAGCCAGGCTCGAGTTGGGCTGTGTGAGGGAGAATGGAATTATATTGGCTGAGATGGTGCGAGAAGGAGAATTGCGCTGGGCTGGGCAGGGGCATGGGTTCTTCTGAGGCTGGTAGACCGATGGTCTGGAGTAGAGACTTGCTGGGGACTCCTGGCCTGCACCTCTCTGCTGAGGCTCATTTTCCTGTTTGTGCATCTCCTCCTCGAGCCTCTGTTCCTATGGGGACTGTTCCCTTTAGGCATCGTGACTCTTAGCCCTTCTGTTCCCTCCCCATATCCCCATATCTCTGACCCCTGTTTTCTGCTCTCTGCAGTGACGGTGGCAGATTATGCCAACTCAGACCCAGCTGTCGTGAAGTCTGGACGGGTGAAGAAAGCTGTGGCCAACGCAGTGCAGCAGGAAGGTGAGTGCCCTGGGGCCCCAGCCTTCTCCATGCTGCCTTCACGTTTTGCTGGCCTCTGTGTGACATGGGATATTCCTCTTCCTTAAACTGAGAAAATGCATCTCCTTTAGTGCTGAAAATGAGCCTGTGCTACTCTGTAGACAATCAGGTGTTAAGGATTTAGACAGGAAGTTTTGCAGAAAGCCTGCTGCAAGAATTGCTGAGTCTTTGTTAGTGCCTGAAATGGAAAGGCTTGGGTGTCATCTCCTGCTTGAAGCAGAAAATAACATGATAAAAGTCTTTATTACTTTATTACCACATATAAAACTGTAGATACCTTTATTAGCAGGTAAAGTTCTTTGCAAGTAAGGTTGTGATAGTTCTGTGAAATGTGTTGCAAGGAGGTCTTGGGAGGGTGTTTATTTGGTGAATTTTGTAAACAAGGAGTTTTCCTGGAAAGGTAGTGCAGTATTTTGTTATCTCCTTCCTCTTCCTCTGGGGGTTTTCTGCACACCCCACTTGCTTGAGACATAGTGATGTTTAGGCCTTTTAAATGTAACTGGTCACACTTGTTGAAGATGGATGTTGTGTTGATAGTGATGACTGAACTTTTCATAAAGGGAAACTCTTGGTTTGCTGCTGAAATCTTGCATTGTTGGAGACAGTATACACTTAGCATGAGTGTCTGTCAGGGGCAGTGGTGCTCCTGAACATCTCTTCAGCTGCTACTTCTCAAGCTTTTAAGATCAGGGCACTTCCCTCTTTTGTGGCCTCCTTTGGGGCTTCCCTCCTCCCATTCCCACTCCTGTTCACCCATCTCTGTTCTGTCTCCTTGAGGCAAAGTCCGGCACTTCAGCATCATGCTGGCAAACTGCTGGTGTTCTGTGCTCCCTGCCCCCAGCATCATCTGCTTCATCATGTTTATCTCCTTTCCTGCTCTGCTTCTGGCTCACCTCCACCTCATCCTGGTGACTCCTGGTGACAGCAGTTCCCTGCCCACCGTTTTCCCAGGTCTTTGTAGTGCAATCTCAGGGGTTTCCTCTCCGGATTCAGGGATCCTCGGGATCTCTCCTCCCTAGCCCCAGGGCTGTGCTCCAGCCTTATCTGGTGCAGCCATGACCTGCTGCAGCCTTATCTGGCCCAGCCTTATCTATGCATCATGGGGTGCCATGCATGGAGACAGGAGCTCCAACCTTTGGCCTTGTTGCCCTCCAGAAGCTTGGCTCAGGGTAAACAGGGTAAACCCCGTGCTGGGTGTGACTGCAGCGGGCAGAGTGCTTCCCACAGCGTGCATCCTTGTCGGAGCTTCACCAGCAGGGGAATCGTGGCCACGAGGAATTTTTCTGGGCTTTTTTCCTTCCCTTTCTAATGCCCAAGATGGGAGGAATACAACAGTGAGGTGAAAAGAGGGTGCCTCTGTTCAGTGGACTCGTGCTGTTGGCTCAAAGGTTGACTTTTTCTTAGCAGAGTGGGGTGGACTCTTCTAAACTCCACTCTGGGTCTCTGTCAGTTTTATCCTCTCTTGCTACGCTGTATTTGATGTCTTAACTCACTGTCATTTGTGTTGCCACCTATTTCACTCTCTTTTTACCTATAAAAGGTCATGTGGAGAGGGCAGTAGGATTTGGCAGTAGGGGAAATAACTGCCATGAATACATCCAGGTGCCAGGAAAGCATCCAGTTTACAGAACAAACTGTGCATAGCGAGGTAGAACTGGTTTAGCAAAGCACTGAGGTGTGTCTAGTCAGTGGGTACAGTTAAACCCTGTCTGAAGACTGTCTTTCCATCTGCTGTCTTTTCATTTTAAAACCTTGTTTGGTGGGTAGAAATGAGAATATTTTTCACCTGAGTTTATGTTCAGTTTCTTAATGTTGTTTGTTTTTCTGCTACTCTGTCCCTGTGATTCAAACAGCACATTTTGCTCTTCAGTGGCTCTGGTGACTGCAGTAACTGAAACTGGGATGTGTAAAACCTTTCTGGGCTTCAGTTTGTGCTGGGTAGAAAAGCTTGAACGCTGTAAGCCTCCTCTGACCTCATGGTCATGTTCTATTCTTCACCCAGCTTGTTGGGTAGAAATTCAGTTCTTGAATGAATTTCACAGCCTGTTTGCAAAGCCTTTGTGCTGCTATGGTAGTGCATGTCTCTCTGGCTGTGCCTCACATAGCTGTAATGTAGGACCACACCTTTCTTTTCCCAAGACTGTCATTACTGACTCACATGTGGATCTTTCTGCCCTAATGAGCTCTCAGCTTACAGATAGAATTCTAAAAAAATATTTCTGAACAGGGATATGTCTAAACCTGTCCCCATATACAGAAAAAAAAAAAACAACCCCAAACTCCAGGTGACTCAACTGGCTGTTTTCCTTACTAGGTCAGAGTCTTTCCCTTCACTAAATTCCAGGTTAAGTGGAACTCCTGCGCTCTTGACACTGAGTTCCAGCCCTGGTGGGTTATGTCATTGGCCACAGGATGTTTGTCCTGCTGCAAAGGGAGTGAGTCTTCTCCGTGCTCATAAAAGAGTTTGAGAGCAGGTGCTGGCTCCAGGCTGGACATGGCCATGCAAGGCACCTCTGCTGTTCCTGGAAACCAGTTACCCCTTAGAAAGAGCCTGTTGTATTTAGCATGTTAAATAGCTTCAGCTAAACCAGTGCAATCTGCATAATGTGCTGGTAATCGTCCATATTGTTAATTCTTTAAAACAAGCAGCTGAATAATTATGTTTCCCATTCACTCCCTGCTAATCTTTCCCTGACAAGGTAATCCTTGAGCTCAGGATTTACTTGCTTGTGTCTCTCACCAGAATGCTTTAAGGCAGTCGTTCCACTGGAGTATCTCCTGAGCTTGGATCACCTTTTCCTCTCTGCTGTTGCACTTACTGTCGTTTTTCATTCCAGTAAAATCCTTGTGTGGGTTGGAAGCTTCCTGTGTCCCTACTGAGGAAGTTCTCTCCGTGTCAGGAGAGTCCTGTGACAGCAATGATGAGATGGATACCAAGGACAGCATCAACGGGAGGGCTGCCTCGAGGAAAAAGAAGAGCAAAAGGCACAAAGGTGTGGTCATCTGCCTTTCTGGGGCTCTGTGGGCTCCTGCTGCATGTCCTGCATGGAGGATGCTCATGCTGGGGATTTATAGGATGGTCACGGGGCTCTTGGAGCATTCTGGAATTTGTGTGTGCACAAAGAAATGCCAAGGGTTTAGTCACTTGTAAATCTGGTGGCACTTGGGCACAGGAGCTGTATTTGCACAAAGGCAGAGCCTGTGAGCTCCTTGTGTTTCACAAATGTCCCTCAGCCTTGGAAAACAAACACTGCTATTCCAAAATTGTGCAACTTTGCCACTGGCTCTGTGACTTCACTGAACATGGGGTGGTGGCAGCAGGTTTGCTTTGGAGTTGAAGTGCTGCTGTCCATGATGCAGTTGGCAAAACACAAGCTCTCCTTTCAGTGTGTTTCCAAGGCTGTGGTTTGTTACAAATGGGTTTAAAGGACTCTTTTTCCAGCAAGGAAGTGCACTTGATCTTAGTGGCATCATAATACATTAATTCAAGGGAGATGTATCCTTCAGCATTTAAACTTTGTGCAACTCTATAGAAATCCATTGACAATGCAGTGTAAGCAGCAAACAGCTCTGCTGGACTGGGGAGCCCTGCAGAAGTTTCTAGTAACAAGTTGTTTTCAGGTTGAGAAGCAAATTTTAACCTGTTTTCTTGGGCATAATAGTAATTTTTGTAGCACATGATCATCCAACAGAGACTGAAGGTGAACAGCCCTTCCTCTGGGAAGGGAGTTACAAGAGTTTAACCTCTTTTATTAAGGCATCCTTCAGAATTCTGGCAAAATAATATCTGAGTGGCTGGAGCTAGGAGTCTGGGAAGACAATATTCTGTTCTATCACAGCCTTTTCTTGTTTCTGCTACACGTTTAGGGAGGAAAAAACAGTGATAGAAACAGTGATGCTTCTGGCTGCCTTCTTGAGTTCAGCAGTGTGGAGTTTGATGGCTTCTTGAGCCAGAGCTGACCCAGCATAGTGGGTGTAGCAGCCTTTTTGTGGGTGTGGCTGCCATAAATCTGAAGTGCTGTGGGGAAATGATCATGTCCAGAACTTCCTTTGGCAAGTATCAGTGAGGTTAAAGAGCTGCCTTTTGTATTAACCTGCTGTCTCAGGGTTAGATCTGGCACCCTCAAGTTCCCAAATACCTCTTCTATGCCAGAGACCTCACAACAGCTTTTACTATTAGCACTGTGCATGAGTTGTGTTTTCCTTTTCTGTTCTTAGTCTTCCTAATGCTCAGTGTTGTTCATCTACTTATAGTCTTTAAAAGTATTTTTTACTCCTAAAGTTGGAGCAGTTTCTCTGGAAAAACTTGTGGTGTAAACTACAAAACACTCCAGGAATGAAAGGACTGTGAGCCCTCAGTTCTGGCTGAACAGTTCTGACACCTGAGAGGAAGAACTAGCCATTCTCTCCATCTGAATTGCATTAAAAATTCCCGTCCAAGAAGCTTTAATGAAATGAAAAGATTTAAGAAAAGCAGCTGATTGCCAGATACAGTACAGAATTTCCCTCCCTGACAGAGCTCCTACCAAAATATTGTGACTACTGCAACAAAGAATTGACAAGCCTGGCAGTATCAAAGATCAGGGTCTTCAAGTGTGAAGCAATTTTAGTGACCTGTTGAATGTGCCCTTGTGGTTAAAAATGCAGGAGCTTGGCCCTCTTTTACATGAAGTTGCCTCTTTATTTTACATCCATTTTTTATTTCTCAACTTTGGTGTGGTATTTCAGCTGTAACAGAGTCAGGCATTGAAACAGGGTCCAGAAAAGCTTTATGATTTCTACCCTTGCGCACAGAACTCATTTGGACAAGATGCTGAATAAAATGACCTAATTCTATGTGCTTTGAGCTGAGCTGCTGGATCAGAAACCTCCATAGAACTCTTTCAGATGGAATTCCTTTATGAATCTGCCACTTTGCCCACTTGTGGAGCAGGGTTAACAGTGGCAGGTGTCCAGCACAGGGGAGATGATGTGGCTGTGTGGACGCTGATGGGAATAGGGAGCTGGGCCACTGAGGTTGTACAGACTGGGGCTTGGGCTGACTCTGTGTGTGTAATTCAGCAGCCCAGTGTGCAACACGTGTCTCTAGCTGGGAATTGGTGCAGATATGGTATCCTGTGCTAATACACCTTCATTGCCTTTAGAAGACGCCGAAGGGGGAGGAGGAGGAGAGGAATATCCCATTGACATCTGGCTGCTCCTGGCTTCCTACATCCGCCCTGAGGACATCGTCCGGTTCTCTCTGATCTGCAAGAAAGCCTGGACTGTCACTTGCACTGCTGCCTTTTGGACCAGGCTCTACAGAAGGTGAGCCTAGAGGAGTTTTGAACTGGTTGTGGGAGGTTTCAGTAGAGAGCAGTTCTCTGCAGAACTGGAGATAAGGGAATAGTTTCCTGTAGGCCTTGGCCCTGTGTTTGCATATTGACATGGTGACGTGGGCTTCTCTTGACAAGGGGTTGTGGAATATTCTTCTCCCTCAAGACAAGCTAGGAGAGCTGGGGTTGTTCAGCCTGGAGAAGAGAAGGCTTGGGGAAGACTTGCCTGTGGCCTTCCATTACCTTAAGGGGGCTTATAAAAGGGAGGCAGAGGGACTTCTTATATGGGTGGGTGGTGACAGGACAAGGAGCAATGGTTTTAAATTGAGGGCGGGGTTATATTGGATGTTAGGGAAAAAAATCCTGGCTGTGAAGGTGGTGAGGTCCTGGCACTGACTGCCCAGAGAAACTGTGGCTGTCCCATCCCTGACAGTGTCTGAGGCCAGGTTGTAGCACCCTGGGATAGTGGAAGGTGTCCTTGCCCATGGCAGGGGGTGGAATGAGCTGAGCTTTGAGGTTCCTTCCAACCCAAACGATTACAAGATTCTAATACTACATCTGCTTTGGGTCGGGAAATGGATCCTTATGGTGTATTCCTGTATGTTCCCTGTAAAATCTTAGAGCTTCGTGTCCTTTCCTGCTTGGTGTGGCCCAACACTTGTATATATTAACATCTCCGAGTGTGTATGGTATGGTCAGTGCTGAAAAGCAAACATAAACAACTCACCCTGCCTCAAGCTCTAATCACAGCCACCTCCCTGTAATTGGGCCATTTTGGAGCTGTATAGTAACAGGAGTAAGTGAAAGCAAGGAGGGCAAAAGGGTGGTCAACACTTGATACACATCCTTCTGTCCCAATGCATACTACCGGGATATTCCTTCAGGAGAGAACATTTTCTTTACACAGCTCTGCCTGTTGCCCAGGAGGCACAAGCAGCAGGGGCACAGAGTAGAGAGCAGCTGTGGTCATCCTCAGCCCAGGTTTTTAGTGTGACATTCCCTGACAAAGGCTCCTTTGGAATGTTATCAAGGAATAGCACTTGATTGCAGGCATTCAGGCTGCTCAGGCAGTGGTGAGAGCTGCAGTCAGCTCAGCTGAGAATCCCTGGGAACCTGCAGCAGCCTGCAGCTATATCCCCAGCTGGTCTCTAGGCAAACTAGGAATTATTGAGAATTGTAGCAGGATGTGTGGGCTGGAAGCCTGCCTGGTGCAGGTCGGGGCTCTGAGGCTGCCATGTGATGTCCTGGCAGCAGCACAACCCCCTCTCAGCCCTCAGGGTTTACCAGAGTCCTGTGGTCGGTCGGATGTGGAGTTTGCCTCTGACAGGGCTCTGGCCCTGCCCTGCCCTGGCTGCACCCTGGGGCTGACACCTTTCCTGTGGGTTCTGCAGGCACTACAGCCTGGACGTGTACCTGCCGCTGCGCCTGCGCCCGGAGTCCATGGAGAAGCTGCACTGCCTGCGCGCCTGCGTCATCCGCTCCCTGTTCCACATGTATGAGCCCTTCGCCGCCCGCCTCTCCAGGAACCCCGCCATCCCAGACAGTACTCCCAGCACTTTAAACAATTCCAGAGTAAGTGGCATCACTCAGGAGCTGCAATTTGTCTGAGGTGTTGCTGTTTCTGTTTCGTTTTTTTGTTTTGGTTTGTTTTGTTTTTTTGTTTTTTTGTTTTTTGGTTTTTTTTTTTTTCTTTCTAGAAGAAAAACAAATGATGTGGAGATGGTCACCAGTGAAGCTGGAGTATAGGATGGTCACTAACTGTGTATTCTCAGTGGGATTTGTAAAAGTGGGCTGGTTACTTGTACTTGTGGAGTTATTCTTTGGAGTAACTTCTGCCTAGGTCCTATGTTACACCGTTTTAACTAGTGAAAGAGCCCTGGTTTCACTGGATGTCAGAACTGCCAAGGATGTTTGCAGCACTCCCCTCCTCTGAACGAGGCTCCATAGAATCATCTTTTATATGCTTTGCTTTATTCTGACACTGTCTGCCTGAGTACATCTTCTCTCTGTTACAGGCCTCTGGAGAGCTCAGGGGTGACACTGATGCCAGGAGTTGTGTCACCCTGCTTTCTTGCAGGTCATCCATGGTCTGGTGTGTGAGGGAGGCAGGGTGGTGACGCTGGGGTGAGCATGGCAAATGTGCAGAGCCGGTGTCTGCTTTGGGACTGGGCTGCACTTGTGTCAGGCTGTGAAGGGTTTGTCTGTGGTGTGGACAGGTAATTCCCTGTGCTATCCCAGCTTGGAGCACTTGCGTATCATTGCTCTTTAATTGCTGTTGACCATTAAGTCTGAAATGCCTTTGTGTCTCTTTGGTTTTAACTTGCGGCTGGCCAGTGCTCTGTGAGCAGCTTCAGCAACGATGTGAATTTTCCACCCTCCAAATCCAAGGTCAAAAACCTGTTTGTGGAGCCAAACTGAAGTGGGTTTCGTTAAGGAGTTATTCATTCTTTTCTATTCTAATATAGAGGAGTCTCATCTATCTGTACGTGACATCCCGCCTTTCTTCCTTCCCCTCCCTATCACAGGCTGTCATAGGCTCAGGGAGCATCCAGCAGCACACAGGAGGTGGTGCTGCTGCGCAGGGAAAAGCACGTGGCTCTGTGTGTGATCTTATCTCTGCATCCAGAGCTCCTCCTTCTCTTCCTGAGTCCCCAGGCTGGGGATCTTCATTCTTACCAACTGAAAAAGCAAGACATTTTGAGGAAATTCCAGTAATCCTGAGCCCAAGCTCCCACTGCTCGTGGCTGTAGGAGCTGGAACCCTGAGGCAGTGCTGGCAGGGCTGGCATTTCGGGAGGATTCCTGGTGACATCATAACGGCTTTGGTGCCCACTGCTAGTGCTTCTCCTGTACTAGCAGTTGGAGCAGGATCTTTTAAGTACAGTCTTTCACTGTTCAGCTTTTAAAAAAGGAAATTAAATGGGAACGAGACTTTGTCAGAGCAGTAGAGGTTTGATGTAACCCCTTGGTAGCATGAAGGAGCCATCCTGAGTTTGGTCTTGCTGTACTATTGCACTGCAGGACTCTGAGCTCCACCTGTGGGACTGTGCACAGAAATTCTTCAGCACAGAGGGTTTGGAGGAGGACCTGGCACTGCCTCCCCACGTTCTGGCTTTCCTGGGCTTTGGTTGTACCTTTGTGGGTTGCTGACACTAACAGCAGCGCCTACCTAAACTGCATGTGGCTAGAGGAGAGCCCAGCCCCGGGTGTGATCCAACCTAGCTTTTCCTCTTTAATTTCCTTTTTTCTTTCCCTAGCCTAGCTTGTGTGGGACACTGGAGCCGTTATGGTGTCAGCAGAGGTGTTTGCCCTTTAAAGACACCCCATTATTTTGGGCGGAGCGGCAGCCGCACGGCGCGTCTGAAGGGCAGGACGGCTGACCCGAGGACGACATCCTCTGCCCCTTAGGAGGTACTGACCTTTTGTGCTTCACTACTTGCCATGACCAAACAGGTTGCTAGACCAGCCTGTCTCTGCAGGTGAACTACAAATGCCACTGATAGTGGAGTTAAACTCAGCAGCATCTGCTGCTCATCTGACTTAAAAGATCTGGAGAATGTTTTTATTGGAAAAAACTTGAGGGCTGTTTCCTCCCAGCTGGAGGTTATTCCATGCATGTTTCTGAGCTTTACTCCACAGAGCTTTGTTGTTCACCTCATGAAGATTGTGGAGAAAAAAGGTCCTTTAAGGACTCTTGTTTTTGGATATGACTCAGAGTGGAAATAGACAGTCTTGTATCACCTTTGGTCTCTTCAGAGCCCCTGTGGTGGAGGCTGGCTCTGGCTTTGTTTTATTAGGATCACTCCATCCTGGAATGAAGTTACGTGTGCTTTGCCCTGCAGCCCAGTCAGGCCTTCTCTCTTCAGGAGAGACTGTGTATGGATCACAGGGAATTAATTCTCTTTACCCACATTATTCCTCCTTTTCCTGCTGACACTGATCAAGGATAAGACCAGCTGTGGTGGGCTGGCATCTGTGGTGTGGAAAAGATTTGAGGGATGGCTGGACTGATGTCGTGGTTTTGGTTTGCTTAATTTGTTTGTTAACTGAGAGATGGGATGTTGGTGACAAAAAGGCAAAAGCAGGCTCAACTTAGAAGCAGAAACAGATTTTATTAACATACACTTAGAGGAGAAAATAAGAAAATAAAAAACCCCCTAACACAAATTAATTTCTAAAAAACCAACTCTCTCTCCCAGTACAAACTATCAATTTTCTACAAACAATGTAAAGAGGCAAAACTCAGAATTCTAGATCAGTACCACTTATAAAACAGTCTTTCGTTCAGTCTTTGAGAGAGAAGTCACTCTTGTGGTTTGGTAACTTCTACCAAAAGCAGCCCGCCCAGAGAATCTGCATTTGTGGACCTTCCCATCACGTAGCCTTTCTCATGACTACTTATGGGCCATGAACTTCACAAATTGGGGTGGTACCTTTTAAAAATGAGCTGTTTCAAAAAGACAAGGATCTTTTTCAACTCAAGGAATAGAGATAATATTCTCACTTATTCACTGACAAAAGGGCTTCTTATTTCTCTCTGTTCAACCTCTTATGGGGGCACAAAAAAAAAAATCATTCAGTTCATCACAGATACCTTTGCTCAAATCCACAAATCATCTCCCCAGTTTATATTGTCCATGATTTAAAAAATTGTTCTGTTACCATAATCCCTAGGAGATTTTTCAGCCTAGAACCAGGGCAACTTGTCATCTCCACCACTTAAAAGTCGCTCTTCCTTTACTGACTTTGAAGATTCCATATTGTCCCTTTACATGTCTCCAGTTTGGCCTTTCCTCTCATCTCTGAGAAGGGTTAGAGTCTTAACCTGTGCCAGGAAAGGGTGAAAGCTTGCCGAAGCCTCCTGTGGTCAGATGCTCTCTGCATGGGCAGTCACAAAAGCCATGCAGGTTCGAGGGTGAAGGCTGAAGGATACTTTGTCCTTCCACCCCTGGCTCTGACAGGGTGAGCCTCTGGCAGCTGCTCTGTAAAACCCAGTGTGGGGTGGAGAGGTGTAGGGGAGAAGGATCCTATCCTCCCCTCGGGCTGGGGTGCCAGCAGCCAGGGTCCAAGGCACGGTCCTGCCACAGCCCAGCCCGATCCTTGCCATGGCCCGGACCCTGCTGCTTCTGTGGGCAGGGCTCCGGCCACCCTGGGGGCAGCCAGGGCCTGAGCTGGGGCTCTCAGCCAGCCCAGTGTTACCTGCTTGCCAGACAGGAGAGAAAGAGGGCGTCTCCAACCCAGCTTCAGCTTTTATATGATATTACCAAAACTCACCTTCTGTTTTCTGAGTGGTCAGAACTGCATGCCAATCTAAAACCTGCCCCCCTACCCCATAAGTCCTTGTCCTTTCTATAGAAATGTAAGGTCCTAGCAGGGAGGTACTGTTTCAACCCGTGACGACTGACTTGCCAGGTTCTTTCCTTGGCTGTTGAAGGCTGATTGCTTGTACTGTGACTGGTAGGCAGGGATTTCCCTGCTACAGGAGTTCTTCTGAGCCTCCTGCTCTAGAACAAGCTCCTGTGCTGGAGCCTGTGGCCCACACGGTGATAACCAAGTGAAATTGCAGCAGTCCTGGTGTATGTCTGCGTGGGAGGGCAGTGCTGGTGACTTCTGAGGCTGTTTGAGGCTAGTTTCTCATTTTCTTTTGAAAAGAGACAGAAGGGTGGTCAGACTGTGCTGTCCTGGCAGCGTTTTGGACTTGAAGCAATGGCAGTCAGTGCTGGTGATGGTGATGGCAAGGTCAAGGTCTCCATTTGACACCACAGTGGCTTACAAACTTCTTCATCACCTCATAGCTCATGTACTGGTCTTTGTATTCCCTCTAGATCCTTTCCTTTTCGATCCTTGTTCTGTTCTCCGTTGTTCCTTGCTTTAACCTTGTTTGGAAACCCAGTTTAATGGGAGATGCTGGTGGGTGGAGGGAATAGGTGAATCTGCACCACTCATCCCAGCCCCAGGAAAGGGACAAATGGCATGACAGGATTTTACTGTTCAGCACTTCAGTGACTACATGTTCCATGAGGAGTTGGCCAGCTTGAAACTGGGAGATCTGCACTGCTGAGACAGTTCTTTGAACATAATTAATTTGAATAAGTGACTCCTAATTGCTCCTATGTAATTGTGTGTGCAATTGAAAGCCTTTATGATCTGTTGAAACTTACTTAAAGTGGTGCTTCTAAGGGTTTCACAATTTTCTGTTTCTTTTTTCCACCTCAGTGTCTGCTTTTCTGGTGCAAAAAGATTGTAGGGAACAGACAAGAAGCAATGTGGGAATTCAACTTCAAGTTCAAAAAGCAGGTATGAAAGAACCAGATCAGCTGTGACTTCTGTTTAAAGCAGAAATTATTTTTCTGGGGGGTAGAAGGGAAGTGGAAGCTTTTTGTCCATTCAGACAGTAAATGAAAACTGATTCCTATGGTAAACTAAAGCACGTTGTGGAACTACACTCTGTTTTCAGTCTCTGTTACCAAGACATTTAGAATCCCACATTTTTATTTCCTCCTTTGGTATCCTTTCCCTGCTATAAAATGTGGATAATTTTTTACACCAATTAATCTCACTTTTGGGTCGTCACTACTGTCTGTTACCAAAACCCAGACTGTCTGACTGCAGTGGTTAAAACGTTGACCAAAATCTGAAACTTCTTGTTATGCCATTGCCAAGATTTCTTAGAGAAGTGAAGACAGCCAGTGCTGCCAGGGAAAGCCTCAGTAGTGAGTCTTGGGAGAAGCCAGTAATTTCAGACAACCTTGGGAATTGTGCAGCTTTTCTCTCTAAAGAAATGGTCTTGAAAATTGCCCATCCTGAGTGATGGCATTTTATTGTTGATGTGACACTTTGCCCAAACACCTGGGGAGAAGGAGAGACCCTGCCAGGCCACACTAGGGAGGAGCAGCCAAACCCAGCAGAGGTTCCTGCTTTGCTAAATTGGCCTCTCTTTCTTTCAAGTCTCCCAGATTAAAGAGCAAGTGTTGCAAAGGTCTGCAGCCCCCGATCCAGTATGAGGAAGTGCACACAAACCCAGATCAGGATTGCTGCCTGCTGCAGATCACTACCTTCAACTTCATCTTTGTGCCAATCGTCATGGGCATGACCTTCACCTTGGTGAGTGGGAGAAAGCTGCCAGGCTTTGCAGTTGATGTTCCTGTAGGGACATGAAGAGGGCGCCTGGAATCTCCTGTGTTGGAATTAGGGATCATAGAGCCTAATTCCTGGCCATGCACAGGACAACCCTAAGAATCCCACACAGTGCCTCTTTTGGGCTGTATAAATCCTACTGCTCTATCAGCAAACCAGTTCTGGGAATCGTATGGTTAATGAAGAGAGGAAATGCTCAGAATCTCAGTTTAGCTTGTCCATTTCCATTGGCTCTTCTCTGTTTGGTGCAGTAAATAGAGAGGATGTAGAGAATCTGTCAGGAGCTGTGGTTGTTCAGTGTCTGGGGGCAGGCCAGTTACCAGAACTGCAACAGGTACAGGAGACAGGGAGTAGCACAAGTGGAGGCCCGCCTCTCACAGGAAAATATCTCTTTATGGCAATAAATTCTGAGAGTAAAATTCCACATGAGCAAATTCTTTGAATGTGTGTTTGGTGCCTGATTGAGAGTCAGGGTTCCAGAACTGGCCAGTGTTCAGGAGAGGTTCAGTCTGGCCTCATTTAGGAGTTGGGCAGTGAGTTCCAGAGTTGTCCTAACAGCCACTTGCTTCCAGGTTCACTTAGAATCAGACTCATAAAATTACTTAGATTGGAAAAGACCTTTAAGATCAAGTCCCAGCACTGCCATGTTCACCCTTAACCCATGTCCCAAGTGCCACATCTGCAGGCCTTTTGAACACTGCAAGGAATGGTGACTTCATCACTGCCTAGGCAGTTCCAGTGTTCTTAGTGTTCTTTTACAACCCTTACAGCTTCCAGCATGATTATTTTGGGCTGCCAGCCCAGAGAGCCCATTTGGATCCAGTGCTGTAGCCTTGAGAGTGTTACTGTGAAACACCTTAGACTTGTACAATTCAGAGGAATTTATAAAGTCTAGGAATGTTGTGTTAAGAGCTCTCTTGGTCAATATAACTTCCTGAAGCAGCTGTGGTCTCCTCTCTTGCAGTTCTCCATCTCGGTGAGCACAGACATGCGGCATCACCGCGTGCGCCTGGTGTTCCAAGACACGCCTGTGCGCAATGGGAAGAAGCCACGCATGGAGCAGGGGGTGCAGGTGGTACTGGACCCTGTGCATAGTGTCAGGCTCCTGGATTGGTGGCACCCACAGTACCCTTTCTCCCCAAAGGCTTAGTGCTCTCCTGAGGCTGCAGGAGCTCACAGGGGACTGAATCTGGCAGGCTGAAAAGAATTTCTAGGAACCAGGAAATCCTATTTTTATTTCTGAAATAAATTCTGCAGTCTTCTTGCAAGTGGTTGAAGCTGCTGAGCTAGTTTGTATGTATATAACTTCTGGTCAGTAATGAGCAGAGCTGAGTGTAAAGCAGAAACTATTTGTAAACACACTTTTATGTAAAATTGACATTTTATGATTTGAAAGGAGCTCCCTGGAACTGTTCATTTAAAATCCTTTTGGTGCTAATCAAAGTGGTCCTGTGTTCTCTTGTTCGGGAAGAAGCAGGAGGTTTTGCTTTCCAAGAGCTTTCCATTTTGCTTTACAGGAACAACTTAAAAAAAAATCCATGTTTGTTCTACTGCAGCAGGATTGCATTCATGCACAGTGTGATATTTCAGTATCTGAGAAGCAGTGAGCAAGACAGCAGTGATCAACAATACTCTTAATTCTAGCTCAGCAGATCTGAGTTTAAGGAAAGAAAAAGACATAAATGATCAAACAAAGGAATTATTTCAAAGATGAGTTGTAAGGCAAAAGTCTCACTTGAATGTAAACATACTCAAATTCTCACACTGGTGTTTTTCTTTGAAAAGAAGAGCTAAACTTAAAACTGGAAGATGCTTTTCAGAGAACATAAACAGGGAGGGAGAGGACAGGATGAACTAAAATAACTGAAGCAGTGATGAAGGACTTGACTGTCTTTTCAAAGAGCAGTGTGAAAGTATTTTTTCTTGAAAGCCCCCAAGCAGCCACTTGATCTGGCTTTTGACTAAATAAATTTATTTCTGTGAGGAAGAAGCAACCCTGAAACTTCTGTGGATCTGGGCTGACTGAGAAGTGAGGGGTGCAGGGGCTGGGCCTGTCAGGAGTGTGGTCTGACCAGAATGAGCCTGGCTAGAGATTTAATTGAACACTCCTCCCTGGGGAGGTGCAGAGGAGGTGCTGCAGGGCTGGGGAGCAGCTGTGTGGATACGGACCCTGGACTGAGCTTTGCTGCCTATCACGTACCAGCTCCTCAGTCCTACTGCACGTCACATCTGGTCCCAAGCAGGAGGAACAGCTCTTTGTCCATGTAGAATGTTCAGTGAAGCTCCTGAAGGAGAGGGAGTTCTGCCATCTCAGTTTGGACTGGGTAGTCTTCATGGGTCCCTTCCAGCTCAGAATATCCAGTGATACTGTGATCCCACATGACCCTGGTGTAGCTGCTCAGGTGGAATTTCTTGCATGTGCCTCTGCCACTCTCTAAGTCACCACTAAGGACATCTGCCCCAACCTTGGATCTATGTCGGAGGCTCTTCATCTTGACTTCAAACACATTTGGGACAGCTCCTGCATCACAGTCCTCCATTTCACCACTGCTGAACTTCTGTTGATGTCACCAGGTAAGTTTTGAAGTTAAATTGGTTTAGTAGAGATAAAAGGCAAGAAAAATGTGCTCTTGTGCTCTTGGGGCTGCCGTGAGAGCAGAGCCTGGTCTGGGTTGTGGTAGAGGGAGAGGCAGGACAGGGTTGGGGCTGGAGCTGTGTAAGGGCTGCAGAGGCTCCATCCCCAAGGAAGCTGCTCCAGGGCAGTGGGGGCCAACAACCTCGCTTCTGCTGTGGGGATGCTATCTGTCCCACTGAACTCAGGGACAGATGGTGAAGCTCAAGCAGTGAAATGTCAGGCTGCAGTTTCTGGTTGTCTTGGAGGGAGGTGGCAGCTTACTCAGAGCCTGGTTCTGATTGCTTCAGGCTGTTTTCTGCTACATTCCATGAAAACTCCCTCAGTGCTGATGCCAGGGCTATGTGCCTGGTGATTATTATAATGCTGCTGGTTATGCAGGGTCTGGAGGGTGGGAGCAGAGGGGTTTGGTTCCTGGCTTAGGCAGATGGCAGGAGCACAGAGCAGGCTGGTGTCAATGTGAGGCTGTGCCCTTACCTGTGGGGAGCTGCTCCGGCTGAGTGCAGCTAGAAACGGCAGCCTGGACCCTGCTTTGGCTCCTGTGCAAAGCTGCAGGACAGCTCCTAGGGCTGTGTGTTCCTGCCATCTGGCAGAGCAGGAATACCTTCTGATCAGGGGGCAGAGGTGCTTGGCAGCTCTCAGAATTTCCTGGCTGATCCCAGGCGGTGCAGCCAGAGCAGGCAGCACAGGCTGTGACAGCAGGAAGTGTGTGGATGGGATGTTTCCTGCTACCAACAGACTTGCGGGATTCGAATATGGATCTTTAGATACAGACAGATGGCCCTAAGCCAGAGGTGCCCATCCCAGGCCAGGCTTTTTCTAGGCTGAAATATATAAAATGTACAAAAACAGTTCTCAGTCTTTTAGTTTAGAAAGCTCCCAGCGATCTTGGTGCTGGAGCTGTGCTGATCAGCAGTGCTGGCAGGGATTGGGAACATGTTCTGATCCATGTTGGGAGGCTGGGGAGTGGCAGGGATGCTGTGGAGGGGGCATTCTACCTTTGTGTAGAGCTGCAAGTGCAAATGTTCCCCTTGGTCCTTACCCAGAGCATCAGACCTTGAACTCTGGGCTGGGGTTTGCTCAGTGAGGGAATGACATGAAAGCTCAGCCCTGAGCAGGGGATTTCCACCCTAGCCCCCGAGCCCAGCCTCTCTTGAAGCTTGATTGCCAAAAAAGTCCTCATCAGTGTCCGCCACAGTGGAATGCAGTGAGTGCATTTGCAGGAGTGGCTGTGGTTTGGTGACACCCGTTTCTGTAGGACACGGCTCAGAGGGGTCCTCGGTGGTGTGGAAATGGAGCCCCAGGTCAGCATAATGATGGCTCTCCTAGTGCTCCCCCTGCTGTGTGAGGCCCTGTTCTACCTTTGCTTTGTACTGCTCCTGAGTAATGGAAGGGCTGTAAACAGATCCTGCCTGGCTCTCTGGATTCCTAGAGGAGACAGGAACACTTGGCCATCACTCTCACCCTCCTCCTGTCTTTGTCAGGGATCAGGTATCCAACGGGAGCTGAGCTGGGTAAGGTGAGGCCTGGGTGCTTGGGGGAGGGGGCTGGCCCTGCTGTAGGTCCCCTTGTGCCTGTCCTACCCCAGTCCCTCCCACCCCAGTCCCTCTGCTCTGGCCCCAACTGGGGGAGGTGGTTCTCCCTGGCCCCCTGAGCTGGGTGTGCCTCTGCAGCCATGGGGCCCTCTCAGAGCAGCCTTTGCACATGGGGCTTCTCTTTCTTCTTCAGCTTATTCTGAAAGCAAGCAAAAATGTGCCTTTTAGCCTCATTTCAGCCACCTCCTTGTTTCCCCTGGTCAAATATTTCGGTGAGCAGAGCGTGTTTGGGCTTGGGGCCAGAGGGAGGTTTGAGAGCAGCTTTGGGTGGCAGGCTCTGGTTGGTTCCTGGGCACGGGGGCTATGCCATGGCCCTCACAGGGAGGCAGGTGGAGGGGCAGATGGAGGGACCCTGTTTCGGCACCCAAACACCATTTGGACTTACTCTGCAGCACAAAGGAATGGCTGGATGAACTGCCTCAGGCTGGGCTTGTGGCACCTGCTTTGAGGGCAAGAGGACCCAGGATGTTTGCCTGGGCACCAGGAGCTGTGTCCTAGCTGTGAATTCCTTTCCTTCTCCAGGCAGGCTCGTTGATGTGCCTGGAGAGGGCCAAATCCTGCCCTAGTACTGCACCCTGAAGTGGCCTGTGGGGATCAACAGGGAATTCGGTGGCACTGCTGCTCCCCTTGGCAGCGCTGGCTGTTCCTATGGCAGGGCTGCTGCACTCTGAGCACTGGGGACCCAGGGCTCTGCTGGGTGGCACAAGCCTCTTTCTTTCTGCGGGGGCAGGAAGGACCAGGTTTCCTTCTTGTGCAGGAGTGGGGGTCAGGAGCAGCTGTGGTGAGAAAAGCCCTGCCCCTCCTGCAGCTGCCGCCAAGCCCCACGGTCCTTCCCACCCTGGGCCACTGAGCAGCAAAGCTCTGCTGGGCTGTACTGTCCTGGCTCCCTTGGCCCTCCTGGAGTCCTCCAGCCCCTGCGCAGGTGGGAATCCTGGACTTACTCTGCTCCAGTGCAGGTGGGGTGTCCCCACTGGGACAGAGTCACCATAGGAATGTAAGGATTTAAACCCAAACGATGTAGGAAAAGTGAAAGCCAGCAGATCCAGGAGCCTGGGGATGTCTCTTCTGCCTTCCCAGCACCATCACCTGCTTCCTGCCCTACCTTATCTCTCTCTCGCAGAGGTGTCCCAGGCTCCATGTGCTCCCACGGGGAGCAGCCAGGGCTGGAAGTCGTCATGGAAGATTTGTAGAAGAGAGAGCCTGGCAAGAGACGTGAGGCCTCCCTGAAGGTAGGAGAGGTCCAGGCTAGGAGAGAAGGGAAGTGGGATCCACACTTCTGTGTAAATAAATAGGGTGGGTGCAATGGAAGGGAAGGGGTTTCCTCTCTGTTGGGATGCTGTGGGTGAGTTACCATGTGTGAAGGAGCTGATCTGGTTGGGACCTGGGGACAAGCGATGCCTTTGGTGACTCATGTGTGCTCCAGAGCCATGTTCCTGCTCTGGGTCTGCAGGAGGGAAGCAGTGGGAGAAAAGGCTTGGAGGGTGGAGGAACAAACTGGGCCACAGAAGGGCCTCATGTGGCCCACATTGCTTCATTGGGATCAGAAGGGGCTTCATTCCCAGCCCAGTTGTGATGCCCAATCCTCCAATGAGAAGCTGGAGTGTGTGGGGAAGCTGTGATACCCTGGGGCTACATCCCGGGTGGGATCCAGGTTCTGCCCTGGCCTGGGATGCCAGGCATGCAGTTCTGGCTCTGCAGCCCCAGAGGTTTTTGCCACCTCAGTAAAAGAGCTGGAAAATAGATGGGCAAAAAGCTGTGCCAGCTCCATGTCACCAGCTCCTGGCTTGGTGAAGTGGCAGGTTTGTGCCAGAGTTTGTGCTGCTGGGGCTTGGCAAGAGCCCCCAGCAGGGGTTGGTGCTGCCCGGAGGATTGGAGCTGCCTGCGAGGATGGAGTCGGTGGGGCACAGCTGATGCTATCCTGGGATTCCCATCCGTGAGGCTGCCACAGTTCCAACGGTGGGCTGGGGGCCCTTGGCCTGTCCCATGTGGGTCCCCGCCAACCTGGCCGGTTCGCCGAAGGCTCTGGGACAGAGGCTGCCAGTGGACTCTACCCCTCTGCGGGAGGCAGGCAAGGGTTCGGGGTGGGGCTTTGAGGAGCGACAATCCAGAGTCTGGCCAGCCTGGGGAAGTTGCCAGCGCCGAGCGCCCGGGAGAGGTGAGGCTGCTGCCCACACGTGAGTCTCTGCCCTTGGTGAGTGTGTCCAGAGGGTGCCTGAGGACCCGGGGGTGAGGGCAGGGAGCTGGGCTGGGGCTTCCCCAGCTGTCAGCAATGGGGACAGGATTGGTGTAAGTGTCCCTCCCTGCAGGGACCCCCCTGTGCTGTGGCACACCTGGGCTGACTGAAAGCTTTGGCTCCCAGAGCCATGTGCTACTGGAACAGGGCATTTCCCATCCTTTGTCCCTGTGAGACAACCCCTGGAGCAGAGATACCCACGGACAGTGGGGCCAGATCTTCGCCTGACTCTCAGGGGGTCCAGGAGCCCCCATTCCACACAGCCCTGAATGGTCACAGTTTGTCCATGGGGGACGTTGTGCTGCCACAATTTGCAGTGTCCCCCATCCATTTCTGGTGCTGGGGTCCATCCCACCCCTTTCCATCCCGGGGACTCCCAGGGCAGGGCGCTAAGCTGTGCTGCAGGAGAGCTGGTGTTTTCTCTGCTGGGTGATGTAGCCTTTGTCTGTGCCTCAGTTTCCCCCAGCATGGAAGAGTGCTCCTGGCAATGGGAAGGAAGCCCTTGTTCTTCCTCCTCGTGCATCTGGCCTTGCTCTCCCCAGTGCCAGCAGAAGTAGCTGGAGCTGCCTGCACACTGGGAGTTTCCTTGGAGCCTGCTGGGACTGAGGCTGGGAATGAACTATTCCCTCTCCCTGCCCTGGACTGAGGCTGGGGAGGAGTTTAGCTCCAAGCAAGTGCCTTTCAACTCCTCCTGGCCAATGTCCCCACGGCGGGGTGGCTTTTGGGGACATCTGCAGTGGGATGCTGAGCTGTGGGGAAGGTGCATGAGGTGCTTGGAGCAGAGTGTGGGGACAGGGATACTCTGTGGAGGCACTTTGAGCTGAAACAGGAGGATGCTGCTCCCTTTGTTGTACCCACTTACCTGGGCTGCCTTGTTCCTCCATGGAGGCAGAAATCCAAAACAAATTAGGGTGCTAATTATGGGGCTGCACTCATTACCTTCTGTTCTGTGCTTGTGAACCCTGCTCCCCATGAGCTGCCTGCCCCTTGGGTGAAGTTGCTGCCTGTGAGAGCTGGGGTGCTGAGCAGCATCTTGTTTTCCATGCAGGCTGGGCCACTGGCAGCCAGATGTTCTCCAGCAGCCAGGAAAACCTTTGGCTACCCAGAGTGGCCAAATGTTCAGCCTGGCATGTGGCCAAGCCTCACCCATCCCAGCTCACCCAGTGGCCCAGTTGTAGATAGATCCCAGTAGTCAGGGCTTGGAAATCCACGTCCAGGGTGGTGTCAGAGTGTGATGTCCCCGTGGCGCAGACAGATCCCTAATGCTCCCCCCTGAGCTGATGAGGTTGCCCACATCTCCAGAGCTATAAGGGATGGAGAGTCCCCACTCTCAGGTGGGACCTGGACAGAAATTTTGAGCAGCTCCAGGAGCTTGTTGTCTCTGCTGGGAGTCAGTCCTGCCCTGCCTGCGAGTGCAGCTGTCTGGCTCCAAGTGTTTATCTCCAAGGAACCAGCTGTGTCCCTGGGCGGGGTCAGTGCTCCAAGGACAGAGTGGCTGTGGATCGGATCACGGGCACCTGATCGGCGCCAGCCTCTTCAAGAGCTGACAGCCCCTCCAAAGGACTCCTGTGCACAAAAACTGGAGAGTTCTCCTTAAAATAAGCCCAGCACATGTTCCAGACCAGCGACCCCAAGAGGTGCTATTGGGGCAGGAAAGTGTTTAGAGCACAGTCCTGGGCAGCCCAGCCTTGGTTTGGGAAGGCTTAGGAGAGCTTTTCCTCCACATTTGCATTCAAAGCTGCTTTGACCAAGCCAAGGCACTGTGAGCAGTTTGGATGGGGCTGAGAGTGTTTGCCCTGTCAGGCTGGGCACTCACCTGGGCTTAGCTGTTTCTCTTTATGGCCACACTGTCATATTTATAATGGAAAAAACCCAGGCAAACACAGGTGACTTTTAGCCTCCTGCCACACCTCTGCTACAAGGTAAAATATCGCAAGTTCACTGCAACTTCCTTGAAGGTGCAACTTCCTTGAAGGTGACAACTGTCCCCTTAGGGTCACCTTTCTTGTCCTACCAAGCAGAGGCTGGGGCTGGGATGGGTGAGCTGGTGCCTGCCTGGAGGAAGGTGGGGAGCTGCTTCCTCCTGACAGTGCTGGAAGAGCAGCCTGGGCCCAGTTGAGACCTGAATGTTCCCCAGAGCTTAGTGACAAGTCCTGGGGTGTTGGTGACTGGTCCTGGGGTGTCCCCACAACCTGCAAGTTTTTCCTGAGGCACTGTCACGTGCATTTCTTCTGCCTCCAACTCCAGGGTGTTGCTTGGGGCATTCCAGGGCAGCTGAGGTGTCCTTGGGCTGGTTTGGGGGTGGGGGGGTGATTTTGTACCTGGCTGATTTTGTCCTAGTCAGGTTGGGATGTCCCTGTCCCTGCTTGCCCAAAGTGGACAGTGCGCAAGTGTCCCTGATGCCCCATGGCTGCACCCAGATTTGTACCTGTGGGTGTTTGGGGGCAGTCCCAGGGGTGTATCCAGGTGCTGTCCCAGTGTTCCATCCAGGAGGTGGTGGCTTTCCCAAGGCTGTGCCCTGACGTGTCCCCTCTCCCCAGGCCACAGCCACTAGGAGCCATGCGATGCTCCCTGAAACGCTCCCTCACAGTTCTGCTCGCAGCCTCTTTCCTCCTCGTCCTCCTCCTCCATGGGGGCAGCTGGCAGAAACAGGATCCCCTGGAGGTGAGTCCCCAACCAGTGATGTCCCACTGGAGAGGTCACTGGAGCATCCTCTATTCCTTCCTGCCCAACATGGGCCCCAACCTCAGCTCTGCTCTCTTCCCTGCCCCACATCACCCCCAACCCCCAGCTCTGCCTTCTCTCCCTAGGGTTGCCTTGGGTAGCTGTACCCCCTTGAATCCAGTAGTTGGGATGACACGACAGGGGCTCCCCATCGCTTCTGGGTCCCCCGTTGTCATCTGCCCCTGCTGCATGGTAATCTTAGGCATGACCTGGTTCTGTGGCTCCCATGCAGGTGGAGCTCAGGGGCCTGGATCCTGACACGATCCTGCAGCTGCTGCAGCCGGAGGGAGCCCAGCGCATCTTCAGGGACACAGTCAAGCTCTCTGCACTCCACAACATCTCATACCAGATCCTCGCTGGCTCCCTGGCTCCCCAAAAAAGTGAGTGGTCCTGGACCCTCTGGGTGTGCACTTCTGGATGTGCACAGCTGCATGTCCCAGCACAGACCTGCCCCCTCACTGCTGCTGGGGTAGGGAGGGGCTGTGTCCAGCCTTTTTGGGTGGGGACCTGCCCACAACTTCCTCCAAAACCTCCACCAAAACCTCCACAACCTTCACTGCTCACTCTTGGGATGGAGGAGTTGGGGAAGCTCCACGTGCTCCATGCAGGGTCAAAGTTTCTGCACCTTGGACTGGGGTGACCACAGGTGTTTTGGGCTTCTCAGACCTCCCTGGGGATGGTTGCTGAGATCCCATCTCCCTGGAGTTGAGGTTCCAGTGGAGATGGTGAGCTGGACCACTGGGACAACGCCACAGTGTGGGAGAAGTGGGCCAAGCTCTTGGACAGGTGCACCAAGAAGCAATTCCCATGCAAACCTTGTGGGAAGGAGCTCAGGGCAACTGTGAGGCTGTGCTGGAACCAGCACAGGAATAGTGCTGTCCCCACTAGCAGGAAGAGAAGCTGAACCAAGGCAGCCAGTGTTGGGCCATGGGGTGGACAGAAGATGCCTGATCCCAGTGTGGGTGCATATCCATGAGCTGTGGAGTGGGTAATACTTCCAGGATGTGCAGCTATACCAGATAGTAATTCCTGCCCTATAGACTTTCTCTGCACAGTTACTTGCCTAGGTTTGGTTTTTTGAAGATGTTTTTCAGGAATATTTCTTCAGAGGAGCCCCTGCCTCCTCAGCCTGCCTCTTGCTGCCATTTGAGCCAATTTTGGGTCCCTCCTGAGACACTGAAGGCTTCAGCTTCAGGAAGGACCCACCGGCCTTAGACACAAGGTTGCAAACAGCACTGACCCTGCAGGCTGGCCATGGGAAGAGGCTGGAGCCCTTTCATTATATCTTACAGGGAAGAACATCACTGTGATGATCCCAGGTCACCCCTCTACCTGTTCTTGCCTTTCCTTTGCCATGCAGAATTCCTGGCAGTGGGAATGGCATCTGTGCAGAGGCCGCGTGGTTTCTACCTCCTAGCCACACTCCAGTCCCTTTTCAACCAGTCCACAGAGGAGGAACTGCAGGAGATGGTGGTAGTGGTGCATCTGGCTGACACTGATCCTGGCTGGAACGTGCGTGTTGCCGCCACCATTGTCCAGAAGTTTGCTCGTCACATCCTCCTGGGCCGGCTCCTGCTCATCCATGTTCCCCATGAGTTCTACCCCACCCTGGAAGGCCTGAAGAGGAACTTCAACGATGCAGAGGAGCGGGTGAGGTTCCGCTCCAAGCAGAACGTAGACTACGCCTTCCTGCTCAACTTCGCCGCCAACCTCTCCTCCTACTACCTGATGATCGAGGATGATGTGTGGAGTGCCAGGTCCTTCCTGACAGCCATCCGCAGGGCACTGGCTTCCCAGGAGGGATCCAGCTGGGCCACCCTCGAATTCTCCAAGCTGGGCTACATTGGGAAGCTCTACCACTCCAGTGACCTTCCTCGCCTGGCTCACTTCCTCCTCCTCTTCTACCAGGAAATGCCCTGTGACTGGCTGCTGGTCCACTTCCGCCAACTGCTCACCCAGAAGGACGTGATCCGCTTCAAGCCATCCCTCTTCCAGCACATGGGCCTCTACTCCTCCTTCCAGGGTACCGTCAACCGCCTGGAGGACAAGGATTTCCAGGACAATGCCTTGGACCTCCCGGACAACCCGCCAGCATCCCTGTACACCAGCATGTCAATCTTCAAGAACTATGAGCCCCACAAGGCCTACAGCTCGGCACAGGGGTACTTCTGGGGCAAAGACCCAGCAGCTGGCAGTACCTTTTCCATTGTGTTCCAGCAGCCAGCCCGAGTCAGCCATGTCCGGGTGCGCACAGGCTCCGTGGAGCACCCAGGAGATTTCCTGCATGCAGGACTGCTGGAGCTGGGCCAGCGCCGGGACCGCAGCTGGGACTGCTCCTCCTACATCCCCGTGGGCTCCTTTGATAAGGGGACCCTGGAGCAGTGGGGCTTGGAGAGGGTCCTGCCTGGGCCCGTGGACTGCGTGAGGATCCGGGTGATCCAGGACCAAAGTGAGTGGCTCATCATCCAGAGCATCGACATCTGGACCATAGCAGGCACTTGAGCACAACACCTGTGGTGGGATGTCAAAGCAGCTGGATTTGTTCTAAGAGGTCCTTAATTTTTCACATTCCTTTCCTGGATAAGAAATTAAGTCATTGATTCCCACTGCCCCATGTCTGGAGAGATGGAAACCACTCCTGTGGGCTGTGGATGGGTCTGGGAAGGGGACCCATCAGGATGTGCCTGCTGGGGGATGCCCCACTGAGGGGGCACAAGAAGGGGAAGGGGCTTGGGAATTCAAGGCTGGGCAGTAGAAAACCTTTCCTCCCGGGGAGGATGATGTACAGTGCAAAGCTTATTAACAAACCAGATAATTGATCAGGCAGTGGTATTTTTTGCAGCCTCTCCACACCATCCCTGCTGTAAGTTTTCTAACTTTTTCCAAAACTCTTGATTTTTAACTCCCTCCTCTCTGATCCCATTTCCTACGTGCTCCTGGAGGGCTCAGGGGAAGGTCTGGGGGGACTGCTCACCAAACTCCTCACCCTGCAAGCTCAGCAGGTTTGTGGCAGCAGCAAGCTCACACTGGTGCCTGGCCATTTCCTGGTGCTGATCAGGGGCCACCAGATGGACCCATGGGCCTGGCCCTGGGCAGCGCCTACCACCAGCACTGCTTCTTCCCGCCCTCGAAGGGAAAAAAATCAGTTCCCCAGGACCTCACCTGGTGTCCATGTGGGATTCACATGGAGAGGGAAAGACAGGCAAGATGGGGCTTCTTAAAGGGGAGGAAGGCCCAGAATTGAGCATCAAGGAACAAAGATGAGCCAAGGAAAATGTGACCTCAGTATAATGTAAAGCTCTGGGTCCTTTTTAGTCCAGTGAAGTGCTGACAGGTAGCTGGGTTACACACAGGCTCCCAAAAACTGCTGTTTGGGTTTGTCTGGCAGGGTCAGTTTGGAGGGCTGGATGCTCTACTAGCAGCTGCTGGCCCCAGCACACAGGCAGTGACTGGCACCTCTCCCAATTAGGCCTTTAGCAACAATTTCTCAGCTTCCTGCAAATGAAGAATTCCAGTCTGCTCAGCTTTCCCACGGGATAGCCCAGAGACTAAGTCACTAACCTGTGCCAGGCAGGACTCTCTGGTCTGCCCATGTCCAAGCCTGGCTCTCCTGGAGCAGGACAGTCGCTGTCAGCAGGGAGCAGTGCCAGGGGCACTCCTGCAGTGCCACAACCACAGCTCTGGCTTGAGGTGGCATCAGCTCACCTGCTGGGCACTGGGAGACAGATGGAGAGCCCCAGACCTAGTGTGATGGGGTTTTTCCCTAAAAAAAAGCCACACAGGTAGTAGATATTTGTCTCCGTTTAATACTGAGGTGCTACACCATAAATTCTAAATGTTCTCAGTGGGATCAATACACACTGCAGAACCACTGCAGCTTCCTCCACACAGCTGAAGTCCTGTCAGAGCTCTTGGAGTGTTCTCAGTGGCACAACTGTCCACTTCCCAGGGCCATGACAGGTGTTTCCAGTGCTCCAGGAGAGCCTTTGCCCCAGTTCTCTTGGACAGAAATGCCACTGCCCACCCTGGGAGAACACCAAGGGTCACCAGTGTGGGTACAAATGGAAAAGTTTCACCTCATCTTTTATCTACTGGTAAAGCACAAAAAGATAGAAGTGTAAATCAGCTTTCTACCTGTTGGACTCTTACTGATGTACATACTAACAGGTTTTGTGATACTCACCTGCCTAGAAGCAAGCTGCAGTGTCAGTTATGCTGGTGTAAACCTGGACAGACTGCAGAGGTATGGAAATCTCTCCATGCAGAGGTATGGAAATCTCTCAATTTACATCAGGATAAGCAGAAGCAGCAGTGCCCACTGGTAGAAACCCCCTCCCCTTTGTTCCTGTGCTGCACACGTGGCTCAGCACCACAATGCCCAGGGATCATTAGTGCACATTGGAAGAGGAGGAGGTGGCTGCTGCATTCTGGAGAAGCATCACATAATTTATCCCCCATCAAAATTCTCCCACTATTTTTATCCCAGGAGGACTCATCCAGCTCCCAATGCTCTGTTCCCTGCCCCGGTCTCTGATGATGGAGTCCTGTGTTCAGCCAAGCTCCACACGGCAGCCATAGCCCAGGGGCCAGCGTGGCTGGGCAGGGGAAGGGCAGGGGACACAACCGGAGAAGACTTTGGGGCTGCTGCTCCTTCTGGAGACGGTGACTCAGGGAGGGTTGGAGGTTCCATTCCAACACTGGGGTGTCCTGATGTGGCAGAGCCCAACAGGGCCTAGCTCAGCATCTTGTGCCGGTCGAACACAGTCTTCCTCTGCTCCTGCACCTGCCGCTTCCAGCGCTGCTGCGCGCCCTCCACCCGCTCCAGCACTGTGTTGGCCCTGGCACCAGCCAGGGTGGGCACTGCGGCCAAGGAGCGAGTGTCCTGCAAGGAAAGGAACAGGGCTGGAGACCAGTCAGTGCTCAGCCCAAGTACAGAGGAAGGCAGCTGATTTGGGGAGAAACTGCACCTGGAAGAGCAGTTCAAGGTTTATGTTGTTCTGATGAAAGCTTTTCGGAGCTCCTCTACACCAGCCCCCAACTCCTTGCTCTTGGGCATCACCCACAACTCCAGAAAGAAGTCCCCAGAAGAGGGACTGCACAAAGTGTAGAGGTCTGCTGGAGATCCCCTCTTGGTGTCTGCAAGGAGCCACAGTGCCAGAGGGAACCACATCTCCCTGCTAAAACCAGGCTGCTGATGAATGGAGATCCATCAGGGCACAGGAACAAGGCCTATCCCAGAGGACTTAGTCCAGCATACTGGAGTGAGATAAACCTCACCTAACACCAGGCTTTTACCATGTGCACCTGGGTCTGGATCTGAATTACTGCTGCAGAGCAGGGTGCAAACCTATGACTTTGGGATACAATTCATCTCCTCCTGCAGGACCTCCTTTTCAGCAGAGGGAGGCAATGGATGGACTGTGAACACTGGAGCAGCTGCTCCTCACTTACACGAGTATGAAGAAATTGGGCCATATAGTTTATACTCACAACAAAGTACAAATAGGACAGTCCAACCTAGTGCTGCAACTGCATGAATTTTATGCAGCAAGAAATTTCCTCCCCCAAAACTAGTGTGTGACAAAAAGAGGAAGAGAGAGAGAGAGTGGCTCTTTCTTTGTTACTGGATCCTAATCATTTTGCCCATGGTTTGTATGTCAGCATCCCACAAAAAGAGGGCGTGTGAATGAAATTGTGCTCTAGAAGATGTTTCAGCCAACACTTAAGCTCATCCTTCCCTGGAAGCTCAGCACCACAAAACTCCACCCGGGGCACAGCACAAACAGAATCTGTTTGACTTTTTGTTCCTTCTAGATGGACAAACGAAATTCAGGCCAGTTGCTACAAAGCCCCCTCTGCCTCTGAAGGCAGGGTATGCCTTGGGTTCATTACACAGAGCTTTGAATATTCCTTGTGCTTCTGAATTTCCTGCAGAGATCTGAGTCTAAACGTTCACCTGTGTAAGTGCCCCCAGAGCAGCACTGCTGGTCCCTCACTGGATGAGAGCAGACAAGCAGGAGGTCACTGTTTCTCTGGCCCCTATTCTCCTGTCCCCCTCTGCACCCCCTGCCCCCTCACCTCACTGTCCTCCTCGTTGTGCAGGGGCTGGGTGTAGGGGTCTGGCTTGCGGATCAGGGGGTCCACGAGCACCAGGAATGCCATGTAGAGGAGCAGGGCCCCCACCACTGACAGGTAGATGATGATGATCACCTGCAGTTGAGAACAGCACAGGGGGAAAGGATAAACAGTGTAGATAAGAAGCACCACAGGGGTCAGGAAAGTCCTTTGCAGCTGCCTCTGATGTGTGATCTCTTGTTCTCATTTTGCTCACAAGCATCTCTTGCTCTTGCCAGGAGGCTGAGGTTGTGCCATCACTGCACAAACTGTGCTGATGCTCTCACTGTGCCAACTGAGGGCATGTTCTGCACATAAGGAACAATGAGATGGAATGCTTGGCACTTGTCAGGGATGCTTGGCACTGTCACACATCTTCAGCAAGAAGACTGGGCTCCCACACAGCTCTTCACTACCAGCAATGCCCCTGGCTCAGACATGGAATCACAGAAATCACAGAAGTCACCGAATTCCTGAATCACTGAAGTTGGAGAAGATGTCTGAGATCATGGAGTCTAATCTGTGACAATTCCCACCTTGTCACCCAGAGCCCAATGCACTCAATGCCACATCCAATGGCTCCTTGAACACCTCCAGGTACAGTGACTCCACCATCTCCCTGGGCAGCCCTTTCCAGTATCCAACACTCTTTTAGTGAAGAAATTCTTCCTAATGTCCAACCTAAACCTCCTCTGGTGCAGCTTAAGACTATCTCTTCTTGTCTTGTCACTGGCTGCCTGGGAGAAGAGGCCAACTCCCACCTGGCTACAGCCTCCTTTCAGAGAGTTATAGAGTGAGCCTGTGGCACTGCCACCAGGTACTTGCTCTGACAGTTTTCACCTTCTGGGCTCTTCTCTAGGAACCTACCAATGTGGCAATGCCTGGGCTGCTGTGGCACAGCAGGGGGCAGGTCTGCAGTGACTACAGTCACTCTGGGCTGCAGTGGCATATCAGGCAGTAGGGTACAGGCAGGGGACTGAGCTCAGGTACCTTGATGGTGGTGGTGCTGCGCTCCTCGTACTTGCACTCACAGAGCAGGCAGTAGGCCTCCACATCATTCCCGGGCACTGGCATGGGCTCCACCACATGCAGACAGTTGCTGCAGCACAAACAAACCATAATCAGCAGCAGTACAAGATGAAACCAGTGCTCTGTGCAAGGACACTGGGGTGACTTTGACCGAGTTTTCCTGTCAGACTGATAACACTGATCTGGTGTTAAGAGCACCCGTCACAGCATAGCTGGCCCAAAGTCCCTGGGATAGACTGTCCCAGCATTTTGTAGGGATCCAGTCTAGGTGGAAGGGATTGGAGGGCACACCCTACCAGGAGTGGTGGGTTAACATATCAACCCAGATTCCTCAATTTCTGTTTAAAAAAAATGCCCCTGGCCTGGGTTGAACTTTACCCACCAAAGCAGCCCCCTCTGCAAACAAACATATGGGCAGGGAATCCCTTCCTCAGCACCAGCCGCTCCTTCCTCCAGAGCTTGGCTGTTATGGACTGACCCCTGAGGCTGCTCCCACTCACTCACCAGTCCTTCTGGGACACATTCTTGTTGTAGATGTGCCCACTGATGTTGCGATACGGGGGGCAGATGCACTTGCAGCGAATGTCCTCAGAGCTCTGCAGGGCACAGGAGCCATGTGAAGGAGGGAACACAGCTCTGTCCCCTCACACCCCACCTCTGCTGTGCCCCACACATAGCTCATGTCACCCACCTTGCTGGCCTGTGCTGGGGGACACAGGACACAGCCCAGCAGCACCAGCAGCAGCACGGGGCTCACAGAGTTCCGCGAGCTCTGGGCAAACATCCTGTGAACCTGAGGGAACAAAACTTACATCCAGGATAGAGCATCTCAGCTGAAAGCAGTCACAGCGAGGTAGTCAGAGATTTTTTTTTTTTTTTGGCCCACTTGCCTCTGTTATGTCCAGGAGGAAGAAATTTGTTCCTGAATCACAGCTGATGCCAGCCAGGAACTCTTGGAAACACTTAACACAGATCCCAAGAACACTCCTGTCAGAAGAGCTTCAACCCTGTACAACCACACATCCAAACTACCCCAGCCCTGCAAAAATATTACTGATTTCCTTACAATTGGACTTATACAAAACCTCCCATTCCTCTCTTACTACCCTGGAGCTCAGCAGCAGATATTTTGGTGCTGACAGTTCTGCTCAGTAAAAGACAGAGAACTGACCTAAAGCAGTACAGTGGGGCCTCCCTGCTGCACTGTCATGAATGGTAAATCACTCATCTTCTGACACTCAAAAGTCTTGCTGCTGAAGAGAATTACGCATTTTCCTGTCATAAGCTATGGGAAAGGGATGGAATGTTCCTAAGTATTCCAAACTAATTCCTAAACCTCCTTTATATCAAGATACCTGTTCAGTAAATCCTGATTTTAAAGTTACTTCAAGCCGGTAGTTGGTGAATTCATTAATGCCTTTTGCTACATATCACAGAATGGTTTGGGCTGGAAGGAACCTTAAACATCAACTCCTTCCAACCCCTCTGTGTGTGTGGGGGTAAAGTTGTTCCAGAGGCACATGCTTCCACAAATCTGTGAGAACATGAATTTATTCCCTGTGCCACAAAAGGCAAGTTGGCCTTGGCCAGGCTGGCATTCACCCTCAGAGGAAAAAGGTGGAGCAGGTGTTGGGGACCTTGGGACAGCATGGAAGAGCTGCATCAGCAGGGGAAGGGAATTTACACCTTCATTAATCAGCTCCCAGGTAATCCCACAGCCTACTCCAGGTATTTGTTCTCCATCACCTTACCTGATTCCATTGGGATTTAAATCACTGCAATATTTTGTCACCCTTTGCTTTATCTTATGTCAACATCTTAAATTTACATAATGGATTACAAACACCAAGCTCCTTTCTTCTTAATCTAAACAAAACACCTGCCACTTCTAACAAGCTGCCAGACCTCCAAAATGCATCCCAGTCCTATCACCTCATCCCTTGATTTATTAGGCTTTTGCACCACAGTTTCAAAAATCTCCTCAAACAATGGTTCTCTCCAGGGCAACTTCCCTGTACATCAGGGGTTCAGATCATTACAGATCTGGGGAACAGGACTGATCGGAGCTGTCCAGTGCACGTTCCCCATTTTAAGTGGGTCTGGACTTTTGTCTGAATTTTTAACACAGCAATGGGGAATGTACCTGGAATTCAGTTTTAGCCTCTCAGCCCAGTTCAGAATATCTGAACTGAATGTATGATATCATGAATGTCACTATGAATAATAATAGGGGAAAACATGTGATCTGTTACACCATAAACAAAAACTTAGAACCGGGCAGAGTCCATGCACCATGAACTGCAGAACACCCTCAGCCTCACAAAGGATTGTTAAGGCACATTTATCTCCAAGTTTGACAGCAAAGGGACACATGCACACGTGCCTTAGAGCTATTTTTTTCAGACCATCAGCCCAGCCCACAGCAGCCATGTAGCCAAAAAGCAGCTGAGTCTCGACCAAAACCCAGCAGCGCAGTAAGCACAGCAGTGGGTACGTGGTTGAGGTGAAGTTTTCAGGGGCTGTAAATGTGCGGCAGCTCCCAGGATGAGTCCCCACAAAAGGCTGTCCACAGCACCGCTGCACACAATCACGCCGTGCTCATTCTCCCTGGGAGTGCCCAGTAATCGCCTCATCTTTCAATCTCCCCATCCCTGGAAGTGTCCAAGGCCAGGCTGCACGGGGCTTGGAGGAGCCTTATCTCGTAGGAATCCTTGCCCATGGCAGCGGTGGGGCCTGGATGAGCTTTATGTCCCTTCCCACCGAAACCATTCTGGGGCTGATTATGTGAACATCACCTGGAGCCCTTGTAAGACTCCGGTCCGTTTCCCTCCCCGGATCTGTATTCGAACCGCTTACGATACCGACCCGGACCAAGGCAGGGCCGGACCCCTCAATTCCCGCCGAAGGCCCGGATGCTCCGTCAGCCCTCCAGGGGCTTCCACCGCCCGGTCCCACCCGGCCTGTCGGGATGCCTCCGGCAATGCAGGCCGCCGCCGCCGCCCCCCGAGCCCCGGGTCCCGCCCTGGCCGCGGGAAGCGGAGCAGGGCCAGGGCGGGACCCGACACCCCGCGGGCCACCGGCCATACCTACCCCACACCTACCCCATGTCTGCCCCTTACCTGCCCCTCGCTCCGGCCCAAGCGCGGCCCCGCCCTGCAGGCCCCACCCCGGCCCTTCCCGCGCGCCCATTGGCTATGGAGCCGGACGCTAAGTGACAGACAGCACCGCTGGCCAATCGGAGGACAGGCAGCGCATAAGGTAGCTAAGGGGGAGGCCGCTTTCCGCAGAGTGGCGGGGTGCGGTTGCGGCGGTCGCTCTGGTTGTGGCGTCCGCGGCGTCGCGAGTTGTTGCCGGAGAGGCTTTCGGCGGACGTGACCCGGGCAGCTCCCGCCTGGCTTCTCGTGCGGGGCAGCGCCGCCCTGTCCTGGGGCTGAGCCGTGGGATAGCTCCGCTCCTTCTCAGCCCCTTCTCACTTCACATCCCCGTTGTCCCCTCATAGTCCCAACTCCCCCCTAATGACCCCTCTCTTCGCTCACAGGCCCCGTTCGCCCTTCACGCCCCGCTTTCTCCTCACGGCCCCACTGTCCCGTTATGGCCCCTCTTCTCTCCCCTCACGCCCCGCTCTCCCGTCGTGGCCCTGCTCCCCCCTCTCACTGATGGCGGTCCTGTGTCTATCAGAGGGAAAAGCCCGGGCCGCAGTGGTGCTCTTGCTTCTGGTTTTGGCTGATTTATGGTTATAGATGATATCAGTGATCCTTCAGGTTCAAAGGCTTCGGTCTTGCCATGAACCTCTTGTATTTGAGACTTGTGACTCATTTAAAAAGCCTCGTCCTTGTGCCAAGAGGAACATTGTACCTTTCCAAGGCCACAGGGTCTGGTGTTTGCCCAGATAACATTCCTGAGGTGTTGATTCTTGTAGTACCTCGGGTTTGCCCCACTTTCTCTGTCTGCATCCTTCAGCTGTGCAAATACCCCCAAGCCTTGGCTTTGCTCCAGTGGTAGCTCCCAGGAGGTACAGTCCACAGCTGGAGGGATTGAGGGTGTCAGGAAAATCCACAAATGCCAGAGGTTTATGTCCAAAAAGGAGACAGAGGAGTCCTGCAACTTCATTCGAATAAAGGGAGAGAGTCCACGAGGGCACGCACCGGCAGGGTTTTATCTCTCCAAGGTCTGGAGGGCACAGAATCCTGTCCTACCTCCCGGGCACACCTTGCTGTGGGTGTCTTCCCCATTCGCTGAGGCAGCAGGAAGGCTCAGCCTTCCCGAACCGCCTGCCACATGTTCACCCTTGAAGCCGTTATTTTACCCCAAAGTTCGGGTTTATGCAGACACTCATCTGTTTCAGGAGCCAGGCCCTCTGGGCTCTGCAGCAAACCTGCTGCCCAAAGTTAGTAGACACATTAAAACCCATTCTACAGATGTTAACACCCATCCCTTCACAAATCAAATTGTTTGTCAAGACATTAGCTTTCCTCTCAAGGGGCTTACCTGCTTCTCTGGCACTTTGCTGCTTTACCTGGTGCAGATTTACCTGGCCTGTGCTGCTGGATAAAGTCAGGACCTATTTCTTTTTTCAAGTAAAAAAAATCCCTTGATTGGAAAAAATAGAGACCCAAACTCCTGGTTTACCTTCTAGAAATAGATTCACAAAATCAAATAGGTTGGAAAAGACCTCTGAGATCATCAAGTCCAACCTGTGCTTGACCCCCACCTTGTCATCCAGTCCAGAGCACTCAGCGCCATGTCTAGGTGTTCCTTGGACATGCCCAAGAATAGGGACTCTACCATCTAGAGTCCCTGGGCAGCCTCTTCCAGTGCCTGACCACCCTTTCCATGGAAAAATTCTTCTTGATGTCCAACCTGAACCTTTCCTGGTACAACTTGATGCTGTTTCCTCTTGTCCTGTTCTTGTTCCCCGGCAGCAGAGCCTGACTGCCCTCAGCTGTCCCCTCCTGTCAGGGAGTTGTGCAGAGCCAGAAGGTCCCCCCTGAGCCTCCTTTTCTCCAGGCTGAGCCCCCCAGCTCCCTCAGCTGCTTCTGGCACTCCAGCCTGTTATAAATGTCTAATATAAAGCTGGCTTTTTGCAAGATGTGAGCTATATGATTAATAACTTTGTGGTAAGGATATAAGTTTTTATTTCTGCTGTTAGTAAAGAAAATTAGGCATAGTGGTAATAGTGATATAATATGCTTAAACTGTCTGTTTGGCTGGGATAACATCCAGTGAACATGTAAAGAAGACACTGCTATTGAAATACCAACTATCAGCATCTCCCATCTGAAGAAAGCACGGACCAAGGCCCAATCTGGAGGTGATAATGAAGACACAGCCCAGAAACATGCAGCTCTAAAAAGGTGGACCCAAGGAGGGGCCATGCATAACAGTCCCTGAAATATGGAAACTAGTTTATGGAAAAATATGAATATTCAACAGACTGATAGAACAGAAAGGGTATTCAAAGAAAGCCTGTGAAATAGCAATTTGTGGACTTGGCTAAATGCCAAGTCACCCGGCCGGCCGTACTTTACTTTTTTTCCCTATCTCCTATTGTCTTATCTTTTATTAAACCTATTAAAATTTACATAAAAAGTGAATCTCGTTTTTCACAAGCCCCTTCCACAGCTCCATTGCCAGCTCCATTCCTAGCTTTGGACTCAAGCCCCTCCATGTCCTTCCTGAACCTACCTGCCATGGACCTCTTGTGTGAGGGTGTTTCCAGTTCTGACAGAGTTTGCCCCAATATAGGGAACATAAAACTAAATTTAAACAGATTATAATTTGCTGTGTAATCCACTATGTTAAAAACAGACAAAAATAAGGCCTTGCTCATTTGTTTAAGACTGATAAGCAGAAACCAGAGCTCAAAACACTGGGAAAAGCTAGATTTGTAGTTTAGACTATGCCCAGGAGCCTTTGAGGACAGTGAGAGACCAAGAGAGCCTGCACAGACCAAGTTCATCCAGTGGGCACCTGAGGAAGACTATGTTACCTCATCCAGAGGCCTCTTCCCTGAGACCAGGAGACAATGCGCAGGCACAGACCAACAAAAAGCTGATTAAGATACGAAATGAGAGTAGGCAGGGATAGGTTCTGAATATGCATAGGCAATGTTGAAGCTGCCATAAATATGTATGATTTCAGTGTATTTGAACAAGACCACTTGCTCTGTTTGGGGCGCACGTCTTTGGCCGAGTGATTCCCATTGCGTCTGGCCACCAAGTAAAGCATTCCTACTTAATAACCTTTGGTTGTGGAGTCCTTGTTCTGCTTCACTCCACTGATGAAAATAAAAATGACAAGAATAAGGTAAGATACATTCAGCCAGAAATTGGTGTAGATCAGAGGGGAACAAACAATGTCTGTTTGGCAGATAGTTCTGTCTCTCTGACAGTTTTGACTTTCTAGAAATTAGTAAATAATTGAGACTGCTTGTTTTAGGGCTCATAGAATATATGTGGAGACTGCCAGGTTTTAAAATGTCCACACTGCTCTGTGCCCCTGGCATAGGAATTACTGATGTAAAAGTGCTTTCATAGAGCCATAAAGTCATGGTGTGGTTTTGGTTGGGAGGACCCATTTCACCCCCTGCCATGAGTAGGGACCCCTTCCACTAGCCCAGGTTGCTCCAAGCCCCATCCAGCCTGGTCTTGGACACCTCCAGGAATGGGGCAGCCGAAGTTTCTCTGGCCAGCCTGTGCCAGGACCTTACCACCCTCACAAGGAAGAATTTTTTGTAATACTTCATCTAAACCTGCTCTCTTTGACTTTGAAGCCATTCACCCTTTGTCCTGTCATTGCATGTTCTTGTATATAGTCTTATAAATAATATTCTGAAGAGTTTTCTTACTCCATTGCTGTTATGTTTAAAATCCTGGCCCTGCCATGGCTGCATTCCACTCCCACACACTGGAGTCTGTATAGGATAGTGGTCTAAGTCAGCTGGACTGATCCAAGGAAATATTCCATGAGAATAATCCTGGGTATTAGATGCAGAAAGGACTTCTAATTCCTTCCTCCTACTCCAGTGTTGCTGAGCGGAAGAAGCTCTTTGGTGCTAAATCAGAGCTCTCCCTTTAGAGCAGGACCCTGGGCTGCCCATGGGATACTCAGTGCCGTGACACAGCTGAGTTTATTCAGGTTTAAAAGCCTGTAGCCACAGGGATTTTTCTGTGACTGACTTTCCTCTGGCTGGTGAAGAGGTTTTTTTATCTCTGACATGCCTGTTGTTACAACAGTCTGTTCTTCTGTGTCTTTTGCAGTGCAAAGGTCCATACCACTGCTTCTTGTGGGGGTACAGAAGGCTGCATTCACACTTGGAGGAAGCAGTCTGGACTGGAAATGCCCTAGGAGGAAATAAGGGAATGGCTCAGGAAGCTGAGAGACCACATCCAGGGATCAGGGGTTTTGGGTGAGTGCCTCAAAATCAGACTGACCCAGTACAGGATGAGTTTGAAAGCTGCATTTCAGTTCAAGTGCCTTTTCCAAGTGGCTCTTTTCAGAATTCTAGGATGGGAAAGTGAGTTGCATGTACAGTTCCTGCGGTGATGAGTGGGAGATCTCACACACACTTCCAGGAGACTGTTTCCTGTTCCCTTCCTTGCTGACTTCCCTCTGGCAAAGCTGCCTTTTTGTCCCAGATAACTGGAATGCAGCAGGCTCAGCTATCTCCTCGATGTCATCCCTGTTGCTGTGCTTAAAGCCCAACAGCAGTGGGAAAAGTGAGAGTTTTCCTGGAGGCAGCAGGATTTGCTGCTTTATTTCTTCCTACCTGTTACTCAGCCTTGTCCTTCGTTCCTCATTGCACACATCCAACAAATGTGGTCATGTCTCCTGAATTTTTGGGCATGCTGAATGCAGGTCCCTTCAAAAATCTCTCCAGTAATGGGTTCTGAACCCTATAGAGATCAGAGTTCCCAGTAATTTTGGTTGATTTCAGCCACTGACACCGACCTGTAAGGATCTGTGACTCTCACAGGGTCTTAAAGGGGCTTTGGAGACCTCAGAACTAGCAGTGACACCATGGGGCTGTTCATTCCTGATTTCTGCCTCCCACTTTCTTGGCAGCAGAAAGGTGAGAGGTGCCTCAGAGGAGCCTTCCATGGGCAGTGCCCTGGGAATAGAGGCCAAACATAATTCACATGGCATAGAGGGAGAGGGAATGGGAGATGAGAAACAAAGAAACACAAATATGTAAAAGAGGGGAAATGCTTCAGGTGTTAATACTCTGGCCTGTTCCTGTCCCCTTACCCACTTAATTAGTCCTTGCTGGCACTTGCGGTGTCAATCTGAAGGACAGGTGGCATTTTTGTTAACAAGAGCAGTGGCTGAAGCCACACAGGAACAGCTTGTCCTTGTTCTCTCTGGACATGGGTGTTGGTAACAACACTGCAAACCACCTTCCGGCCCAGTGCTGGGGTCACAGCAGCTGGCACATATTTAAAGGGCAGTTTATTTTAAATTGTGAACAGACACATTGACTTGTAAATATTCTAGAAATACATCCTGCCATTATAAAAAGCAACCTATATTTCAGGGGACGTAATTTCATTCTTCACCCACAACAAGATGATTTGGTTTTCTATTGCCTATGAAATGAAATGCTTTGGGAATTGTAAGCTGGCAAAAAAGACTCCAGGGTGCCTGGGCATTGGCCAACATCTGGGGCTCTCTTCTATAACAATAGGATCACAGTTTGGAGACAGGCACATGACAGAACTCACTGAAGGTGATGCAACAAACAGCATTATTGTCCCCCCCCATTTATAGGGGGCTCAGAATTCCTGCACTTGAATATTTGATTGGTCAGGGTCTCAGCACTGCCCAGTTCACTGGCCCATGATAGGCCTGCATTCAGACGTATGAGATTGAGTGGGATTGGCAGGAGTCCCTTGTTTGAGTTTGAATCTAACCATATGATACCCGGGGACTCATTTACTTTATTTACTCGTTTACTATTCTTTAATAAACTAGGCTGACCAAATTGGGTTTCTTATTATGGCCAAATTTATCTATGCTATGGCTGTGATACTCTTCCTCTCGCAGGATGTATGGTTAGACCAAATAATGGCAATTCTCTTTATGCTTTCAGCTCCGTTCCAGCTCCGAGGAAGAGGTTTGTGTTGCTGTGCCTCAGTTTTCTCAGTCAAATGGTACCACAGCACTGGGAGGGGTTCTGTGAGGGTGGCTCAAGATCTCATGAGGGTCACAAGAGCTGCTTGTGATGATCCGTTCTTGAGAGCTTCTCTCACCCTGAAAGACCTGATGGTCCTAAAAAGCCTCATGGAGAGTTGTGAGCCCACATTAATGAACAGTGTCAGTCCCAGGTAGGAGCAGCTGCTGTGTGTGTGGGAGCTGACAGAAGATATGGCTGCCCAGCAGGCTGGGCTCTGATAACTCGGGAGATCCAGTGTCAGTGTGTGCCCTTGGGCCATGCACATGCAGGGTGGGGTTGTGCAGGGCCCTCTGTGCAGCATGACCTCTTATGGCATAGACAGGCAGAGAACAGCCATTCATGTCCAGCCATGAAGGATAACTCTGGACAGTGGAATTTGGAGCTGGTTCTCATGGGTCACAGCTGTGCAGCCATGAAGGTGTGATGGGGAGGACACTCATAGTGTTGGTGATGGCTCTGGGGTGGTGAGAGGGAAGCAACCCACACATGGCTGACCCCCAAAGAGGGGACTCCTGCTTCCCTACCTCTGCTGTGTTTAATCATTTCTTCCCCTAGACAGGAGACCACTGCCAGTCACAAACCATGTACCAAGGAAGGCTCAGACTGGACATTAGGAAGATTTTTTTCACAGAGGGAGGTATTAGATATTGGAGTGGGGTTCCCAGGGAGGTAGTGGAGTCACCATGGCTGGAGGTGTTTCAGGAAAGCCTAGAGTGACACTCAGTACTGTGGTCTGGTTAACAAGATGGGCATAGGTCACAGGTTAGACTCAATAATCTCATGAGCCTTTTCCAGCCTCAGTGATTCTGTGGTTCTGTGATTCTGTGAAACAGGATGGCTGAGGAGCAGGGCCTCCTCTGGGTTCAGCCAAGCCTTCTGCAGTGCTGAGACTAAAGGAGAGTGTGGCTGCACCCCAGAGCAGTGCTCTGGCTGACACTGCTTCCTTGATTTCATTGTGCTTTCTGAAGGAAGGAGAGGGGCAAGGGAATTCTCTGTGGCCTGAGGTATTTTTCAAAAGCCTATACTCTGTCCTGGAGCCTGGGATTCTAGTGGTGGTGCAGTCCTGCTGTGAACCAAACAATAGCTTGAGCCTCCTGGGAGGGAGCTGGGAAGGGATAGGGAGTTGTGCTCTGATGGAACTGAGGCAGGTGGAGACTTGGAAAAGCCAGACCCAAAGTATTTCCATCTTCCAAGCCAGGGGTGTAGAGCACTGCCCACACCAGGGACACTTCCAGCTCCTTGGGTGTAGAGATATCTGTGAAGCTCCAGTGCCACCCTCCCTGCTGTCCTCCCCTTGCCTTGTGTGTGATGTGAGGGAAGAGGGGAAGGAATAGAATCAGGATGGCAGTGCTGGATCCTATTTGTGAGGCTGAGTGGCTGCAGTCTCTGGGGACTGCTCTGTGCTGGACCTGTTCCTGTTCCACATAGGTGTCCTGCGAAGTCTGGCTCCTCCTTGCTTGGCAGAGAATCACTGCCCTTGACACCCTTTTCTGTAACACTTGATTCAGCCAAAAATAAGTTTCTCCAAGACTTTTGATGGAATTGCATGAACAATTATACCTAAGTGTATTTTTGGCATCAGTGCTTCTGGGGCTTGGTTTTGCCTTCTAAGGTTGTGCAGGAGGGCTGCAGTCACCCCAGTACACTTCATGCTGTGACTGCTCCTTAAACCTGGCCAGCTTGGAGCTGTTGGGCTGGGCTGATGGTCAGGGACCCCTCCTGCCTCCCAGTGGGTGTCTTGGTTTAACCCAGCTGCCAAGTCATCCCCACACTCACTCCTGCATAGTGTGATTGGCAGAGAGTCAGAAGAGTGAAAGTGAGACATCTTGTGGGTTGAGATAAATCAGTTAATAAGTAAACCAAAAGCCATGCACACAAAATAAAACAAGAGATTCATTCACGTGTCCCAACAGCAGGAACAATGGGGTAAAATTCTACACGTGAGACCAAGGAAGTCTTTGCTAATAGAAGTCAATGCCTTCGGGGCAGTTTATAGCCAAGACCGTATAGTTTGGAAGGGTTGCTCAGTGCAGTATTGGACCACATCTCAGCCCTCTTTCAATTTGCACAGCTGAGACTTTGTTTCCATAAAAATTCTCAAGTGGATACAGAATTTATCATCTTCTGACCTGCCATGCTTAAACAGCTGCTCTCTTTCAGAAAGGAAAATAATTCCTGGGTGTCTTGGTTTAGATAGATAGGTATCTGCCAGGGAAGATTGGAATTTCCCTTGGCATGTAAGCCCCTCCCTCTCCGTTTCCAAATTATTATAAATTTGCGATTAAAAGGCTGTCAGGCAAAGATTTTTGGGAATAGATATAGCAGTTCTTTACTAGGGATATAAAAACCACAAATGTAGTACGGGAGAATAAGCAATCAAACAAACAAGAAATCCTAGAAAACCCTGACAGAGTCAGAAACACAGCCTGACTCTCTGTTGGTCAGGGTGTTGGAAACAGTCCAAAGTCAGCCCTCCTGGAGTGGCAGATATGGTCCTCTTGGAGATGGATCCAGTCTTCCTTTGGGAGTCCCGTGGGAACACTGGATGTCTGGATGCACTGGTGTCTCTTTTATCTAGGCAAAGATGGTTTGGCTCCTCCTCCCTGGGTAGAGCATCTTACAATAGTATGATGTAATGTGTCATGTCATTGGTGAGCATTAATGGTCCATTAACAGAAGATATTCCCATGGGGGTAGTGGAAGAATGAACAGAGATAAGCAACACTGCCCCATCTGAGCAGAGATAAGCAACACTGCTCCACTGAGCAGAGATAAGCAACACTGCTCCAATGAGCAGTGATAAGAAACACTGCTCCACCCGGTTTTTAACAGCTGGCTTGTTATGAGAGAAAGCAGTTACCCCCTCCCTAACAGACAAAGAAAAATCTCCCCAACTGGGTTTCAATAGATAGAATTGAATAAACATTTTTTTGGCTACAAAACCCAAGACACTGGGGAGACTCCTGGGCAGGCTGAATTTCTCTGTTTGGTGGGACTGGGAGGGCACTGTGGTTATATGATCTACCTGTGTTTACCCCCCTTGGAGCAGGATACTCTCCAGAAACCTTAGTAGAGGCTTGGAGAAGTGACTTAGTTGTGTTTGGAGGAGGTGATTTCCTTGCAAGTATGTGCTCATTTCCTCTGGCACAGAAGTAGGTGGGCAGATTCCCTCAGTACAACTAAATGTTTTCTTTCTCAGCCCTGCCATCAGCCTTTAATTTGGCGGCCCAGATGGGTCATCCCTGTGGATCCAGCAGTATGGGTGGAAGTTTTGCCTCTCCCTGCAGCGCTGGCCTCGGGCAGGAGGAGAGCCAGGGAAGCTCCAGCTACAGTAACTGGTTGTCTCCTGTAGGGCTCCACCCAGAGACGGCTGGGGCTTTGTCAGAAAGCCCTTGGGAAAGGGACAGAGAATGAGCACAAGCCTTTCATTTCAATATTGCTTGGATGAAATAAAATGTAAACCAGAAGAGCAAACACAGACATGCAGGTGGGAAGACATGAAGGCTCCCAGTAACAGACCGGTTATTTTTATCTCCACACCTTTTGTTGTCAGCTGTAGTGACAAACATATATTTATGTTCAGTTAAAGTGATATGTTACACTCATCTAATGTCATCGTCAATCACTCAGCTGTGCTGAACTACCCCAAACTGTTGTGTTTCCAGCTGTGGGACTCCTAGCCCTGAGGGATGGTCTGTGTGTGAGGTTTCCCTGGACATGATATTTTCCGGTCAGACGTCTTCCCTAGAAGGCAGTGACACTTTTGTTAAAAATTATTCCCTCCTGTCTAAATTAATCTTTTTGCTGCTAATTTGGGAAGTAACAAGATAGTGGCATGGCAGGCAGTGCTCTCAGCACACATGTAGGTTGTATTAAAAATAGACATTAAAATATAATTTCTTCAGTCCTTTTGAAATGACCTGGACCTTTGTCAAGAGAGGTCCATGCTTTTCCTCCCCCAGCATTCCCCCCTCCTTGGAATGCTGCTTCACTCACGATTTTTTGATTAGCATCGCTTGCTGCCATAGGTTTTATTTCTCATATCATATTTCACCTTCCCCTTCTCCATGTCCCACTGCAGCCACTGACCAGGACAATCTCTGGCCAGTCTGGGCAGGGCAGGATGGGATAATGTTGCTGACAGAAGACTTTGAGAAGCAATTAACAGCTTCTCCAGCATGCAGGCCCTGACTGGATAGAGGTTATTCCCTACTTGTCAAAGACCCTTCTCCTTGGAAGGGAAGACTAAGGAGGGCCTGGACACAAAACCTACTCTACATTTCTGCTCTGCTGCCTTTCTCTTTGGGCAGGATTATTTCAATAATTGGTTCCAAGTGGTGTTTTTTTGTCAGAAATAACCTGTATGAATGGGACACATCACCAGTGAGTCCACATCACTGACACTGTGCTGGATGGTTCTGGACTTCTGGCCCTGTGGAACAGATGGGCTCAGGAGCAGTGGGAGAGAGCCAAAAGCCCCATTTCCTTCTACTGCTGTTCTGAGCTCAGTGACAGAGGGCTGGGAGGGCTGTGTAATGCAGAGCAAGATTCAGCCCATGGCTATAGATGTGAAGAACACCTGAGGGCTGTGCTTGCCCTTTCTGTGGAAACATGGGGACCTACAGTGCTGGGAATCACAAACCATTGAGAGCAGCCTTTGTGCTGGGAAAGGTGGTGGGAGCTGCTGTGCTAGCAGGCATCTGGTGCAGCACTGGAAGATACTGGTAGGTTAGGGGAAGGTGCTGGCAGGAGGTGGTCGTGTCCTGCTTCGGAATGCACTGGCAGGGATGGAAAGACTGACACCAACGTCAGCAAGCACTTCATTGGATGTTCTGAGCATGTCCTGAACCACAGTCTGCTTGCAGAGATGTGGAGTCTCCACTGGAGTCTTGCTGCAGGTGTTGGAGCAATGCAGAAGTGCTGTGAGAGCAGAGAAATGCCCAGAGCCAGCCTGCTCCAGAGGGAGCTCTGGATTGCTCAGTGATCCACCAGGCTGCCCCAGCCTTGGGGGCCAGGCCTCTCCTGCCTTGTGCTGTGCTCTTTACTTACCCTGAGCTCCCTCCAAGCGTCTGTCCTGGCCTCACAGGTATCTCGTGGGTGGCAGTGAACATCCCAGCTCCCCTCCCGGCTGGCCCTGTTTATGGAGTTTCAATGTTGGCAGGTAAGGAAGTGAGACATTTGAAGCATGAGGGCCTGTCTTGGTGAGGCAGGGATACTCATTTGAGCTGATGAAACTTCTTGTTATTGCCCAGGGTTATGAACTCTGCACATGTGTTCTGAACCATCATCTCCAGGACACAAGTGGGCTCATTATTCAGGACAAAGCAAACAAAATGTCGTTAGAGTGGGAAGAGGGATTTCTACCCGTATAAATTATACCCTGTTATCACATGGAGGGTCATCACCATGTCGGAACATTTTTCTTGAGGGCTAAGATGACTTCACTCCCTTTTTACTTCAGTAGTCTGATCTCCCAGAGCTGTGTAATTTGTCTTTTCCATGCAAGGGAAAGCTGGGGAGGAAGCCACTCAGCCACAGGTCAGACAGGCAGAAATGTCTCCTGTGGAAAGATTTAAAGGCAGGGGAAAGAGTATCTTTTACAGCCCCCATTCCTGCTAGATAGGTGAAAGTCTCCTGAAAATTGATCTTGCTGCAATAGGCAGATTTCATAGCCCCTTCCCAGACTTTCCTTGTTGGGGATGCTCATGATGGGTAATGGCCAGATAGTCCCTAGGAGTGGTCCCAGCTCTGCAGAGTCTCCCAGGAGCAGGCATCACCATTGTGTTCACAATATCCAGCTCTTACTAGTACAGAGAGATGTGGTCCTACAAACCACTGCTGTTTTTAATGTTTGCTCCTGTTATAGATGGGTAATGTGATGGTTGGCTCTTGCAATTAAGGGACAAAGCCCCTCTAAAAGGTATCATCGGCAAGTTCTCCCCCAGGGGATGAAGAATTTTCCAACTATTTGCCAAATGTTTGTTGCCTGCATTCACTTGCCCATCCAAGAGAAGTTTCCTGACTGTTATTCTTCACTATATGGATGATATTTTAATATGCACTGAGACTGACTATTATTTGGAGCTCATTTTTAAAAAGACTATTCAAGCAATTGAAGGAGCAGGACTTGAGATCGCTAAAGAAAAGGTTGAGATTGCACCTGCCTGTGGACTTACCTTGGACTCCGGATTGGCAAGCAGACCATCGTACCCCAGCAGCTCACCATCAAGGACAACCTGAGGACCCTAAGAGACCTTCACCAGCTGTGTGGCAGCATCAGTTGGGTTTGTCCGCTGCTGGGGATCACAACCAAGGACCTTTGCACCACTTTTCAGCCTCCTGCGAGGCTGCAATGACTTCAGCTCACCACGGACCATCACACCAGAGGCCCAGGTAGCAATCCAAAAGGTATCAGAGGCACTGTCCATAAGGCAAGCCCACCACACTAATCCTACCCTGCCCTTCCAATTTGTCATCTTGGGTAAGTCACCCAAGTTTCATGGGCTCGTTTTCCAGTGGGACCCCACTCAGAGGGATCAGTTTTTAATCATAGAGTGTGTGTTCCAATCACACAAACCAAACAAGACTATTACAACACCCCAGGAGCTGGGAGTTGATGCTCAGCTCATAATAAAGGCCAGAGCATATCTGTGGACCCTAGCAGGATGTGAGTTTACATGCATATATCTTCCAGTGACATTGAGTAGTCTGGATGCTTTGCTCAAGATCAAGGAATAAACACCACCAGTTTGCTCTTTCTATCCACCTACCAAAATACAAATTATTTAATGCGAGTTTTAATCTGCTACCAAAATCTTTAAAAAGTAGAACTTCTCTAAAGGCACTGACTGTTTTTACTGATGGCTCAGGAGGATCCCACAAGTAAGTTATGACTTGGAAAAATTGTAACATTCAGGAGTGGGAGTCTGATGTTCAGATTATTCAGGGATCTCCACAAATTCCAGAATTGGCAGCCATCGTCAGAGTGTTTGAGAAGTTCAATCAACCCTTGAATTTGGTTACTGATTCAGACTATGTTGATGAGGTAGCTGAAAGAGCAGAACTTTCTTTATTAAATGAGGTGTCCAATCCAAATTTATACAGCTTGCTCTCGAAGTTAATTTATCTCCTCTCTCACTGAGAGCAACAACATCGCATTATGTATGTGAGGTCACACACTGACCTTCCAGGACCAATTGCAGAGGGCAACTGGAGGGCAGATGCTTTGGCCATGGCAGTGCAGACCACCCTGCCAGACATCTTTAGTCAAGCTAAATTGAGCCATCAGTTTTTCCACCAAAATGTACCAGCCCTTGTTTGTATGTTTAAAATCACAAGAGAACAAACGAGAGCAATTGTGGGCTCCTGCCCCAGTTGCCAAGATTTTGTTTTGCCATCTGTAGGGACTGGGGTTTAATCCCTGGGGCCTCGAGAATTTACAACTACAGCAAACAGACATCGCTCATTATGCTCCTTTTGGGAGACTTAAACAAGTTTATGTGTCTATTGACACCTTCTCTGGGGCTGTGTTTGCATCAGCCTACACAGGAGGAAAGGCGAAAGACGTCCAGCATTTTCTCCTGGTGTTTTCCACCTTGCGCATTTCCCAAGCCATATGAACTGATAATGGACCTGCTTATGCCTCCCAAAAATTCAAGCTGTTCCTGAATCAGTGAGGGGTGAAACACACTGCTGGCATATCCCACTCCCCAATGGGACAATCTGTTGTAGAGTGGGCTCACCGTACATCAAGAGGTACCATCACTTGATCAGCAGCATGGGGAGTTGAAACACTACCAGGCATACAAAGACTATGCAAGACTCTTTATGTTATCAATTTTCTAAATAATTCATTTATGGAGCCAAATCCTCCCATCGTCAGGCACAACTCGAACACCAGCAGAGCTCAGAGAAGCCACCTGTGCTAATCAAGGACCCTGAATCCAAGCAAATAATGGGCCCCTTTCCATTAATAACCTGGGGGAGAGGGTATGCTTGTGTGTCTACAGGATTTGGCCCAAGGTGGATTCCAGGCAAAAACATCAAGCCATAAATTGAACCACCAAATGCAGCACCCGGAGACACCTCTGATCATCAACCATGATCTGAAAAATGAAGATGACCCTCCACTGCTTCACTTACTAGGATTATGAGACTCCTTGCTGGATTTTTGTCTAAAAGATATTAACAATTTATATCTTAATACTTTATATTGCTACCTCTCTGTTTGTTGTACTGTTATTCCCTCTTTCTTCCCACACCCCTTTTACTCAATATAACCTGAGGAAATGGGGTGGGAAGATATGAGAAGCTGTTAAAGTTAAAATTTTATAAATGTATATGCCCCCTTCTAAAACCCCATTTTTTTAAACTCACACATCAACCCCTCTTCCCTCAACTTTTACTATGCCCGCGATGGAAGCAGACCCTCAATTATTCAGTATAAAGCTCTGGATGCTCCTCATCCTTCCATCAGCTGGTGCATGGATCATCCCTCAGACCAAGCAAGACATCTGGGTCACACTGGCCAAGACTTTACTGCAGGAAAACCTATGCCTGTCCATGGGCAGCCTAGACAACCTGTTGTCAATGTGCCTGGTAGGGATTCCTTCAGCGGCAAATGAATATCCATATACAGGTAAGAAACCCAATCTGGAGGACGCTTGGGACAAATGGACCAAGATTCTACTCTATGCATCAGAGGAACCACAGGAATTGGATTTGTTGGGGTCCTCCAAAGCTACATATGGTGTAACTTTGTATGTATTTTATTATAGATGATCTGGCCAACACTGGACCAGCTTGGACCATATTAAGTCCATTATTAGAAAAGATGTGACATCAATTAAGGAAATTTACAATCCAACAAATTGGTGCAATTACACCAGCTTTACACTCTCTTCAAGCTCGCTCCATCCCAAAGTGTTACCATGGGGAGTGTTTCTTATCTGTGGAGACCAGGCATGGGCCAGGATCCCCTCATGCCTCCAAGGGGGTCCTTGTAGCCTTGGCCAGCTTATTACCCTCACCCCAAATATAACTCTGCTTCAAAATTGGGAAAAAAAAGGGAAATTTGTATACCACAAGAGATCATATACTGAATTTAATGAAAATTGTGACAGCCAGGTTACTAACTGGAATAAAGGAAAGAGAGTTGTGGTCTCAGTATTTTTACCTTGGGTGGCTGCAGCTAAGGCTCTCAGTGAGCACTCTCACCTGGGGTGTTGGCTTAGTAAGCAGGCAAACGCTGCATCCGCTGCACTCAGTGACCTGCTTAGTGACACTGAAACTACCAGCCACACAACACTGCAAAACCAAGTGGCAATAGACTTTTTACTGCTTGCCCATGGACATGCCTGCCAGGACTTTGAAGGGATGTGTTGCTTTAATCTTTCTTTGCACTCAGAATCTATCCACAGAAAATATCCTGAAGCTGAGGGAGCGAGTAAAAGGACTTAAAAGTGGAAAAGAACTCAGACTGGATTGATGAACTTTCTGGATGCTGGGGGTTGACAGGATAAGGTTCATCTTTTGTTAAAGGGATCCTGTGGGTTGTAATCATTATTTTTAGAATTTTACTTATGTTTCCCTGTTTGGTTAAGTGTCTGCAGAAATCCACAGAGGAAGCCTTTTTAGTAAAACAAAACAGGGGAGTTGTGGAGGCCCTTGGGCCTATCCAGGACAATGCCCTGGAAGAATCCACCATAGGCTTTGAGAATGCCTTGCCACTTACGGTGAGAGAGAAAAGGGCTTCCTCCATGGTTCTTGGCAGCACTATGTTAATTACCTCCGTTTTGCTCTCCCTATTGCCCCATTGGCCTTACCCACCTCTATTGTTCATATATGTCCTGGTTCTAGAGGGTTCTCCTTTCCCTGTTTCCCCAGTGGTTTTTGTATCACTGATTGTTCGCCCTCATATTCCCTGTTGGTTATTGCCCTTTGCCCTGCCTGCGCACCGCCCCTGTGCCCTCCAATCACTGACCCCCGATGCTCTGCTCCACCCCCACTTGCCCTTGTACTTGAACTTGGATCCTCCTTTGATCTCTGTCTTTTTGCCCCTGGACCCCTTCTGTGCAGCTGCAACAAACCCCACTGGAACTCTATCCAGAAGACCCTTCCTGCCTTTCCTTTGCTGACCCATCCGTGGTGTGTGTGCATTAGGTGACTGTCTGTGTGCCTGCCTGAACGGCTTCCTGAGAAGACACTTTCAGGGAGGTGGTGGCAACCCACCATCTACCCACACCACTACAACTACTCTGCACCCCACTCTGTCCAAAATAAATCCTGGATTTGAGAAAAACACTAGCTTAGAGTATGCATTGTTTTACTCCTTCTTTTTGCCATCTCCCACCTTTTTCTCTTTGTCTGTGAACACTAATTTTTAATCAAGTGTAACATGAGTCGTTCTCAACTCAAATTTAGCACTAACAAGTGCTACTTCTCTTTCAAGTTAAGAGAAGAGCTTAGGTGTCAAAGGCTTAGATGTTTTTCCATGCATATGCAGTGATTTACTTTTCCCTCATTTAGTCCAAGATAATATCTTGATAAACTCTGTTTGGAAGTCACTGTCACCCCTGCAGAGAAGTCTGGAACTTTCCTTACCATCTGTGCCTGATCTCCAGGGGACTGTGAGCTGCGCTCTACAGTAATAAGGACCACAGGTATCCCCCCTTCAGGTAAAGGGTAAGAGGTGCCCCTTGACAAAACACAACAGTTTAGCTAGTCACCCGCACTTCCCCTTCCTGTCTTCTCAAAAACCACTGACAGTGATCCTCAAGAAATCCCTCTAATCTTCCTCTTTGTGCTGGTCAAGCTCTTGGAGAAGAAAAGACGGCAAAAAGGCACTCAGTTATGTTCCCTCCTGTCCTTGTAAGGTAAGAGGCAGGAGGCAAGAATCCAGCATGGTCTCTCTTTGATTATTCTCTGTCCAGGAGGGCTTTGGGGAGTGCTGTTTATATGTGTGCCGGTGTGCATGAGTCTGCACATGCTGTGCCTGTAGGTGCCGATGTGCACTGGCTATGCACATGCCCCTGGGTGCACACATGGACTAGGCATGTTCAGAGACATAGCTGTAGATACACAGCTCTGTGCATCCAGCTGTGTTCCACCTAAGAAAACAGATGAGTGTGTGCATGTGTGTCTACATGTGTGTGTCACTACTGAGCTCTGCTGGTTAGAGTAGCCCCTAGCTCTCTGAGTACACTCTGTTCTTGTAGAAAGAAGAATTTGCCTCTGTGTTTCCCTTTTATAACTGTTAAAGCAAAAAAGAGGCTGCCCACCCTGGAAAGAAGGAGAGTCATCCTAGGCATGGGCAGTCCCATTTGTTTCTTTTTCCCTGGGAGAACTGTCCTTTCCATGATCCCTAGGGTTGGACAGCCTAGTGTATCTGAGGACCCAGCTGGGTACAGGAAGAGTAGGTGGCTGTGGCCAAAAAGCCTTTGCTAAACCTGGAAAGTTTTGGGGGATGCTGATAGCAAATCCTGATGTGATGTTGCCTTCCTCTAGTCACTGTCCCTGTGCTGTTGGGTGGGTAACTGCTTGAGGGCCTTTAACAGTAGTTACCAATCCTGTTTATCACAAAGTCACCATCTTCCATCCTACATGCAGTCCACAGTGTGAATGTGGCAGTGTCCCCCATCAGTGACAGCAGTGGCCAGATCAGTGACAGCTGCTGCTTGTGCCTTTCACTTGCCAGCACAAAACCACAGCATTTTCTCTTGTCCCAGGAGAAGCCCATGCCATTGGCACATCTCCACAGCCTAGAGGTGCAGACACCCAGGTCTTGCCAGTGCAGACAAGACTGGAGCCTCTTACAGAACCAAGGATTGGGGGGGAGGGGGTGTGAGCTGGTGAACATCACTGCTACAAGAAATCAGAGCCTGGATAAATCCACCTGTTTATTGAAGAAAAACTATTTGTGCTTTTGGGTTTTTTTAATGCTGATGGCTTTCTTTTTCCATGTAAGCTCAACTAGGACAACTGCAGTGTCTCTGCCAGGTGCGATGGCCAGGAGACACCTACCTGCAATAATCCATAAGCCAGCATTGCCATTCTGGCCAGGCTGGCAAGAAGATTGCCTGACCTCTGCTGCTTCCCCCCTTCAGAATACTTTCTAAGATAGACTTAAGAGGCTCAGTGAAAGAATCCAAGCAATAAACCATAACATCCAGATCAGGTGAGAAATAACCAGAAAAAGCCGCCAAGATGTCCAAAAGGTAGAGTCAAGCTTCCACCAGCCAGGTTGAAGACTGTTTTAAGTAACACTTTGAGCAGGGAATTTAAATTGTATTGATTATTGATGTAATTGTTTTATTTTAATGGATAGGGATTGAGAGTTTCTGTTGAGAGGAAGTACACAGGGAACAGTAAAACATACTGTGGTGATTCGCTTAGTAATTGACAAGTGAATAAGACAAGAACTAGAGGGCAAGACCAGGTTGGCCCCTGTGCTCACCACTGGAAGATTATATAGCCCTGCTGTGGGCAGCAACCCCATAGGCATGGTAAGGTGCAGGTAGAAACTATACCAGACCTCTGTCATTCCTCAACGTCCTTTCCCTCTAGAATTCAATACAGGTACAATTGACAAATGGAGTACAACAGACACTAGACAACAAGACTGAGTTGGCCTCTGTACTCATCACCAAGATACACCTGCTATGGGTACAACCCCATGGGCATGGTAGATGAGAGTAAAAGCCATACCTGACCTCTGTGATTTTCTTTTCTCTACTCCAACCAATTCATATCTTCAACTCCACCAATCATTTTGATTAAGGAAAACCTGAAGGGTTTTTTTCCCCAGTGTCTTCATCCCCATCAACAGATGCTATTATATGTAGGAGATGGCTGGCTGCGAGAGGTCACATAAACAATCTGCAGCTGGGTAGCAACAGGATGCTAGCAGCTCTTCTCTTTACTGCAGCCCTTTTCCTTAGACAGAGACATTGTGTCTCTGGGGTCCTTGAGGGTGCTTCTGGACAATATCAAATGTGTAGCAGAAGCCATAGAAATGCAGAGGTGGGAGTCAGATTCGCGCTTCTTCATTTAACCAATAGTATGCTTACTTTTAGTTTTATGCATGAGCTTATTAGGTGTGCTATATATTCTGTAAACGCTTCTAAATAAACTGAGTCTTGCTGATTCAATCATATCGATTGTGGCAATTTCTCCCGCCGACCGTGGCAATAATAGCTTATCCAAAATTAAATTTGCCTTAGGAAAAGTAGGACTGGATCATCAAAATCAAAAAAGAGAATTAATTGCTTGAGCAAATAACTTATAGAAAAGGAAAAGGGGAGTTTTTTATAGATGGGTAATGCAATGGTTTGCTCTCGCAATTAAGGGATGAATATTATGTGCACATTAAGAGAAGATTTATTGATGTATAGTTATGTTATTCTGATTTGTTGTTTAGACATCCTCTGTTCTCTCCATAGTTCCCTTTTCCCTCTCTGTGGTTGCCAAGGCACTGCCTTGGTAGTCGGGACATGTGGAGAGAGGGCATGTACCTGTGCCCCTTGCATCAGGCATTTGGGAGGGAAGGCTTGTTACTAGGAGGCACAGCATGACAACACCTGAGCTCCAATCAAGTTGCAAGAAAGCAGTCTGCACCAATGGAGGGCAAAGAAGAGTTGACTGGCAGATTTTGGGAGGGGCCAGGGTTACCTGATACAACACCAAAGGTATAAAAGGCGGAGCAGCCATTTTGTAGATTAGCTTGTGGCTGCTGGGTTACCAACTCTCAGTGTGCTGTCCTTTTTTCCTTATTCAGCCCTTGGTTGTATTTTTGTTAAGGTTTTTAATAAACATTTGAAATTTTTAAAAGTGAGCATCATTTCTCACACTCCCGGAAGAGCCAAATATGCCTGAGCAGGTAGAGCTTTTAGAAGAGTTTGGGCATGGATTAGAGACTTCAGAAGTTCCTTTCCTTCTGTGTTTCTATTTTGTGACACTGTGTTTCCAATTTGAGTCATGATTCAAGGCCTTGGACAGGGATTAGTGACCAGCAGAGCCCCCCTCTGTAGATGTCTGGTCCAGAAGGGATTTATTTCAAACCCAGGGCAGATAATTACTAAAGTGTCTCTGCCGACTCAGTCCGTTTGCCCCAAAGCAATCTCAGCCTATGCAGCTCTTGTCAGACAGGGACAAGGCAAATGTGCATTACCTTGAGCCTTCCTCACCGAGATAATCCACAGCTCAAACAGTGCTGCCACTGTCACCATCCATCACAGCTGCTGAAAATACTTCAGATACTTCTGCTGGCTGACAGTTCTCTTGCTCCCTGGGACCCAGGAGGCCTGTGACACAGTTCAGAAAGCCAGGGCTGGAGCACCAGAGCTTCCAGAAAAGAAAGAGACTTCATTTGATTACTTTTTCTTCTCCTTTGACAAATACTTCAGTGCAGATGCTGAAAACCTTTCAATTCACTAAAATCTGCCCATGTGTGCTATTTCTTCCAAAGTCAGTGCCTTTTCTGGGGTTTTCTTCACAGGGCTGATGAGCCACATTCTGTGTGTATCTAGCCCTGTTCTGGGGTAGAAGAATCAATTTAGTCACCCTTCCCAAAGGGCTGACAGAGGCCCTCGCAGGGCTGGTCATTTCTGTCAGCTGATGAGGAGCTGGAAGGAGCTGGTTGTCAGGACATTAATGGCACCTTCTTTATACTCTGAGCGGGCTGCCTTTGCCCTCAAGCTCTTCTTTTCTTTGGGCAAGTCCTGCAGGGCAGTAGTGACCACCTAACCCTCTTTAGTGCCAGCCCCGTGGAGATCCTGCTCAGGTCACCCAAGCAGCCAAGCCACACCTGTGAAGGCCGAGGGTAGTGCCAAGGAGCATTCCAGCAGGGAAGGTGGGTTAATGCTTCCCCTGAGACTGAATCACAGAATCATTTAGGTTGAAAAAGACCTTTGAGATGATTAAGTTTGTGATAAATAGGTATGAGTCAGCCTGACAAAACTGAAACAGTAATCAATATTTTAAAACAATAGTTAAAATGTAACTTTTTAGGAGAAGAGAGAGGGGGAAGTTTCCCTCCCTTCTCCAGCAGATGTTCAGTAGAGAGGAAGAGACTAAGATAAGAAGAGCTATATTTATCTAGGAGACTGAAGGACTGGGGAAAGTCCAGGAAAGTGTTAATTATATTAAATTTATTACCTTAGTGTTCCCAGCAAGGTATTCCCATATGTAATATATATAAGCTTAATGTGCATGTGTTATCTAGGAGGTCACTGAGAGGACACGTGAAGAAGATGATGAGCCTTCATCCCCACGACCCCCGAAGTTGGGGAGACCCCTAAAAGGGGATGATGGAGTATGCACAGTGGAGGCAGAAATAGGCAGTAATGAGACCAGTGGTATAAATCCTATTAATTGAAAATAGGAATGGGAGGTGACACACAGTATAAAAAGGTTAATTTTAGAACATCCTATTTGTACAGGGGACAGGAGACCAAGTCCTGCTCCGTACCCTGCGGGATGAATCCCATGGTATAAATTTGCTCATGTATTATATTATTTTTAGAACCAATATTATTTACTATTAGCAAATTATTGTAACTTTTAAGCTTCAAATTGAACTTGCTTCTACATTTAATTTTGTTTGGGATTTTTTTGGATTGAAAAATTAAGCAGCACATTCATTTATAACAAGTCCAAGCTATGCACAACCCCCCCCCCTTGTCACCCAGCCCAGAGCACTGGGTGCCACATACAGTTGTTCCTTGGGTACCTCTAGTGCTGGGGACTCCAAAGCTCCCTTGGCAGCCCTTTGCAATGGTTAATAACCCTTTCTGTGAAGAAATTCCTCCTAATGTCCAACCTTCCCTGGCACACCTTGAGCCTTTTTTCCTGAGCCCAGTAAAGCTGCAGAGGGCTCTGAGCCCTGACTGGACAGGGGTGATCACAGCAGGACTTGTCCCCATCGCAGCTGGTTGAGCTTGTCTGACCTGCAGGACTGAAGGAACAGTACACACCCAGTGCTGTGTCCTGAATCCTCTCTTGCAGGGAAATGCCTGACTAACCCAAGCAGCCCCTCTCTGTGTAGTCGTTTAGGCCCTGGCAGCAGAGGTAGGGCAGTGCTGCAGCCAGGCTCAGCTTTCCTGCTTCAAAGCAGAGGCTGTGACAGTGGTGATGGACAGACAGGAAAGGGACATGAGGGAGCAGAAGGGAGGGTGTGTGTGCCCCTTTCCCTTAGCTTCTCCCACTCTGAAGGTGTTTATCCTAGTGACAAGTGCTTTCGGCCTTTCATAACTGCTGCATTAGCAGAGGATCAAGTGGCACTTAATGGGAGCAGTCTGTCTCATGAAGTGTGATGGGAAAGGTCACCAAGGTCGAAGGGGAAACATTTTCAGCAGGCTGACACAAGCCTTGGCTTCTGCCTGACAACAGGTGCCAGTTTGCTGGGCTGCCCTGTCCCTCCCATGTGCTGGCTCCAGGCTCTGCAGCCGCACCAGGGACTGTCTGTAAGCCCCGTGTGTGGCACACAGAGAATAAACCTCCTACAAAAAAGGGTGTCGAGGGTGTGACAGTGCTTCCTTGTGAAGCTGCTCCCAGCCAAGGTTGAGCATGGCTGGGCCCTTCACTTTGGAAGGAATGAGAGGGGTCTGTCTTTATAAACAAGCTGTGGGTAAAGCTAGATACTGAGAGACAAAAGAGGCAATGGGAGGAACCATCAATCCCATAGGAAAAGAGAATGGGTGAGGGGTATACTTTAGGAGGGAGGTCTGTATGAGGCTATTCAGGAAGTCTGTGCCTCTCAAATACCTTAGCCAAAGAGGAAAAAGAGGGTGAAATATGGCTGGGAGCCTGTGTCCTCTAAAAGTTTGAGAGACCCCAGGGGAAATGCCCCATGGCCTCTCCCTTTATTTGGATAAGGTTACAGGACTCCTCTGTCTCCTTTTTGGACATAAAACTCTGGTATTTGTGGATTAATTTTCCTGACAACTTCAATGCCACAATAAACAGCTTCACTCCTTGAGGCAACTGGTTTTGCTGGGGTTTGTCTCTCCCCGTGCTGGACTTATGTTGGGTTTGCTGAAATGAGGCTGCTGGGTCTCAGCCAATCTACAGTTTGAACAGCCCCAGTTTGCCCAAGCCAGATGAAATCTTCCTGCTGCCCCTGGCAAGCCTGTCCCTGCAGTCAGACACGTATTGATGGCTTTGCAAATCTTACTTGCCCTCCTCTCCTGCTGCTTTGGTGTCCCATCTGTCTTACACAGTTTCATTTGGGACAATGCAGGGTATTCAGTCCAGGCCAAGTTGCTGATGACAAGCTAATTAAAGACCAAGCAAGGGAGGAGCAGCCTAATGAGAGAGAAGTGGGAGGGAGGGCAGTTTGCCAGGACTGTGCTAGGAGACTCTGGCTCAGTGGAACGAATTGTGTGCTGATGGTTGAGGGGAGGGCCTCAACAGACTGTAGGGAAGAGGAAGAGAGACCTGCTGCCATGGCCTGTTCTGGGAGACTTGGGATGGGATCACACCTTCCTAGCCCCAGGGTTTCCTCTACAGGGTCAATCTTTAGCTTTAACCTGGAGTTTACTGTCCTACACTGTTGGAAATAGGAGACCTGGAGAGCTCAGTATGGCCATGTCAGTGCAAACAAAAAGCCAGGAGTAGGGGTGGCATCTTCTCAGGACCAGCAGTACTCAGGCTGGAGATCCTGTGCCCCCGGCAGCCCTGACCATGAGCCACAGGATCACAGAATCATTTATGCTGAAAAGACCTCGAAGATCATCCAGTTCAACCATTAACCCAGCCCTGCACAAGCCACCACTAACCCATATCCCTAAGCTCCACATCCACTTGTTTTCTGGATACTTCCAGGGATGGTGACTCCACCACTGCCCTGGGCAGCTGTGCCAGGGTTTGATCACCCTCTCAGTGAAAAAATCTTTCCTAATACCCAGTTTAAGCAAGCCCTAGCCAGCTTCCTTCCTGCAGTCCTGTGAAGAGAACGGGGTGTAAAAGGGAGATGGATTCTGGCACTGGCTGGAATAGAGGCTCTGGTGCATCATTTCCTTTGGAACGTGTGTGCTGGGAACTCAGGGGTTACCCCAAGTACTCACAGGGAGTCAGCACAAACAGCCAAGTGCTGCAGGTGGTGATGGGGCTGTGCCAGAGCTGTTAGCATGGCCCCAGTCTTAGCACCTCACCCTGGGTCCACTTCATCCAGATAATCAAAGCAAGGCAATTTCTCACCTCTGAGGAATGATGGAGTGCGAGAAAACATTTATGAGTATGGAGAGATTTTTATTTGGCTTGCTTTCTGCTGTTTCCATGCTGAATTTCCTATCTGAATAGTGGCACCGAGACTTCTTTGATTCACAACCAAATTATTCAGTGCATCTCACCAAACATGAGGAAACAGCTGAGAGCTTCTGCATGCTCTCTGTAGTGCCAAAAGGGACTGTGGACTGTAGAATGGTTGTGTCTTGTGTGTTTTGTTCTGAAATCTGGAGAAAGATTTTTCTAGCCTTTGCCTCAGGAATGTTCATTTCTCAAGTGAAATGATGCAGGAGCTCTGCCCATCTCCTCAGGAAAGTATGGGGATTTCTGCTGCAGACCATTCCTAACCATAAGGCATGGCTCAAAGGTTGTTGTAGCAGTTGTGTTTAGCACAACTGTGTGTAGCACAGGCTCTGCCAGAGATCTATCTGTTTGCAGGAAAACTCTGTCCTTGAGGCCAAGTGCCCAGGGCAGTCAGTGGGTGCAGCCGCCCTCCCTGCGCCTGTGAGCTCTGCTCACAGCTTCTAAAATTCCTCTCACCACAGGGAGGCATTTCCTTATTATCAACACCTGCTTGGACAGGCAGAGGCACTGAGCCCTTCCAGAGCCGCTGGGACCAAAAGTATTGGGGCATAATTATGTGGAGGTGTTAAAGCTGGCTGTGGTTAATTTATGGTCTGCAGCATGGACACAGCCCCTGGGTGCAGAGCGCTGGGGCAGGAGCTCTGCTCTTGGCTCTGCTGTCAGCTGGGTGTACAGGGGGGAGGAGGGGACACTCCTTGGTCACACCTTCCCACATTTTCCATCACAAGTCAGCAGAGTCATGAACCCCAGGGAACTGTGGTGATTCTGAGGCCCCAGAGCCCCCAGCAGGTCCCATGAAATGCTGTCAGAGGCACTTGCACACAACTGACAGAAGAACCATCATGACAGAGAACAGGCACACACAAAAGCTGTATTTCTGTTTGGATGAAACACCCATCTGGGATTCTCTCTAAAGGATGTGGAAGTCTTAGAGTGGGTAAGAACTGGGACCTCCTGTTCCAATGGCTTCTCTGGCAGGATGTTGGCAGCTTGCTGTGACATTGCCTTGTTCACACAAATGAGTGCACTGGGGTACCCAGAGCTCTCTGCATGGCCCTGCTGCTGGCTGGGACATGGGCACCATCATGCTCTGCACACAGTTCACTGTAGGTTGGCAACTGAATGAGAATGTCCAAGGGTCAGGACAACAAACTGCCAAAATAGCTATATAGCAAGTCACCCCTAACTGGCATTTACTGCAGCCAAGAGTTTCTGAGCTCAGTGTCTCCTGGCCATTTGTTCTCCCAGATCTCCTGACCTTAGAAAAGGCCTCTGAATTTGAGTGGCATAAAGCTGTGACACCAAGTTCCCATTATAAAATAAATCTATCGTAACTCAGTCATAGTTACCTTGTTATTATAACCTTGTTATTCCAACCAGGAGGCTGGGCTAACCATATCTGCTGGCTAGAAGTCTCCTGATATTCCTCTTTATGACAGTTATTCTTCTCTCATCTTGTCTCCCCTTTTGGTATTTACCTTTGTAAGATATTTAATATTTGTAAGATTTACCTGTGTAAGATAGTAAATATTTTTTATCACCCATCTCTCTTTTTTTGGGCTGAACAAAGTAACCTTACTCACTCTATTTTAATACAACTTGCCCTCCACTGCCTGAACAGCCCATGGTGCCACCTCCACACATCCTCCTTCTTGAGAAAATTGGTTTTCAACATGGAAAAACAGCTATGTTTCCTGGATTGGGGTGGAGGCCTCAAAAACTGGGATCAAAAGCTGGCAGTGATACTCCCCTAACAGCGATACTTCCCAGTTCATGCTGGAATTGCACATGGAGTTTTCCGTCCACGCTCTCAGGGTGATTTCCATTCCTGTATCCCTTGTTTTCCAGTTAGCTTTGTCATCACCATTTTTGCCATCATTATAATTTAAAATGGAGTGTTATATTCTCACCTTCTCAGTGCTGCAGAGTCAACCGATGTCATCTTCTTTTTTTGGTCTAGATTTTTTCACTGCTTGTCTTAAGGAATTTGTACTGTCCTTCCTAGGTTGAAAGTTGTCAATTCTTACTTAATCACTTGACCATGGTTTGCAAACAGACTGGGTTAGAAAGGGCATAAAAGCTGGAAAAACATCCCTTCTCAGGCTCATCAGGACAAGAAACCTGACAGAATCGGTAGGTGTGAGGAACATGTGAAGGGAGTACCTTCGGGCATCAAGGTCATAGTAGAAATAAAAATAAACTATTTCTTTTTCCATCTGTGTTTGGTGTGGAGGTCCCTACGCTTGGGTCTCTCATTTGTGAGTGTCTCCACTTAAGTCAGTCTCAGACTAAAGCCTCAGGAAGCTATGGGACATAGAAATGAAGGAAACCAGCAGATTTCAACAGAGGTATGAAAATGGACCAGAGAGATGAAAATCTGCCCTAGTGCAAGGATGAAACAGCTGAACTGTGATCTTATAATTAAAATTGACTTTTGTACTGTGACAAAAAACTTGAGGATCAGAGTCAGGCCCCTGAGTGTAGCAATTCCCTGGCAGGAATGGCATCTTCAGAGCACCTGCACAAGGTCAAAGGAACCTGATCAATCACGGGTTTCGTCCCCACCGAACACAGATGAAACAACATGGATCTTCTCTGAGCACATCCAAATGTGTTCCTTTCATAAGCGAGGACTCCTCAGTTATTAATAATAGCTGATATCAGACTGCAGCATGACAGCAATTCCTCACAGGGCCTTAATGACAGACCTTCTGGTAAGCAAAATCATTAGAAGAGAAATGTTGCCAGGAATCCTAAATCCCTGACTCTGGCATGCTGAGGTTTGGAAGCTTCTACCTTTGCTGAGAGACACTGTCACTCCACCTTCTCCTTGAGCTCTCTTGTATTAATTTTTGTTGCCTCCTTTTAGCCCCTTATCCATTTCCATATATTTAACAAAGCAAGTTTCTGCAGTTTTGTCCTGGTACTTGTACACGGATACTTCACTCTCATCTCATATTCACTGCTCAAAGTTAGCACAACCATTCCACTTGAACAGGAGATGTTCTCATGTGGGGGCCAGCTTGAAGATGAACCAGCTCTGTGTGCCCATCATAAAGCTCTGGACCCTGGGCTAAATGCAGACACATGTGGCCAGCATAGCAAGGGTGGTCATACAGGGGACAGAGGGACAAACTCTTCTTTGTGCTTCCAAATTATGACAGGCAATGACCACAAGTTCCGTTTCGGGAGGTTCAGGGTGGGCACTTGGAAAAGGCCTCTCCAGGAAGCTGGTGCAGGCCTGGGACAGGTCATGAGAGAGGGAGAATCTCCATCCTTGAGAGAGTTTGGGGTGTTTGCTGAGACTCAGTGGAAAAGCCTTGGCTGCTCCAACCACCAGATCGTCCTGCCCGGAGTGGGAGGATGGACTGGGGACCTCCAGAGCCCTGCCAGGCTAGGTGTCTTTCAGGTTCACCAGCCTGAACAGGCTTCCCAGGGCAGTGGTGGAGTCACCATCCCTGGAAGTGTTCGAAACACGTATGGACACTTGAGGGCAGGGTCTAGTAGTGAACATGGCAGTGCTGAGGGAATGTCGAGCTCAGTGATCTTTGAGGGCTTTTCAAACTTAAATGACTCCTTGATTCTGTGACTGTGTGACTTTGCTTGACCCTGAGCCTTGTAGGAGTGCTCTGCCCTTGCATCTCTGGAAACAATGCTTAGGGCAATGTAAAATGGCAAATACTAAACCCTTTTCAAGAATTACAGTAGATAAATACACCCTACAAGCCTCAGCTGCTCTGTGGAAACTCCCAGCTTTCCTGCCACCTTTTGACCAGCTCTGGGACCTGTGGGTGGTTTGCCTGATAGACCAAAGAGCCGAGGGTTAAAGAACCTTTCCTGGATGAAATATTTAAGGAACTGTTAAAACCACTTGTGTCAAAAGGGGTCCCAATGCCTTGAACTTATAAAGTTAAACTGGGGCCAATCTTCTCCTTTCCCCCTCTGGTTGAGCTCAGCAATCAGCTGACATAGTTAAGCTGATAGTCATTAGATTTATATGTCCTTTGCTTCTGGCATTCTGTCCTGTCTGCTGGGGCAGTTTTGGGCTGGTGACCTTTGTGGCATGTGGCAAGGCCAGTGAGTCTTGGCTTCTGCCGCAGACGGCGGTGGCTTGTTGTTTAAAGGAGTTTATTTCTCAAGGCTGTGGTCAGCAGTGAGCGATGCACTTGTGCTATTTTTGCAGGCATACCTAAAAAGTCAGGAAGGAAGCCAGAACCATTCCAGAGAAGACAAACTGCAGATCTCAATGCCCTTATCAATGAGGTGTATGTTCATAAGCTACAAAGGAGACACAAATTGTCAAGCAGGATAAATAAAGAGGGAGAACAAGGAGAAGAAAGGCACCTGGAGTATCAGATAGTCACTTAGAAGATGATGGATAGATGGGAAAATATTACACCAGGAAGAGAAAGCTGGATTTTTAGCATAGATGTAGGGGATAGAGAGCTAAAATTGTGCTTTGGAAGATAAACATGCAGAAAACCCAGAAATTTTGTCTTCATATACTTGCAAAAGGTGAGCAGCAGCAGTTAATGGTTTATTGTATTGCTCCCTGCTCTTTAGAGCTCCTTAGAGTTTTCCTCTGGGTTGTTGAAAATCTTGTTCCCTGTGCTGGATTGACCCTCCTGCATCAGCAGCTCACTCTCTGCTCTGCTGCCAGTCTGGAGTGGGATCCAAGTCCCTCAATATTGCCATGAAAGGGGTGGGAAGGATGGCCAGGAGAGCATCTCACCAGTGCATTCCTGCTTCCAGCAAGGATTGGGAAAATGTCAGCGTGACCCAACTGGCCTGAGGAGCCAGAGGGATCCAGACTGCTAGTGGAACTGAGGAGTACAGGTCAGCTGGTTTGGGTAATAAACACGTGAGACCTCTTCTCTCCACTGAGGGCTGCCCAGACACTCAGCCCCTCTGTGGTCACTGTGGGGAAAGAAACTTTGCTCTGGTTAGACCTTCAAACTGGAACTTGCTGGGTGCAAAGAGAGGAGTGAGTGGTGAGTGTAAAATGAGAGATGCTTGAAAAATAAGCTGAATGAAGCTGAAGAGCACATGAATGAGAGCATGACCCATTCACTGTCATGGTCACACACAGCCCTGAACCACCTGGGACACTCAGTCTGTCACTCCAAGAGATTGACAAGGACATGCTGGATTTGGAAATGCCCAAACTATTAGCAATTTGCTTGCCCTTCAGTTTGCCCCAGAGCAGCAGCCCGGGTCTGTCTCAATGCAGGGTTAATCAGGGCCTTTGCGTGGGTCTGGTTTCCTCCTGCTCAGCTCCTGGCACTGGCATTGTCTGCTCCAGCCACCCTTCCCAGAACACAGATCTCTCTCATCCATCACAGTTCTGACACAGGATCCCTCTCTGACACCCACCCCTCCTTTCCTTCCTTCTCCCAGGCTGACCAGGATGGATCAGCACCCCTGACATTATCCTACTACTTTCAATGATCTATGCATCCACTCATCCATTTCCCCATCCATCCACCTCCCTGAAAAGTGACCTGCTCATGGTGTCCCTCCCCAGCCCAGAGCCTGCCTGTCTGTCTGTCTGGGAACAGCAGGATGTGCCTGGGGCTGGAAAACATGGAGTGTGTGTGCCTGTGGGTCACCAAAGCAATCCAGGAAAACCAACTCCTGGAAACTGCCAGAGACAGTTTGTAAACTGGGCTGCAGATACGAGATCATCAGCCTGTTCCTATTCAGAGGCTCTGCTTTTCCCAGGCAGTTGCACACTCAGCTGTGTTGAAGGGAATAATGTTGCAACGAGGTGACAAAGGTCAGTATAAGACATTTAAGGAGGGGAAGATGATTTATTTTAACACGGAGTGTTTTCATTCACTCAGGATCAAATACAGGTACCCCTTAGAACCAAGATGTGTCCCAGTAGTTTTCCCAGCATGCAGGCATGGGAGATGTGCATCCAGATGATGCCAGTGATGTCAGGAAAGGCTCCAGGTATTCAGTACCTCTTAGGTCTGGATGTGTCAAACTGAGGTGACTTGAAAAGTGAATTTTTGCACCTTCAGGAGCCTTGGAGTGGCTTCATTTTCTCCCCCTGCCTGGGCCAGGCCACATGGCCATCTGACCATGATCTTCCTGGGCATCTCCAGTCCTGGGCTTGGCTCATCCCTGGGGCAGAGAAATAACTGGCAAAAAGAGACTCCTGTGGCTGGGTTCACAGCTGGTCCAGCTTCACAGCAAAGCCCTAGCAAGGAACTACTTTGGCAGAGACTTCTGAGATCTTCCTTGCTGCACCTTTGATCCTAAACTGAAAGATAGCTGCCTGTGACACTTTAGAAAGTCAGCGTTAGTGTGAAAGCAGGGCAGTAGCTGCACCTGCAGGGATGAACCTGGATGAGGACTTTTGTGATGGAGAACATAGATCAATTCACTGCATATGCACAGGAATATTGATTAAATTCCTTGGGAAAAGTTTTGCCTTTGCCCAAGGCAGCACTTGTAGGCTGGGCACTGCTGGGTGTCATCTGGGCTGGTTTGTGCTGGGCTGAGAGCTCAGGTTACCCCAAGAGCAGTCAGGGCTCACAAGGGTATCAACGATTGATGGAGAGACAGGAAGACTGATTCATGATCAGAATTCGATTTTACTGTGGTTTTCCAAGTCTTATATACCATTTCAGTGAAGTTAATAATTTCTACTACAATAATTAGGTTAGAAGATCATACAAGCAACTCATGCATTATACAACATCTTCATCGTAGGGGGTTGATTGAATCATTTCCCTTAAACAGGTTTTAATCCCATCTTCTCATAAGCTCAAAGTTCTGTTTGTCCTTGCCATTGCATCCTAGTCACCAGACTAGTTATGCTAATTAAGTCTGTCTTACTCTCAGACTTGTGTATTCCCACACAAGGACAAGCTCCTCTCTGGCTCTGGGACTGACTCAGGTGAGTTTAGGACTTCTCCTTTGGTATGGACTAAGTCTAGCTGAAGGTGCCTGGAAGAGGTGAATCAGAAACCCAGCTTGGTTCTCCCTGCTGTTTAGGTAGCTGTTCATCTTAAAACGACTGAATTCTTGGAACATTCCCATGTGCCCCTGCTGCTGTTCAGAAGGTGTGATTATTGATTTGGTGGGAGTGAATGGCTGAGGGGTGGGGGAAAGGAATAATAGTTGATAAAGAAGCTCTGGGGACAATGACCCTGATTGCAGCTGAACCCTGTGGAAGGCTTCCAGTACTTTTGGATGCTGCAGTAACATTTCTGCTTCACAGGTGCTCCCAGCCCTTTGGTCCAAGGCTGTAGGACAGGTGGGAGGGGAGTTTGGCTTTCCTCCCTGGGAAAGGGTAATGGAAGGGATGGATACCCTGCACTTTCCCTGGTAGAGTTTCTCTATTTCAGTATCTTTCACTTCATGAAAGATGTGTGTCCTGAGCTCCTGGCTATGGACAGGTCACTCAGCTGCTGGGCTGGTTCTCCACAGGATCAGCCTCTCCACAGCCAAGACTTCAGTGCTCCCGCAGGATTGTGGCCTTTAAACGTGACAGTGAATCGTACAAGCTCAGGTATCCGAAAGGACTGTGATGTGTCACACTGGATGACTGCTTGAGGGGTGGCAAATGTCATAAAAATAGATCTTTGTTCCCTCAGAGAGGTGGTCTGCCACCAGCTGCATCTTAGGTTGGTGTGGAGCTTGTGCTTGGATCTCAAGCAATGCTGTGGTGTCTGAGAGCAGGACACTCAGTATGCTGGAGGTCAGAAGACTGTCTGGGATGTGACAATTGTGACAATGTGGACAACTGCCTCTGGTGTCCATGACCACTTCTTTGGGACTCCACATTGAGCACGAAGCTTGAGAAGAGCACAGGGGGGATTTGTGTTTATTCTGTCATAGCAAACGCTCAGAGTTCTCAGAGTTCATGCACTAGTGAGTCATTTCTGTTTTGTCCTCATTTGATGGAGAAGTGAGGGGGTTTTGTGCCCTCAGTGCAGCTTCTAAAAGACAATTTAATGGCTGTGGTTGAACATAAAGGGGGAGAGGGCCAGGGCTGACGCAGGGCTGACCGAGTCAACAGTGTTTGGGCATAATACCCCATGGGAGAGTAACAGAATCTGTCTATGTCATAAATTACACTGAATGGCTTATTTTGGCAAAGAATTTTCATTCCTGAAAAATGCCATTTCGAGACAGCCAATAACCACCTGCTGATTTGGGATGAAATTAGAATTGGAATGCTCAGGTCAGCTCAGATGGAGTATTTGGTGGTTTCCAGTGGAGTGTCTCTCATGTCTGATAGGAAATAATCTTTATGAGGCTGTCAGAGGCAAGGGAATACTCAGGCTTACAAATCTTTGCACCATTTTATTGGGAAGACCCATGTCAGAGAATTGCTAAGTAAAGCACATTACATAAGGCTGCCCTTTGGGGTGCTAAGGTCTCATAACTGGGACATATTTTCATGTCTATCAGCATGATTTCAGCATCTCCTGAGTTGTCAGTACGTCTCTGTTTTTTGAAGATTTTTTTTCCTTCTACCACATGAAATCGGACTTCCTGTGTTTTGCTGACTGTAAAGGTGCATAAAGGTGTTTAAATGTGATCCTTTGGGATGTGTCACCTGCACTTGCTGGCTTCAATCTGTTAGAGTACAAGCTCAGGAATTTGTGCCCCAGCTCTCTCCTCCACAGGAAAGATGTTTAGCTATGGAGGGGCAAGATAGGAAACCCTTTTCAGCTGGCAGTATCAAGGGATTTAGAATCTGAACTCAAAAATCTGATTAATCTGAAGTAAAAATTAGGGAATTATATTCCCATTTGGAAAGTACAGTAAAGTACAGTAAAGTACAGTAAAGTACAGTAAAGTACAGAAAAACCTGCTGTCCTGCTGGTTCATCTTCCTGCCTTTGCTGTTCCTTTGTACAATGAATGCGTTTGGAGGCGTGGTATACCTGAGGTACAGTTTTATTCAGGGCACAACAGGCCCATTGCCTGGTGTGGGGAATTGCTTTCACCAGATAGAAGCAAAACCTTTGGAAATTATGTTTGCTTTAGGTTCTTGCCTCTCGTGTGGGCTGAGGCAGATGTGGTTCCAGGCAGGTCTCATGCTGGGATGGGGGTTTGCCCACCTTTGAGGCTGGAAGAGCTCCAGGTACAGCCTCTCCCATAGGAACATTCACATCCTTGAAGAGGACAAGACAGTGAAAGCTGAACTTTAACTTAATCTGCTTTTTAGAAGCACTTATGTGCTCATGTCTACCTGGAATATTGGCCTCTGAAATGACTGCGACTGGCATTCCTCCAGCATGTGACTGTCCCTGAGATGGGCAACAAGGGCAAGGAAACACCTGAAATGTCTGCAAGCTGCAGCCCTTGGGTGACCCTTGGATGCCCACTGCCCTCTGCAAGCTGAGGAAACTGTCTATAACCTCTTCATTCCCTGCCTGGGGTCTTTTACTTTGAGCCTCGGTCTTGTTTTTCTCAAGACTTATCTTCATCACTCCAGGTGACTCTGGATAAATTCTCACAGCAGAGGAAGCCCTTACTAATACAAGTCTGCTGAAATATCTGATCTCCATTTCCACCCTGAACTTTTTGTTCCTAATTTCCTGTTAGAGCAGTTTTTTTCCAAAGGTGTACAAAGGACTGTAGGTAACAGCAGCTGCTCTTGGCTGTGTAACAGGAATGCAGGCTCAGACTGCTCAGTGTATGCTACAAATTCATATTAACACTGTGAGATAAATTCACATTAACACTGTGAATTGCTGCTCTGAATGGCTCTGTCCATCCCTTACAAATCAGACTTTTCAAGGAGTTATCTTAAAAAAGGAGTATATATGAAGAAGTGTCATCTTTAACCATGCTTGGCCACTCACTTTTATCTGAAGTACAATTTATCTGTTCTGTTAGGGACCCTGCTTATTCCTGGAACGGCATTCAAATCAGTTGAATTTCAGTTTCCTTTAAAACGTTGAGAGCCCTTCAGTTGTGTCAAAGTTTGTAACAAGTTGCTGTGAAGAGGAAACACAATCCACAGACAAAGCAGCATCCCACTGACTTGTGAAATGCTGAAGAATTATGTTCATCTCAAATTTGCTCAGCACCATTACTGGAATGGGCTGAAATGATAACGAATAGGAGGCAGGTGCCCGGGTGCCCATAAAAATCCAGTCCTCTGGATGTCTCGCAGGCTAACAGCCCTGTGACAGGCGGCCCCGCCCGCGGGCGACACCGCGCCGGGCCAGCGGCGGAGCGAGGCGACACGGACAGACCGGAGGGACCCGCGCCGATCCCCTGCCCTGATCCCTGCCCTGATCCCAGCCCCGATCCCTGCCCCGATCCCTGCCCTGGTCCCCAGCTCTGCCCTGATCCTTGCCCTGATCCCAGCCCCGATCCCTGCCCTGATCCCCAGCTCTGCCCTGATCCCTGCCCTGATCCCAGCCCTGATCCCTGCCCTGGTCCCCAGCTCTGCCCTGATCCCTGCCCCGATCCCAGCCCTGGTCCCCAGCTCTGCCCTGGCTGCAGGTGCGCCTGCCGCAGCACTCGGCCGGGAGGACACCGGACGGACAGCCGCAGGTGAGTGCTGGGCACCTGCTCCGGACCTGGAGCGGATTCGCTGCGAGCTCGGCTGGGTTTGAGCTCCGTGTGACCACCTGCACAAGGCAGGAGAGGTGGGAGGACATCTGTCCGCGAGGGATAGACCGTGCACAGGGACAGACCGTGTATAGGGACAGACCCCGCACAGGGACAGACCCCGCACAGGGACAGACCGTGTACAGGGACAGACCGTGTACAGGGGCAGACCCCGCACAGGGACAGACCCCGCACAGGGACAGACCCCGCACAGGGGCAGACCGTGCACAGGGACAGACCCCGCACAGGGACAGACCGTGTATAGGGACAGACCCTGTACAGGGACAGACCCCGCACAGGGACAGACCCCGCACAAGGACAGAGCCCGCACAGGGACAGACCGTGTATAGGGACAGACCCCGCACAGGGACAGACCGTGCACAGGGACAGACCCCGCACAGGGACAGACCCCGCACAGGGACAGACCGTGCACAGGGACAGACCCCGCACAGGGACAGACCCCGCACAGGGACAGACCGTGCACAGGGGCAGACCCCGCACAGGGACAGACCCCGCACAGGGACAGACCGTGCACAGGGGCAGACCGTGCACAGGGACAGACCCCGCACAAGGACAGAGCCCGCACAGGGACAGACCGTGCACAGGGGCAGACCGTGCACAGGGACAGACCCTGTTAGAGGTACGGACTCTGTTAGAGGTACAGACCCTGGGAGCTTCATTGTTGCAGAACGGGGAGTTCAGTGACCCTTCTGAGAAACCACAGGAACAAATGGGGGTGAAAGGAGAGAGATGCCCTCTCTTTTTCCGTTTTTCTCTATTTCCATGTTTTTCTGTATTTCCGTTTTTTCCTGTATTTCCGTTTCTGGGAGGGGAGTCAAAGCAACCTGATGTTCCCCCACTGGGTGGGGAGTGGAACGAGCTGAGCTTTAAAGTCCATTCCAACCTAAACCATGCTATGATTTTATAATTCTATAATTTTGATTATTTCTCCATTGGATCTGGGCATAATTTTCTGGCTCAAGATTACACTTTATTCTGATTTTTTAGTGCTGGATAAAGAGAGAGCGTGACAGTGAACAAACTTCAGAAGGAATGAGGCAGCATTCCCAGAAATGGGAGTCCCCTGGCACCTCTGTAGGTGCCACACATTCACGGGTGCTGGCGCAGGTCACGCACTACCAGGGCAGTGTTGACATTACTTCTGGTGTCCCACACAGACAGTGGGAAGGTGGCACATGCTGTGGCCTCTTGAGGTTCCAGAGAGAATTTCTTACCATCTATTTCAGTGTCAAGCTTCCCAGCACTTCAGGGAATGAAACATTAAGGCAGAAGGTCAGGCCTTGATGAGGTTTGTTTCATTTGTAGCCACTTGCAGGTTGGGGCACAATAAATCCTGTAACGATATAAAGAACTCAGAACTGGGGGGGTTTGCTGTGCCTCTGGTTTGAGGCAGAGAGGGGGCCTGAGACAATGCCTTTGATCCCTGGTTGCATTGTATTGTTTAATATGCTGCATGCAGTGTGCTTTATTAACCCTCTGCATGCCTGAGGGGTGTTGTCTGTGAAGTGCTCCCAAAAGACACAGTTAATTTTGGCTGGAGAGGGACATTTAGCAAAGCCTGATGGCCATATAGGGCCCAATGGAAGTGGTATAGGCATTCCCTGCTCGTTCCCTGCATTCATTAAAGCCCAGAGGGGCTTAAACCCTTGTTTTCTTCAGCGTCTCAAGGGGGGTGGAAAGTCCTGGTGGAGGGATATGTCCGGTAATAAGCTGATGTTTGATCACATATTTTGTGAGTCTTCATCAAATGTCTGTTGCTCTCTATTTTGTTTTGTGGATGGAAAATGGTAAGTAAATCCCAGCCCTGGGATTGGAACATGCAAGGAAGATAACCATGGGAGCAGCTGTAACCGGGAAAAGTGGGAATGTTGGCTTTATAGGCAGCCAGACTCTGACTAAATTCCAGACTGTGCTAGCAAGCCCCTTCAGTCAGTCACGGATGCAAACACTAAACCTGTGAGAAGAGAACTGAGCAAGAGAATAGAAGGAATTCTTTGTAGTGTGGGAATGAAGGAGCTGATCTGCACTGTAAAAGCAGAACACTGGTGCCTCTTCATTCATTCCTATCAGAGCCAAGCTCTGATCTCCTTGTGTTGTCTGGAAGTGCAGTGAGCTGCAGTGGGTCTCACCCTGGCTCTGTGTGCAATGACAGCAGCCTCAGCTTCCCTGTGACAGAGGGACACAGTGGCACCTCAGGTGGGGAGGGAAAACAGCCATAGATTCGAGGCTAAAACAAGTCCTTTCAATTTCCTCTGGACTCTACAATGTGGATGAACGGGTGTTGTAGGACTGGAATGGGAATGGGCATCTCCCACTGAAAAGAGCAGCGAATACCCAGTAATTGGAACATCATATTTACTTAAATTCAAATGTTGTGGGTATGGAAGACTCACTCACACTCATGGTGTGACTGTTCCTCATCCTGGTTCAGGACATTCTCCTGGGAACACCAAAATGCTCTTCTGTCACCCAACTGGCCCCTGGCCTAATCTGAACAGCCAATGTCCCTGCACTCACTCATGACCAGCATAACCAGCACTGCTGAACCCACCTGATTTGGTGTAGTGTGTTGGGTGGTTGGAGGGCTGCCAGTACCTGTAATCTTCACTAAATTTGGGCCTTTTTTCTATATGCCATGCCCATTTTCTTGTATAGTGTTTATGGGATTCTTATTGCTGTTGTGCCAATATGGACTTGGAACATGACTATTGAGTTTTGCACATCATCACCCATTTCATATATGAATGTTTCTGTCCCAAAGAAGCCTTCCTGCCACCACCTCCACCCTTAGCACAGTCAGGGCTGTCCACCAGGCTGCAGGTAAATGGAGTGTCTTGGCCTGGTCTTTGATCTTGGCCATTTCTCTATGGACTGAAAATCCAGACAGGGTTTTGGACCTATCAGGTCTTGGTTTCTTGAGTTCTTGCCCTTTCTGAGCCATGTGGGTGTTGAAGTCTGTAGGTAGAGCTGTGCCAGTTATCACTGGTTGGAGCAAGACTTGACACCAATATTCCGAGAAGAGAATTACAGGGAAAGCAAAATGTTGGAAGAGTATTGTTTCCACTTAAAACAGAGATTTATATTCAATCTGAAATAACTGTCCTTACAGCTATTTCCTCTTGACATTTCTTCACTGCCTTTCCTTAGGCAAATGGACTTTTGTCCAGTGAAAAACGTGTCCCCTCTGCAGGGAAAGCAGTGCCCACTGAGTATCCTGGCCTTGCTGTGACATTCTGCAGGCTCCCAGAGCCACGTGGTGGCTCAGCCCTGGCACACATGGGTTAACAGGGCCTTGGGTGGGCGGTGGAAAACAAGCTGTGAAATGGAAGAAGGTCAACCTCTTGGAGGAGGTTGCTCTGTTGCAGATGGTTTTAAATTATCAGTCCCTCTGGAAGAGAGGCCCCAAGAAAACTGTAAAACCAGGGCTGGAAATGAGGCAAAGCACGATCAGGTTTGTGGGATCAGTGGAGCAGGAGAAGCTGTGGCTCTCCTGGGACTTGTTAGACTCCACTGTCCGCTTAATTAGGAATTCCTCAGTTATTGAGACCCAACAGCTAAATGTGTTTAGCTAAATACAATTGGCACTTTTCTGTGGGGAGCAAATGCCTGGAATGGAAGACCACATGGGAAGAGGAACAGCAGAAATCCTTATGGCTCTGGATAGCTCAGGGCTCTCTGATAACTCTGCTCCTGCTGCAGCTGAGGAGAGCTGAATTCAGGTTTCAGCAGAAGCAGGTGAATGCTTCCTGTGGGAGCATACCCAAAATATTACTCTCTTTAGAGACTTCCCTGGCAATAGCGTTTATTAATGGTGCAACATCCAGGCAGCAAAACCACAAACTGCTGTCCTGAACCAGCAGGAGTGATGTCTGAGGACACATTTTTGGGATGATCATTGTCCAAAGCAGATGAAAATGCTGTGGGAGTCCCACATTGCTAGAAAACGGTGGCTGCTACCAAGAGGATTTCCCAGCAGCAGTCCAGATTTCCCAGATCATTGTTGTCTTTTTTTCTTGGCTTGTCAACTTCCAAATGGTTTCAATTTGACTTTATAGTTGCTTCTACATTCTACTTTTATATCACTACAAAGGTAACAGGGGATGTAGAACTGAAGGATCTTAGTCCAGGCATCAGTTTGAGCAATTCCATTTCCCTCTGCTGAGATGCTTTTTTCATGAACTGGGAAGGTTTAAACACTGTCACCAACAACAATGGTCAAAAAAAGAAGAAGGAATGAAGAAAATTACTCCAGAATTTAATTTTCATATTTATCTTTTAAGTTGTTGGTTGAAACAGTGATTCCCAGCCCTGCAAGGGAGACGTTTGTGATACCTGGGTGAGAATCTTCTTTCTCAGACAAGTGAAAATGGTGCTCTTTGTGGTTCTGCTGTCTTGATGCAATCTAACAGGAGTCTAAGCTGTGGCACCAAGGGTTTTCTGTGTCTTCCCTTTCTGTTAGCCTCAGATTTTAAAATTATCATCTTCTCGTAGGAAACCTGAGGAAAGCCTTCTGCTGGTTCTGCCAGCCCAGACAGCCTGTGAACCATGGCCACCACAGTACAAACACTTCTCTTGCCACCTTCTGGAGCCAGCCCTTTCTCTCCAATTGAGAATGAGATTTAATATGAATTTATTCACCCAATGCAAAGGAAAGCAATGGCTCTGGGCTCTCAGGCTGGAGAGCAGCCTTCATGCCAGCCAGCTTTTGCTGCCTGCAGGTCAGGCTGCTGGGAGAAGGGAACCTCCAGTCCCAGACTGGCCATCTCTCTGAACATCAGGAACTGAGCAAAGGCCCCTCTGCTTTAGGGGAGCTTTCTGAGCAGAGGAAAGAAGGTTTACAAGATCTGAAAGAGCAGACCAGAAGCAAAAGATTTGGGGTCACAGTGCACTGAACTTGTACAGGGGTAAGCCTGTCCATGGAAATCAGAGATCCCAGGGTAGTTTGGTTTGGGTTGGGAGAGAACTCTAAGACCATCTAATTCAAACTCCCTGCCATGGGCAGGGAACCTTCCACTGGTGGAATAAGTGGCCTTGTTTGCTGCTTATGGGAAAAGGATCAGCCTGTGTCTGTGTTGGAAGGAAAGGAGCAAACTGAGGTATGTCTTTTGGCTGTAACAGTGAAGCTCTTCTAGAGCAACTGGATTTCTTTCACGCCTCTTGGAATAGCACAGACTGAGGGACTCTTCTGCTGAGGGCCAAGCCCATGCATGGCTGACCCACATACAGATGCAATAATCCACTGGTATTACTTCTCTGCTAAAGAACTGTGAGATCTCCTAAGGACTTGTGGCCTCTGAGAACCTATCTGCTGGTGTGTCCTACCTAAGCTGGTATACAGCCTGTCCTTTCCTTGGATCTGCACGAGTGTTTGTCCTTCTTTGAGGCACAAGGTCTTGCATGGGAGATGCAGTGTAGCCTTGACTGATGGTCGCATCTGGCCACGCTGGTCCTGCCAAGGGCTCCAGGGCACCTCCCCTGGGCTGGGGGAGTGTGGGGCTATAATGAGCCCCTGGGCTGCTTCAGCTCAGTGTGGAGACTCCCGGCAGCTCCTGGGCACAGCCTCACCTTCGGGGAGAGTGAAGAGGTGTGAGGGGGACTACAGTTTACTGTTTCTTTTGCCATTTAGTGACATTTACACCAGGCTGATAAGGGGCTTATCTTCCTTCCCACAGGTCACTGATATCTGGGACCAGGGGACCCTCTAGACGGCTGTGAAGAGCTCTGTACTGAGTGAACAAAGGCACTGTGGCCCCAGAAGACGCAGAAGTGACTTACAGAGGATCATCTCAGAAGCTCAGCCTGTAGAGTGGTGAGTTTGGCCATGTCACCACTGATTTGTGTGGGGGTGATGCAGAGCTGGGAGTCAGAAGTGACACCTTTGTTGTCACACTGAAGGTGGCTTTGTGTTGCAGTAGGTCTGGAAATGGTTGTAAATGTTCTGGGAGTAGTGGCCTCCTGTAGTGTTTAGTTCCTCTAGGGTACACTGATTTCCCTGGATGTTGAAGACCTGCTGTCATTGTCTCTTGGAGATGGCAGGGGTTTGTGGCAGGGGCACACTGGGGTTCCTAAGGGTTTTCATCCTGTGCAGTGAGTAGGGATATGTTATCTTTCCTTGCTGGCAATGAGACACCGTTGTGTTTGCTCTGTGATACTTGCTGTAAATCTACTGCCTGTATCTACATCTGTTTCTGTTAAGAAAAATCTGTGGGATGGTTGTGGCCATGGACAGGCACAGATTGGTTCTCATGCTGCCATCCCATCCCTGCTGCTCCAAAGGGACATGGGTTCACTGTCTTGCTCACTGGTGGGGCTTAACGGCTTTTGCTCCTTTAGAAAATAGGGATGGTGTGTGTCTCCTCTTGGCCTTTGGTGTCAGTGCCACTTTCATACATAAATGGGTACAGGGTATCTAGTTTGTGTGCCTGTGGATCCTGAGCAAGCACTTAGGTCATGTTCATAATCCCTGGGGCAGAGGAGAAGATCAGGTCAGGTGTAGATTTACCAAAGGGATAAATCACACAAAATCTGATCCTTGGGCATTCCCCCTCACTCTACACAAGACCTCCATTCATCACTGGAGAGCTTGTAAAGTTCCCCCTCTGTGACCTGCTCAGAAGTTTTCATGAAGTTTCCCTTCTGCAGTTTGTTGGCCTTCAGTTCTGTGGTGCTAACCAAAGCATTTGAAATTTTCCTTTAAAATTCATCTGAAATGGGAATACTAAAGCTCAAAAGATTACTTCAAGTTAACAAAAAACCACAGAAAGCCAACCCAAAGCTAAAAGAGGAATTTTAGGTGAAATATACTCATTGAGTATCTGGATCTCTGGGATAATGCACAGCTAGAATTTGACTGAGCTCACAATTTGGTATTTCGTTTTGAATATTTTCTGGGACAGGACTGCCCTGATTTTCATGATTTACAAAGAGAAATTCAAAGAGAATTACAAAGAGAAAAGCTTTGCCAGGAGATGGTCAGGCTGGATATCAGGGAAAGGTTCTTCCCCCAGAGGGTGCTGGGCACTGCCCAGGCTCTGCAGGGAATGGGCACAGCCCTGAGGCTGCCAGAGCTCCGGGAGCATTTGGACAGTGCTCTCAGGCACAGAGTGGGACTGTTGAGGTGTCTGTGCAGGACCAAGAGTGGGAGTGGATGATTCCTGTGGGTTCCTTCCAGCTCAGCATATTCCATGATTCGTGCTCTGATGAAAGAGAATGCTGCCTCTGTTGCTGATTACTTTACTGGTTTAAGTCCATGCTAATGTTTTTGTCCCCACTGTGTCTGTGCTTGTGCAATGCCCATGGCACATCCTGAGCCTCTGCATCCCTCCCCTCCCCGTGAACCACTCACTGCATGTCACATCCCTACAAGTTTGGCTAATTTTGCTCACCCGTCTGCCAGCAATTATGTCACATCTTGTCTGTGTATTACACTGTCTGAAGCCCATAAATAACTCCCTGTGACACCCCCAATACCTACAAATCCTCTGAGTCCCAAATGTTTTGCTTATTCACTCAGCTGATTTATGGCCCCAGCGCTGGTGTCCAGTCAGGCTCACAGGGAATGGTCTCTTGCTCTGTCTTGTCCTGACAGATTGATGAACATACTGGATGAAGGGCACCCTCCCACCCTGCCAGGCTTGCTGCTTTATTTTGGGACATTAAAAATGTTGTCAGTAGCCAAGGGCTTGCTCCAGCTCTGTGCTTAAAGCCATGGAAGCTTTTCCTCTGTCTCCAGTGGGGATGTCCCTGGAGCTGTAAAGCAGACAGACTTCTGCCTGGAATGAGGAATTGTCAGCTGGATATTTGAACAAGGCTAATACATGACAGGGATGGGTTTTACAGAGGAGTGAGAGTGTTGAGCTGCTTCCAGTGTCACCCCATTGTGCTGAGGGTGTTAGTCAGCAGCATTCACCTGGGCAGCAGTGACTCCCTCTTGGAAGCATTTATTCCATTGAATAAATCATTCTCATGTAGACACTAATTCTTCAAGTGCTTGTGAGTGAAGATGTGAATTACACTACAGCAATTTTTTGAAGGATTTTGCTGTCTCATTTTAAAAATTCTGTGATTTCTTTTTCTAGATTGAACTGGAGTCAGAACAAAACCATAGTCATTCATGTAACAAGGGAGTAAAAATTATAAAAGTAAGCAGGGGTAGGGTTTAATGACTGTGCCAACCAGGGTGTTATTTTCTGGTCCTTATTTAATACACAAGACACTGGAAATGCAACGTGGTTGGATTCATTACACTGAAGGAATGTTCCCTTCATATCCAGCACTGTTATTTTAACCCTGCAATCAATGTGTGGCATTAACATGCTTCCTTCTCATTCTCCTGAAGTCAGGAATTCACAAGAGTTTAAGGACTCACAGGAGCTTATTTTTAATCCAAGTGAATTTCTAAAATCTTTAAGACTTTGTAAACTCAGCAGTTTATACATAGTGCACATAGTGCATGTTGTGCACTGAGAGATGAAGCCTCTTACTGCCTTTGCAAATATTGTCGGTATTTGGGGGTTTTACCAAACTAGATTTGAATTTAGCCCTCTCTCAGTAGTTTCTAGTTATGGTAACACATGTCCACTGTCACACCAGGCTGAGAATGAAACATTCTGACACGAAACATTTGGAGATGTAAGGAAAGGCTTTGGAGCTGAGTTTGGGTCACGTTGCTGTTTCAGGGTAGCTGCTCCTCACTATTGCCCAGCGTAGAGGAAAGGAGTCAGGAGTATGAAAAAATACATGCAAGTGTAACATAAACAGAGCTTAGGGAAAGCTGCTGCAAGCTGGTGTCAGGTCATCCTGTTTGGTGAGTGTTGTAAGCATCAGGCATTCCAGCTCCAGGAGTGGTGACATGTTTAGGAAGATACAAGAGGCAATAGGGGATTATGTTTGTTGTTAATACAGTTCAGTACTGTGGAGGACAAATTAAATCCATAAGAGCGTGATCAAGAGCCTCTTAAAATCTCAACCATTCACTATGCAATGCCCTGCCTGGGGCAGGACAGAGTGCCCTGGAATCAGCTTCTTTTCGGTCCAGTTTTGTGTCTTTTCCTTCCCACAAGCTCCTCATTCCCTTCAACTTTTAAGACATCTCCCAAGGGTTTACAGAAGTAACTGTGTTATGTGCCAGACTAGCAGCACAGAGATGAAATGCAAACCCCTTGTAGTGGGAGCAGCAGAGGTCACCCAGATCAGGCCAGGAGGGGACAAGAGAGAGGGCTTGGCTGGTGCTCATACAGCCCTCTCCCATTTCTCAGTGCTGTTGTCTCAGTGCATTTCCATGGAGGCCAGGGAGGCTCACAGAGATGTCAATTATTGCTGAAATTTTTAGAGTGTGCAGAGCCCCAAAGCAAGATTTGTGGTAAGGACAAACTGGAGCCCGTAATTTTTTTGTTAGGAAGGTGTCTGTGGCTCTTTGCAGCTGCTGAGTAATGGCAAAACACATTTTGGTTCAGAAGCTGACCCAGAGGTACTGTGAGTGACACTCTTTTTGGCCTTGCTATGGGATATCCAGCACAAATTATTTTTGTTCCTAAGTTGTCTATTACCATTAGCTGAAACCAATTCTCACTCAGACAATGCAGCTCAGAGTTGAATGTATGACAAGTAGATGTTGGGGTTATCCCCTGTGTTTTAATCAGGTGCCAGGTGACAGAGCTCAACTGGATAAATGCCTGGTGTAGGTGTGCTCCCCAAGCCCCTGTGCCTTTTAAAACTGATGGATGTTGCATGTTCCTATGTCCCTCTGTTGACTGAAGGAGTACAGGGGGTAAACAGAGATGCAGAACTAATGCCACAGGCAATCCAATCTAATTGCTCTTTCAGAGCTGCAGTAACTCTATAGTTCCTGAGCATCTCTCACATGACAGAGAATCTGCTTTCGCAGCTTGCTGCAAGGCAGGGATGTGTTACATTACACATTGTCCAATTTAAAATACAGGGAAAGAGACTCCTTTGGCGGAAGGTCCCATGAGTGATCCATAACAATACCTCCTTAATGCCAAGCTCACACTTCACCATTCCCTTCTAAAGGCCTCTTGTCTGCTCTCAGGTCTGTTGCTAATTTAACCAAGCTAAATGAGATCAGGATGTACCTCTGCTCCATGCCCCAGTTTAGACATCCATCTCTGTGGTTTTCTTCTCAGCAACTGCTCTTGCCATCCATCAGACCCCACCACGTGAGTGCCATGTGGTGAATATTTGCCTGAAACATGAGAAGAAGTCTTTAGAGGAAAGCCAGGTGACACAGAGGGATGCCACTGGATATGCACATTTTCCATTCAGCCCTGTTAATCATCCTCATACCCAGGTTGTGTTGGGCATGACAGGCTGATTGGCAGCTCTGTCTCTACTTGGCTGCAAGGATGTGGCAAGTAAGGAAGGGCAAACTGTGTCACTAAAGGGAGCAGTGTTAAGGTCTGTCCTTTCCCTTGCAAACTGTAAATAATAAAATTATTTGTCTTTTTCAAAGGAGAACTTGTAATCTGTTTGTGCTGACCCCAGAAAGCTGAGCAAAGCATCATGAGCATCCATCAGACAGGTGAGAGAACAGACTCAGCTCTGGGGAACCCCTGGGAATAACCCCAGCTTGCTTCTCTAGCTCAGAGGTGGCAGGGACTGACCCACCAGGGACTGACCCACCAGGGACTGACCCACCTGACTTGGCATCAGGTCCTTTCTCATGTCAGATTTTGCACTTGGAACAAGAACTGATGCAAAGCTTTGTATTTGGAACAAGAACTGATGCAAAGCTTTCCCTTTTCAAACTGTCACTGGAGCTGTGAGCTGAGGTGGTCCTGGATTAAGATTTTGATTGCAGAATTTCCCACTTGGACACAACTTTGGCAAAGCCACCACAAAGTCCCAGACCTTAGTGCCCAAGCCTTGGGACATTATTTACAGCCTGTGGCACTGGAATGGGTGGGACCTTTGTGGTCCAAGAGGAGCTAAGCAGAAGCAGTTATTGCTCTGCAGGAGGCAATGCAGACTGAGAGATTCTTTCCGAAGGACAAACATGTCAACTGAATGCATTTTGTTCTTGCCTTTCTAGTAAAAATCTTCAAGAAATCTTCTATCCCAGGAGTTGTTATCACTCAATTTGTGAATGATGTTCCACAAGGATGCAGTACACCTGATTTTGAGAAGAAACCGCTCACTCTGACACTGCAGGAAGGTGAGACTCTTGATAAACAGGAAAAGTCACAGATCTGGAGGTCTGACTCCATGTCCCACCTACATGAAAAAATTATCATGATTAAATCACGCAAGTTTCTAAAGGGATTTGACATGACCACAAGAAAAGTGTTTGTTACATTGATGACAATTCCTTCAGTACTCACAAAGGTCTCCTCAGTTGTCACTATGTGTATGCAAAACCATCTGGCTCTTATGTGTACAGCAAAACCCATGAATTCTGCAGGAAGCTCTCACAGTAAAGATTTTGCAGCAAAAGATTAGGCACATTGAAAAAGCTGTTGGTTTTTTGTTTTCCTGTTGAAAGAATTTGTGCTCAGCACTAAAATCAGCTGCTTTTTAAAGTAGGATACACTGACTGCAGATGCTGTTTAGGCTATAGCAGCCTTCCAGTGCCTAAAAGGGCTCCAGGAGAGATGGACAAAGGTCTGGAGTGCCAGGACAAGGGGAATGGCTTCCCACTTCCAGAGGGCAGGTTAGATGGGATATTGGGAAGGAATTGTTCTCTGTGAGGGTGGGGAGGTTCTGGCACAGGGTGCCCAGAGAAGCTGGGGCTGCCTCATGCCTGGAAGTGTCCAAGGCCAGGTTGGATGAGGATTAGAGCACCCTGGGCTAGTGGAAGGTGTCCCTGCCCATGGCAGGGGGTGGGATGAGATGGACTTTGAGGTCTCTCCTACCCACGCCATTCCATGGTTCTGTGATGATTCTGTAAGGAACAATGAAAGGATCTTGCACAGAGCAAGATCAGGAGCTATAAGCCAAGAACTGGAATCAATGAAGAGCCTCCCAGAGGTCTCTCTGCACCTTTTTTCTTTTTTGTTGGTGTGGAGTACCTGAGAACATCGTGTAGCTCCTCTTCCCTGCCAGGACTGAACCAGCAGCTTGGATTTCGGTGTTCCACACTCACCTGTGGATTTCCAGCGGCCACTGAGGTTTTATAAAGGAGCACAGTGGCCTCTAGTGGAACCTGCCCCTCTTCCTCCTCCACCTGCACGTTTCAGGCGCTATCCAAGGCTCCTGGCTAAGTTTTCACCTAAATTTTCACCTGTGTAAATTTTCCAAGTTACTTCATTTTCAGCAGATTCTTTGCAGTTCCCACAAAACCTGTGCATTCAGGTTGGTCACTAGTTCTGTGTTGTGCAGAGGCACCATGAGGGCCTTTAATCCTGTCATCCTCACCCCTCTGTGCTGAGCCCATGGTTCTCCTGGCTGGGTGGCCTGGGACAGAGAGCAAGCATGGGAAAGTGCAGCCAAAATGGCTAAAAAGTAACACAGGCATAATCAACTGGAATCAGACTTTAATACCAGATAGTACTGCAATCTCAAAGGCTGGAAAAGGCCTTTTGATAAGGGTCTGTTGGCAGGACCTTGTTCCATCAAATAAGTTTGGTGGTGGCGACTGTAGAAAGGTGTGAGAAATATTGCCAGACTTTCCAGGGAGAGTCTTTAACAGTGTTGGTCACCTGAAGACCAAGAGCATTAAAAAATAAGAGAGCATGATCATTCTCCCCTTGAGGTGTTTCCATAGATAACTCACCTCCATTTCTATTCCCACTCACCCACACAAGTCACTTCTCTGACTTGTTTCCCAGTGTTCCCTGTGGTTTTGGAGCCTTTTGAAGAAGAGGTTTGTACTGGGCAGTGGGAAAGTTGTTGGAGATTTCTGTGGTGGGCTGCAGAGTACTCAGGTTCCCGGGGAGCAGGGATAAAGGAGACGAACCCCCTTCTCCCTGCCTTGTTTCTTCAAACAGCAGAGCCTGGTGGGTTTGTAGTGCAAGGTGCTGCCAGTTAAAGATTGGAGAAACAGTGGGATTTGATGGAGAATATATGTGATGAGAAGGGATTTGGACATTTCATGGGTAAAAAGCAAGTCTGGGTAGAACTTGCTGTCAGGCTTCTGATTTCAGTGACGATCAGAGATGCCAGCAGTCATGCCTGGCAGATAATTGCCAGATTTTAAAGGCCTTTTATGACTGAATACAGACAGAACCTAAATTATTGATGTGCAAAAGAAGATGTTATTGTTATTTTGGAAGAATGTTTCTGCATAAAATAAAAAAATTACTCACTCTGGGGATCACTCTTGATAAAATAAGAGGCCAGGCCTGAGAGTCCTCATGTTCCAGCCTGTCTTAAATAACTAAATTCTTGTCTCTTTTCAAAGGTAAAAATGCCATTTTCAAAGCTGTGGTCAAAGGTGTCCCAGCCCCTGAGGTGAAATGGTCACGTACACTAAAAGGAATGGATGATCCTGCCAAATATGAAATGTTCTTCAATAGTGCTACAAACGAATTTATTCTGCAGGTAAAGATCAAATATTTCAGAAAAGACTTGTAGAACTGAGAGAAATGGACAGAAAAAACCTGCAGTGGGATGAGGGGAAGCAGAAGGGCAGCTCCAATCTCTGCTCTCTGTGTGAGCAGGAACAGGACCTCAGGGAAGGGCTGGAGCTGTGCCAGAGGAGGGTTTGGTTGGATATCAAGGAAAGGTTCTCCCCCCAGAGGGTGCTGGGCACTGCCCAGGCTCCCCAGGGAATGGTCACAGCCCCAAGGCTGCCAGAGCTCCAGGAGTGTTTGGACAAAGCTCTCAGGGATGCACAGGGTGGGATTGTTGGGAATGGCCTAAGCAGGGGCTGGACTGGATGATCCCTGTGGATCCCTTCAAACTCAGGATATTCCATGATTCTACACATCCCCAGCTCTGAGATTACAAAGATAAGCAAACAAAGCTTTTTAGAGCCCTTCTGGTAACAGAAGAAGCCTCTGAGGTGCCATTGAGTAGCTGCTTTATGAGAAGCTGAAGATGAACTGAGCCCCAGCCCTTTCTGTGAGCAGTTTCTGTGCTCTCCCTTTGAAGATCAACAGCCTGGTTCTGGATGACAGTGATTTGTATCGTTGCTCTGCTGTCAATGCCTATGGAGAGGCCTCGTGCTCTGCTGGTCTCAGGATTGTCCAAGGTAGGACTGGAGCTCTGGACTCCACAGGCCCCGTGGTCCCAGGCAGTTGCTGTGCTGTTCCCTGGGTTGGGTGTCCAGGACTTTGTCTGGGTATTCTTGATGTGAAGATCTGGTATTCCCCTGATTGAGGACTGGAGATCTTTTGGTGGCTCCCTGATATTGTGAGGTTTAAGGCAAGGGGGGAGAAAGTGGAATTATGCTCACTGCACTGGCCCATAATCAGACACCCTGGATTTAGTGCTGAACTGCTGCAATAGTTTCATTATATTGTTGAACAAATCAGTCCTTTGGGAGGGATCCATCCCTCTATGGCTGTCTCTGGACCTGGTTCCTGCTTCCCTCTATAGCCAGTGCAGAGAAATGGGCACTTTGTGGGTCAGATATAACTGATATTCTTAGAATCCACTTGAGCAGAAGATGGATTATATTGGAAGTGTCCATGTCACCTCTGTGCCTTTCAAGTAAGTTTAGAAGGTGCCTATCTGCAGTTGCCATTTCCACCTTGGCTCCCCATCTCTAAAACAAGATGTTGATATTTCCTGCCATTGCTTAGACCATAATATTGGTAGGGCAAAAATGCTCTCCTCCTCTCTGTGGAGTTTCCAGCAAGCACAGAGTCAGTGCCAGTAGAAATATCACCTTTATAGATAGAGATTACTGGGAGCAAATGTCAGATTGTCATGGAAATCCAAACTGAGGTTTCCCTCTTGCACTGGAAACAGATACAGTGGTTTCATGACTCATTGGTTTACTGCTGTTAATCTAATCTTGTTCATCCTATGGCTTGTTTTCCTTCTGTTTTCTCTTATAAATGATCAGTTGGCTTTAAGAGGAAGGCAAAATATGTTCCTGTTCATGCTGCTGATGGTAAGTTAAAGATCTCTATGTGTATTATATTATCGGGTGGGCAGATCAAACAATACTCTTTCTGCCACACTATTGCTACCACAAACTTGTAAAGGCTGGAGTAAGAGAAGGATTAATGAGCCTCTGATATTCTGTCATCTCTGTCTGCTTGCTCCTTACCTTTGGTGAAAGTGATTATTTTAGACACAGTTTTGAGCTGTTCTAATTAGTGATTGTAGAATCACTAGGAAAGGAAAAAGGGATTTGGGGATCTTAAACACATCTGGATCAAACTTGTTACCATGGCTGAAAATAGTAGGTCTCTAGAGGGAAGCCCATTAGGGAGAGATGAACTTCACTGGCGCTCAAAGGATGAGCATGGCAGTGAGAACTGACTAAGTTTCATGACAGTTTTTTGGTAAAGTATGAAAAAAACATCAGAGGAAAAGACCTCAGCAGAATGCCCTGTTCTCAGTGGCTATTCTGCATTATCTTCTTTGGGGGGATGTATTTCACAGTGTTGGGTTTGTTGTTTCCCCACTCTTGTAACAGAGCTCAAGAAGACACTCCTGGACTCCAGGAAGCTGCTGAAGAAGAGGTAAGGTTCTGGAGTGAGGGCCATGCTCCCACTTCTGGATGTTTCTTGGCAGTAGGAGACAGCTCCAGAGACCTTCAGGGCAACATTTCTTGTGTCCAAAGTAGTGGTGAGGCTCCCTATGGAGAGACAGGCCAGAACAGCTTGGCACTGCCCATCGGACTGAGATAAACACAAGGTTCCAGTCTCCTTTTGAGAGATCTTTCCTTTGCAACACGAGGTGCTGACAGGGAAGCTGTGTTTCTCTACTTCCCTGTGCTTAACTCACGAGTAGCTTCCTGTCCAAAGGACAACTCTTCATGCACTGATGGCTCTGGCTGCCCAGGGGCTGAGCTCTAGCTCTCAGCCCAGCTGCACTGCCAGGTGCACAGGGCAGAATCCTTCCCTTCCCAGGTGGGAAGCTCTAAGGATTGCCTACTGATAATGATCTTTGTGCAGAATCCTCAATTGTGCTAGGCAGTTACCTGGCCTTGGCCAAACTGTGCCAGAGCCTCTGGTGATAATTCAACAGTGTGGAAGCTGTTTCCTGGCATCATTTAATTTGTAGTACAGATGCAGAAAACCTGCTCTGGAAGAGTCCCAGTTTTTCCTGCCTGTACCTACAGGGCCAAGTGAACTACAGGAATAATGGAGAGACATGAAAGAGAATTAGGGATAGAAAAGCAGGACATCTTGGTGAAAATGTCTGAATGTTTCCCCACCCTTGTTCTCAGGGTTGCAGCTCCGAAACCAAAGCCCCTGGACAAAGAAGCTGTGTGGCAGCTGTTGCTGCATGCAGATAAGAGAGATTATGAAAAAATCTGTATGAAATATGGAATTGTTGACTTCCGTGGGATGCTGAGGAAGCTGCAGGAGATGAGGAAGGACACAGAGAGTGAACAAGACAAGGTAAAATAAACTGAAATCTCTCATTTTTAACAAATTGCGGCTTCTGAAAGCAGGCTAAATCTTCCTAAATTGCTTTGGAGATGAAAATTTTGTTGTATGACAGTGATTTATGGCAATATTTTAAAGAAGTTCCACTTCTTTACTCATGCAAGTGAAAATGCTGATGAATTTTTTGAAGCTCAATTCACAGATTTTAGGAGATATTGACCACAGGGGTATTCAGTTGTCTCTGATAAGATTTTGGACCCCAAATTAAAAAACTACATGTCCAAGAGTAAAAATTGGCCTTCACATACAGGGGCATGTAGAGACCTGGATGGGCAGTGTGATAGTGACCAGGAGGCAACACATAAAAAAAATATTATATACAGGAAGAAACTGTGGCAATTTACAGACACTGCAACTCACTGTACCAGAACTGTGACTTACAGATACTTCTGCTACATAATGTTAGAGGTAGCTCTTGAAAGTAGATTTCACATTAATTCAACAGCTTAAGAACTTCTGTCATGGCAGCTTTTTAATTTACCAGGTTCTTTGATATTTCTTTGCAGTTAATTGACAGTCTCAAAAACTTTGAACACATCAAAGTCAACAAGGAGGGAAATGCTACATTCAGCCTCGAGATGGAGCTGAAAAACAGCAACAGCAACGTTTACCTGCTCAAGGTGAGGGGGATGAGTTGGGCAGCAGCAGCTCAGAGCAGCCAGTCAAAGTGTTCTAGAGAAAAGGCTTCATCCACCAGGCAGGGGCTGAGGGCAAATAAATGCCTTAAAGTTGTCTGTCCTTTGAAGATCTCTGCTTGGTTGGGGAGCAGTGTGGGTGTGGGGTGATCTTTGGTGGTGAATAGCCCTGGAGATTTGTAGATCCAAGTACAGAGCATGCAGTCAGTTATTGACATCCTCGTGTCTTCAGGAAATTCATAGAACAGTTGAGTTGGAAGGGACCTTTTAAAGGTGAAGGGACCTTCAAACTCATCCCATTTCACCCCCTGCCATGGGCAGGGACACCTTCCATTATCCCAGGTTCCTCCAAGCCCTGTCAAGCCTGACCCTGGACACTTCCATGGATAGGGCAGCCAGAGCTTCTCTGGCCAACCTGTGCCAGAGCCTCACCACAGCCATGGGAAAAAGCTACCTTCTTATATCTAACCTGACCCTCCTTCAGTTTAAGACCATCACCCCAACAGTGCCTTTTAGGCTGCCGAAATTCTGCAGTTTCATATAAATTTTATTCACTTTCCCAAGTGTGTTCCTGCTCTATAAACTCCCTCTGTGAAAGAAGATCTAAGAGATGTAAAACACTCCTTCTAGATCCGTAGCCCCACGGATGGGATCCGTAGGTGCTTGGTGCTGGGCTGTGTTTTTCTGAAAGATACGTCTTAGCTGAATTGTGGTTAGAGGCTTTAATCCATGAGAAATCAGAATGCCCTGAAGGAGAGGACAGACTGAATCTTCTGGATCAAATACATGACATGAAGCCTATGAGCCACAATTTGGACAATGTAACCCAAGTGTGCTACAGAAAGGGGTGAACTCTCCTGCTCATCCAGCTGTGAGGATGCTGAAATCTAAACCAAGGAAGTGCTTTGTCTTTGTAGCTGCAAAAACTGTATATTAATTAAGCTTCAGATCCTTATGCGGGTAGCCAAGAGCTGCTGTTTTGCTGAGTTTCAGAGCCTGGTGCCCTGCTCTGTGCAGGATTCACTACCCAGACAGTGCCTGTGTGCTGCAAAGAGTCTTGGGCACTGTGAGGTTACTCACATATTAAGGGGGTTGTAGCAACCAACCTGTCCTGATCTGTTTGAAATGCCTGGCACTGGCTGAGCCTTTGTGAGGACACTCCTCTCCTCCCCAGGACGGCGAGCGGCTCCGGTATGGGACAGGGGATGAGTACAGGAAGCACTGCCTGAGGAGAGTTGGGAGAAGGTACTACTTCACTGTCAATGATGTGCAGCCGGAGGACGCAGGCGTGTACCAGGTTAGGGTGGAGGACGTCCCTGTCTTCTCAACTGAACTGGATGCTCAAGGTAAAAAACTCAGTTTGATGGATGTGATGTGCAACTGTGACAAAAATTTGGGGTTTTTTGATGGAAAATTGTGTCTAGGAGCAAGTGCAAAGCTCAGTAACTCCTGGCCACCACAGAGGACTGGTTTTGTGCTGCCCAGTAAGGGCTCCTTGTCTGGCAAAGGTGAAAAGGAGTAGGAGAGTGATTAAGTGCTTTAGGTGCTGCATTTGCAGTCCAAGGGAGCAGGCCTAAGCTCAGTCTGGCTGTGGGTGACAGTGAGCACACCCCTTAACCTACCCCATATTACCGTTTGCTTCTGTAAACTCAGAATAATAACAACAGACTCAATCCAAGTATCATGCTACAGGAACACCTCAACGACTACAAACTGGCAGCACATCAGTGCTGTGAGGTACAAATGTCTTAGAAGATAATAAAGACAAAAATCTACTTTTCTGCTTTTCTGCAGAATTTGGCACAGAAGCACATCCGTGTTTTTCATTTTTCTCAGTAACCTGATGCTCAGAGGCAGCATAGCTTCCCGTTCTTTCCTCCTTCAGGTGTAACAATTTTACTGGGAGCACAGCAGTAGCTGTTTCCTTCCCACAGCTCTTGGTTTCCCCTGCAGCCATCCCGGCGCGGTTCCGGCAGCCGCTGTCCGACGTGCGCTGTGCTGAGGCCGGGGATGCCGAGTTCCAGTGTGTGCTGTGCACGCCCTGCCATCAGCCCCTGTGGCTACACAAAAGCCACCCCCTCCAGGCCAGTGACAAGCACCAGATCTCCGTGACACCTGATGGCCTGACCCACAAGCTGATTGTCAGGAACGTGGGACCCTCGGACAGTGGCCTGTACACCCTCGACGCAGGACAGGGCTCCTCCAGCGCCTGGCTCCTTGTGGAGTGTGAGTGCTTGGCAGCGGGTTGTTCCCATGGTGTGTTGGCACAAAACAGTCTTCACACTGCCTGATGGCTCTGCTGGGAAATGAATTGCTGAGTCTCTAATTCTGAAATTACGGCTGAGAAAACTGAGGGTGTTCAGTGTAGAGAAGATGAGAGTCCAGGGAGACCTTTGAGCCTATTCCAGTGCCTAAAGGGGCTCCAGGACAGCTGCAGAGGGACTTTGGAAAAGGGATGGAGTGACAGGACAAGGGGGAATGGCTTCCCACTGCCTGAGGGCAGAATTAGTTGGTATATTGAGAAGCAACTTTTGGCTGTGAGGGTGGTGAGGCTCTGGCACAAGTTGCCCAGAGAAGCTGGGGCTGCCCCAACCCTGGAAGTGTCCAAGGCCAGGTTGGATGGGGCTTGGAGCAACCTGGGATAGTGGAAGCGTCCCTGCCCATGGCAGGGGGTAGAATTCGATGAGTCTTATGGTCCATTCCCATCCAAACCATTTTGTGATTCCATTATTCTAATTTCTATTTGGAAAAATGAAGGTCTTGTTAGACCCTCTTTCCTCTTTAAATGAGACCAACTTTTCCTCTTTTAATTAGTCCTGACAAATCCTATTGGCTTGTTTGCTCTACAGCTATGATGAAGTAGCTACACTCTCCATCAGTTATCGAGAAAATGGTCCCTATCTCCCCACATGTTTTTGAGGAAGCTGTCCCAGTGATCACAGTGCAGCAGGCAGGGGCTCAGGGAGCTTCTGATACACTCAGTTCTACACTATCAATGACATTCTTCTTGCTAGATAATATTTTTCATTCCAAATTAGAGTTAAACATGCAAGAAGGAGGTCAGAGGAAGCTGGCAGGTGGGAACACTCAGTGCAGGCACGTTGACAGTATGGCTTATATTTGTTTGCTTATGAAAGGTGGTTCCTTTGGTTCCCTTTGACTCTGGTTTCCTTTGGGATCCTCCTGCAGTAGCAGGAGAGGTCTCTCTCAAAAAGGCATCTCCAAAGCAATGTAGGTTTCTGAAACAAAAAACTACCTGTGGATTTCAGTGAGCTGTGAGCTCTAATAAATTATATACAACCTGGAAGCCAAAGCAGTGAGTGACCTTCTCTCAGAACAGCCTGAATTTCAGATTAATCCAAAGCTATTCATAGATCTGAAAGCTTCAGTCCTCAAGTTGGGCATCCCTAAACCAGCCATTATCCAGATGTGAAAGCAACCTCCAGAGAGTGAAATCCCAGTTCCTGGGTGGGAATTGATGGTTCCTCTGTGCATGGAATAGCCTATAACTCCTCCATAGCTGGAGGGTAAAGGCAGGTGGAATCAATGAATCCCACATACAATCTCAGCCCCTCTAAGTCAGACCTGCCATGCTGGAAGTTCTTTTTCTGTTATTGTTTGTTTGTTTGTTTGTTATAATGAGCATGTTTCCATTAAAAACAATGCATTTTAACTAAAAAAAATTGTCTTTAATTAACATTTCATTATCTGAATGTGGCATTGAAAAATTCAGAATTTGAAATTATTTTAAATTTATTTAAATGTATTATGTATGTGTGTCCTAAAATGAAATTCAGAAAGCACTAACACATTTTCTTTGGTTGTTGATCCAGTGCATGTCCTATTGATTCTCTGTTATTTTGTTCCCCTCTTCTTCTGTAAATTGTAAATCTGCTCCCATGAAACAATGCAACTTCAGATGCCAAAGGAAAGAGGAGACAAGATGAAGGAGAAAAGATTGAAAGGGAGACATCTGAGTGGCTGAAAGAAACAATGGCAGACAATGAAAGGATGAGGAAGCTTCGGCGCCAAGAAAAAGCTGCTGCTGAAGATCGTCCTTCCTTTTCCACATCCTCTGGTGTGAAGAAAAGTGGCTGGTACAGAACAGGTCAAGGCAGCAGCCAAGTCAGGGGCCAAGGACAATCCATTGATTCTGATGATGGAAGCCAAATATTTTTGGGAAAAGAACAGCTACGCAAAACCCACATAAATGGAGAGCTGGGGTCTGGGCAGTTTTCTGGAGTAGGTCTAGATGGAGACTCAGCAGCCAATGATGGCAGCATCTTTGGACTAAAAGGCTTAGGAGGCAGAAGTGGGTTAAGGGCTGTCCACGGCATGGACACTGTGTCAGGCAGAGCAGGTCCTGGTGGTGCAGTAGGAGTGGCAGGTGAATGGAATTCTGGGGATGGCAGAGGTGAGGGTGTGCTGGGTGCTGTTAACATTGAGATAGACGATGGAGAAGGTTTGGGCTCTCAGCATGACAAGGATAGGAATTTAGGTGATGCTAGTTATAGAGCTGGTTTTGGGGGTGCAGGGAGGTTGGGTGGTGGAAGTTCTGTGCCAGATGGGCTTGATCCTGATTCAACTGGAGTTGGAGCCACTGTGGGTGATCTGTTCAGCAGGACTGGTCCAGGAACTGGAGCTAGGGGGAATGCTGCAGGTGCTGGAATGGCAGAAGGATTGAAGTCCCACCATGGCAAGGATGGGTATCCCACTGTGGGTGATATGAACAGAGAAGGTATAAACAGAGAGGGCCAAACAGGGACTTCTCATGGCAAGCATGGCCTGACACCTCATGCCAGTGGTCAGTTAGGGCAAGCAGGAAGATCTGCCTCACTGTATGGGCCAGGACACCTTCCAGGTGGAGATGGGACTATACCTGGTATAGGTGACAGTTCCATGGGAGAAATGGAGGCTTTGTATGGTCCAGACGGTCAGGCACTGGGAGTACATGCTGATGGTGCTGGTGGAGATGGTGTAGGGGGATTTGGATCTCCCTATGGAAAGGATGGTCTCCCAGGTGTTGGTGGGTCTGGTGGTGCAGGGGGATTTGGAGTTCCCTATGGAAAGGACAGCCTCACAGCTAGGGCTGGTTTTGGTGGTGGTGGTGCAGGAGGACTTGGGTCTCCCTATGGAAAGGATGGTCTCCCATCTGGGGCTGGTTTTGGTGGTGGTGGTGCAGGAGGACTTGGAGCTTCGTATGGGAAGGATGGTCTTCCCATTGGAGCAGGTGTTGATGGGACTGGGGGTGCAGGGAGACTTGGATCTCCCTATGGAAAGGATGGTCTCCTAGATGCTGGTGGGGCTGGTGGTGCAGGGGGACTTGGGTCTCCCTATGGAAAGGATGGTCTCCCATCTGGGGCTGGTTTTGGTGGTGGTGATGCAGGAGGACTTGGAGCTTCGTATGGGAAGGATGGTCTTCCCATTGGAGCAGGTGTTGATGGGACTGGGGGTGCAGGGAGACTTGGATCTTCCTATGGAAAGGATGGTCTCCCATCTGGGGCTGGTTTTGGTGGTGCTGGTGCAGGAGGATTTGGAGAGGCTTTGTATGGTCCAGACGGTTGGCCACTTGGAGCAGGTGTTGGTGCTAGTGCTGGTGCAGGGGGATTTGGATCTCCCTATGGAAAGGAGGATGGTGTCCCAGTTGGAGCTGGTGTTGGTGGTGTTGGTGCAGGAGGACTTGGAGCTTCGTATGGGAAGGATGGTCTTCCCATTGCAGAAGGTGCTGGTGGGGCTGGCGGTGCAGGGGGACTTGGATCTCCCTATGGAAAGGATGGTCTCGCAGCTGGGGCTGGTGGTGCTGGTGCAGGAGGACTTGGAGAAGCTTTGTATGGTTCAGACGGTCGGCCACTTGGAGCAGGTGTTGGTGCTAGTGCTGGTGTAGAGGGATTTGGAGCTCCCTATGGGAAGAATAGTCTCCCAGCTGGGGCTGGTTTTGGTGGTGTTGGTGCAGGGGGAGTTGGATATCCATGTGGAAAAGATGGTCTCCCTGCTGGATCACGAGCTGTTGGAGCTGCAGATGGTGCTGGATCTCCCTATGGAATGGATGGTCTCCCAGCTGGAGCAGGTGCTGGAGGGGCTGGTGGTGCTGGGGGACTTGGAGCTCCCTATGGAATGGATGGACTCCCAGTTGGAGCAGGTGCTGGTGGTGCAGGAGGATTTGGGGAGGCTTTGTATGATGGTCAGCCACTTGGAGCAGGTGTTGGCAGTAGCGCTGGTGCAGGGGGATTTGGATCTCCCTATGGAAAAGATGGCCTCACAGCTAGGGCTGGTTTTGGTGGTGCTGGTGCAGGAGGACTTGGAGCTCCCTATGGGAAGGATGGTCTTCCCATTGGAGCAGGTGTTGATGGGACTGGGGGTGCAGGGAGACTTGGATCTCCCTATGGAAAGGATGGTCTCCCAGATGCTGATGGGGCTGGTGGTGCAGGGGGACTTGGGTCTCCCTATGGAAAGGATGGTCTCCCATCTGGGGCTGGTTTTGGTGGTGGTGGTGCAGGAGGACTTGGAGCTTCGTATGGGAAGGATGGTCTTCCCATTGGAGCAGGTGTTGATGGGACTGGGGGTGCAGGGCAACTTGGATCTTCCTATGGAAAGGATGGTCTCCCATCTGGGGCTGGTTTTGGTGGTGCTGGTGCAGGAGGATTTGGAGAGGCTTTGTATGGTCCAGACGGTCAGCCACTTGGAGCAGGTGTTGGTGCTAGTGCTGGTGCAGGGGGATTTGGATCTCCCTATGGAAAGGAGGATGGTGTCCCAGTTGGAGCTGGTGTTGGTGGTGTTGGTGCAGGAGGACTTGGATCTCCCTATGGAAAGGATGGTCTCCCAGCTGTGGCTGGTGGTGCTGGTGCAGGAGGTTTTGGAGAGGCTTTGTATCGTCCAGATGGTCAGCCACTTGGAGCAGGTGTTGGTGGTAATGGTTCCGCAAGTGCCGGGGGACTTGGATCTCCCTATGGAAAAGATGGTCTCCCAGCTGGAGCAGGTGCAGGGGGAGTTCCATCCTATGGAAAGGATGGTCTCCCAGCTGGAGCACTTGTTGGTGGTGCAGGGGGAATCGGGGGTCCCTATGGAAAGGATGGTCTCCCAGCTGGAGCTGGTGCAGGGGGAGTTCCATCCTATGGAAAGGATGGTCTCTCAGCTGGAGCTGGTGTTGGTAGTGCAGGGGGAGTTCCATCCTATGGGAAAGATGGTCTCCCAGCTGGAGCAGGTGCTGGTGTTGGTGGTTCAGGGGCAGTCGAGGGTCTCTATGGAAAGGATGCTCTCCCAATTGGAGCTGGTCTTGGTGGGGCTGGTGGCCCAGGGGAAGTTGGATCTCCCTATGGAAAGGATGGTCTGCAAACTGAGATTGGTGGTGGTGGTGCAGGGAGAGTTGGGGGTCCCTGTGGAAAGGATGGTTTCCTAGCTGGGGCTGTGACAGGAGCTGCTCATTTTCCTCTTGGAGGTGAGGAAGCGATGGGATCTGGCCATGGCATGGATGTCACGCTGAGCAGAACTCCAGGATACGCAGGTGGGGCAGGAGGAGAGGGCTTTGCCAGGGAAGGCTCTGCACTGTGGGGTGCAGGGTCTCTCTATGGCAAGGACAGGGAATCAGCTGTAGCCATGGCTGGTGCAGGTGGGGTTGGGAGGTTGGGAGGGGAGGAATGGGATTCAGTCCTTGGTAAAGGCAGTGGGAGAGGTGCTGGTGGACTAGGTGGTGAATATGGGCTGGATGCACATCTTGGCAAATCTTCAAGAGGTGAAACTGGAAAGGGCACTGCCAGTGATGTCAGAGGGCCAGGGAACAAATGTTCAGCTGGTGACAAAGGGTCCCTGTCAGGTCCAGGAGGAGCCAGGGGAGAGGGCAGAGATTTTGGACAGTTGGGCTCCCTTTATGGCACAAATACTGCCTTTGGAGGAGCAGGGAGTAAATCCCATGACAGATCTGTTGACGGGAGTAGTTCAGGTGGGTTTGGTCAGGGTCCAATGAGTTATGGACAGATGTCAGGTCCTTTTGGTGGACCTACTTCAGCAAACCAGAGAAACCAGGAACCTGACCTGGATCTTAAAGCAAATGATTCCCTGAACAACACGGAAAGCACAGGACAAAAGAGACGGAGTGTCCTGGATGATCTCAAAGGTATGTGGTTAACTGGTGACTCCTGGTCTTTGCATTATGATATTCATATTCCCAATCCTGCAGAGAAATGGGATGTTATGGTTTAGATAAACACAACTGTGTGTAGAAATTTGGTTGTCCTATGATGTGTTCCTAATTCTCCCACCAACTGGGAGATCTTACTGTTTGATCTTACGCAGTTTACTCTGATCAAAATGCCTTAAAGGCCTAAATTATTTTCTTTCTCTAAATGATCTAAACCAGGTCTCATTTCTTAATTTGTGTTTCACATATCATGGAACAGAACAGTTCATAAACATATCAGTTCCCATAAAGTTTCAAGGCATATCATCAGGTTTCTTTGATAATGTTCCAATTCAAAACTGAAAGTTTCACTTCATTTTTCAAACACCACCTGGAAAGAACTGTGTTTTCCAAGTTCTGGGAACAATTCTGTGCCCGCTTACATGGGATTATATAATGTAAAGAGCTCTTTTCTCTTGTAACATCAGGGATAATAAGGTGTTGCATAGAGTAAGAGGGGAATAATGCATTTGCAGCCATTTGAGTAAGACCTGTGGCTCCACCAGCAATATGATGATGTGAAAATTGTAGGAGTGAGAAATTTGAGGTGTATAATCAGAGGGGAATATATTCACCTAATGGGATTGTTCAAAAGTTAGGAATTATCGCTGTAAACTATAAACAAGGAACTAAAATCATCAAAACTGGGGTTCAGGGGGAAGGGGTGGGGTATATATTAGAGAGGAGATGATTATGGGAATGGAGAACCTGGGAAGGGAAAAAGGAATGCAGTGGTGGAGAACAGTGGCCTGGGGCTATTTAGGGGGATGTGCTGGGCAGCTCCATGTGTGGTCAGTGCAGAGGAAGAGGAGGATGAAGCAGTATAGCCACACCGTTGAGAAGCCTGGTTTTTTTCCACTGGCTGTAGAGAGAGCCAAGACAATTAGCATAGACATAAACTAGCACATCCACAGCTGGATAATGTGATTTGTGATGAATCTATTGCCCATGCGGTGGATGTTGGGATATAGTTGATGTTGGGATGGCTGCATGTCCCTCAGGGCACTGAGTGTACTCAACTGGCCCACAGCAAGGTGTCACAAAAGCTTCTCCTGACCAGAGGATGTATTTTTTTTTTTAAAGCTCTTTTCCCCTCATGTGCATGTGCATTTTCAGCTCTAGGTGTCTCTCTGTAACACAGACTTAGCTTCTTTCCCTTCCTTTGTGCCTGTTCAGTCCCGCGCTGTTACCTCAACAAGCAGCTGGCAACCATGCGGGTGCTGAAGGGGGACCCAGCTGAGCTGTCCTGCACTGTCAGCAAGGACAATGTGACAGGAGTCTGGTTTAAGGATGGCCTAAAGGTGGGTTCCCTGAGCTTTCTGCTGGATTTGGGTAGCAATGCTATGCTCTCTGGCTTTACTTCCTAAGGGTGGTATCAGGGTATCCGTCCCCCTGAAAGTCACCTGCAGTCAGAGCGGGGCCCTGGAAGGGTTCACAGAATCCCAGAGTAGTTTGGGTTGGAAGGCACCTTAAGGATCATTCAGTCCCAACCCCTGCCCTGGGCAGAGATACCTTCCACTAGACCCAAGCCCCATCCAACCTGGCCTTGGACACTTCCAGGGATGGGGCAGCCACAGCTTCTCTGGGCAACTGAATACCAGAATATTGTCATTAAACATGCATGACATTCATAAGTCTTTTCAAATGCATTTCAAACTGTAGTCTGTTCAGTTTCAATTTGTATTGCATTTTTTTTTCTTTTTTTTTTTTTTAAGGATGGGTCTTTGTCCTTTACTTTGTAGTTAACAAGCATGGATGGAGTTGTCTTTGAAAAGAAAGGTCTTGTCCACAAATTGATCATTAACAAAGCTGAAGATATTCATGCTGGGAAATACAGGTTTGAAGGTGGAGATGTAAAAACTGAAGCTTCAATTTTCGTTGAAGGTGAGTCTACTCAAACCACCATGGCAGCATGAGATGGGCTTTAAATGTAATATATTTACTCAAAGACATGTCATTGGTTATTGAGACAACTTTATTATAATTACAAGATAAATTACAACATAAATGGGAAATGTGTTTTGTACAGGTTGCTTCATTTTGCATTTTCAAATTTAACTAGGGAAATTTAACAACTCAAAGATTATGGGGAGCACAAAACACTTTATCAGGGCAGATTCTTCATCCTTGTGTTTAGTGTGTTACCTAGGAAGAATTTTCTCTAGTGAAAGGACAGTGCGATACCACAAAATTTTGTGATAATTATCCTGTAGCAAAGTACAACAAAAGGTTCAGATCCACTGTTGTGAGCTTCTAAGCATTTCTGGCAACACCATAGGGGATCCCTTCTCTCCAAGGTGCGCCTTATCCTCTTTGAACTGTGTTTTTTAATGACCTTGTATCACCTGCTTAGATCCTCCCCAGGTGGACAAAGTCCTCCTCAAGAACTTGACCAGTGTCCCCACAGTGGCCAAGGCTGGGGAGGGGGTGAAGCTGCAGATCCCATTCGAGGGTCGGTGGCCCATCAGGGCAGTGTGGCTGAAGGACAGGATGGAGCTGGGGGATGACACCAGGATCCGTGTGGACAAGACAGACACCTGCACCACATTGTCCATCTCCAGCTGCAACAGGAGGGACTGTGGGGATTACAAAGTCAGGCTCAAGAATGACAGTGGTGTTCTGGAGATCAACCTAAAGCTTGTGGTGATAGGTAAGATCCTGTAACATTCAGTGTGGCTTTCACTGTAAAGCTTAGGCAGGGAATCCATTGACACTGGTGACAACCTTATTAGGAGTGACTGGGCATTTCAAGAAGAATAAGACTCTGTATATTGCCCCAAAATCAGGGTACAAGGAAAGATTGCAGAACGTGTTTCTTGGCCTTTAGTACGAGGGAACACAAACCTAGTTTGGTTTTTCATGGCCTGGGCCACTGATTTTTGAATGTTCAGACAGTGTGGGAGATGTAACTGTACACAACATGTAAATCTGAAATAGAATATCAAGGTCCAATTCAGCCCTCCCATAAATGTCTGGGCTCCTTTGGGAGACCAGAAATGATGTCTTGCCTGTATTAGCAAGCTGAACTGGTGCTATGCTTATGAGAACAGTTGACCCAGGGAGAGCAAGGGGCTGGCTTTCCATCTCCTCCACCAAAAGTTAGGAGAGTCCAAGTTTGGAAGAGGCAATTCAAGTGCCCAGCCCTCATCCTACAATTGTGCCTGCATTTCATCAGGAACAGTCTCCCAGCTGGTGAGCAACAGACAGTGTCTGCTCCAAATCCAGGAGCAGATCTGTGTCTGGAGCCGGCTGTGTCTCTTTTTATCTTCCCAGACAAGCCACAGCCTCCAGCAGGACCCATCAAAATTGTAGAAAGCTCTGCCAACAACATCACAATCCAGTGGAAGCCCCCAAAGGATGATGGGGGCAAACCAGTGCAAAGGTACATTGTAGAGAGGCAGCAGGTGGGCAGGAACGACTGGGAGACTTTGGGAGAAACCCCCAGGAGCTGCACCAGCTTCACCACGAGCAGCGTGGAGGAAGAGATGAGCTACTACTTCAGGGTGAGGGCCATGAATGCTGAGGGAGTGAGCGACGCACTGGAGTCAGGTGAAGTGAAGACTGCTGGTAAAGGTGAGGAGAACTTCTCATAATTCATAATTCAAATTGGGAAATTCATTATCAAATTTTCTGATATCAAAGGAAATCAGATCTCAACTTTAGTCTTCACACAAAGCTGTGAAGATTGCCCAGCAAGAGCAGCAGTTTGCTGTAGGCTCTGCTGATGCTGAGTGAGATGTAGTTATTCCTTGGTCATGCTCCATTCTGGACTGGAAATTTCTTGGAGAAATGCAAAATGCATCAAGATCAAAGGAAATTTTTCCCAGTGTGGCTGCAAAGGGAACATGTCATGCCTTTTCTTAACTTTCCACAGGCAAAGGAGTGTCTCTGTATGTGCAGCACTTCTCAGCATGACCCCTTCATTCCCCTGATTTCTGAACAACTGAACATTGTCTTTGTCCTCCATGGAGTTTAAATACTAGAACAGGTTTGCCATGAGCACAAATGCAGTGCTAGAGAGACCAATGTTCAGTTCTAATTATCTTCTTTCTCCATTGTCATTCCCATGATTCTGTATCTTGAACACTTTACCAGAGGGCAAAGAAAATCCATTTTGTTACCAATTCCTGTTGTTGAAAGCAAGTATGATGCTGACTGGTCATATCTTGTAAGAATGACACACCTCACTGGCAGAGGAATTGCCAGTCCTGATGATGGCAGGTCTTTTGTGAAATCCAAAGTCAGGAACAGAGTCCATGCTGGACCCAGTTTGTGTGGGGAACAGGATCCACAGCTTCAAGTTTCAGCCAGGTTTTCAAAGCACATCCATAGGAACACCTTGGGGAATCTGGAAGAAGAAATTACATACCACACCATTTTATCTTGCAATAAAAACATACCTGCTAATAATGAAGACCTTATCTCTTTGTAGCTTCCCCTGGTGCCCCAGATCCCCCCGAGATCATCAGTGCCAGCAGGGACACCATCACCATATCCTGGAAAGCTCCTCGTAAAACTGGCGCTTCCCAAATTATGGGATACATTGTGCAGAAACGCAAGAAGGGCACTGTGACTTGGCTGCCAGTCACCAATGTGCCTGTCAAAGGTGGGTAGTCTGACTCCTGGAACAGCCTGGTGGATTTGAAAAGCCAAAGTGTCAGCTGGGTTTAGGAGCTGCTTAGGATTTTACATCTTTCACATCAAGGTGGTGATGGGTGACCTTGGAGGTCTTTTCCAACGATATGATTCTGGGATTCTGTGGTTCAAGGGCTGTTTGATTTTGAAAGGAATACAATGAACATATCCCAGAAGATCACATGCACTTGGCTAGTGAATGTCAAGGGAATCAGTTACAGTTTTATGGCTCCTGAGAATTTTTCAGTCTCTAATTTTGCCTGGAGTAAGGCACAACTTTGTTGTGTCACCTTTACTAATGGGGAACAGCTCCCCTGAGGCAACACACTCCTCTCCTCTTCTGCAGACAAGAAGCTGAAGGTGACCAGCCTCAAGAAGGGTGTGCAGTACGAGTTCCGTGTGGCAGCTGTCAATGCTGCAGGCACAGGACAGCCCAGTGACCCCTCAGAGCCTGCCTCTGCCCAGGACCCCACCAGTAAGTGCCCCCGCCCTTTTGCTCTACTTTTGGGGTATTTGTGGAGAGGAGATGTTCTTAAATCCTCTGTAGAAGTATATGGAGACAAGGATCAGTAACTGGGGAATGTTTCATGTCTGAAAATCAGCTGGAGGAAAGAATGGAAGGATTTCCTGTAAGATGCCCAAGTCAACTTGGAGGAACACTCAGGATGGGCCACAGAATGTTTTGGAATGTTGTGGATTTACTGCAGGGCTGGTAGTAGCAAGGACCCAGATCCAGCTCTGAAGAACTGGGACAAGGTGGAGCAGGACAGCAGGGTGGAAATCCAGTGCACTGCAAGAATGTTGGGGAATGTTCAGGCAGTGACTGAAAAGAGGGAAGAGAAATCCTAGAAAAACAGTTTAAATAGAATTTCTCCTTCCAGAATCTCCAGGCCAAGTGCGGGACCTTAAAGTGAGCAGCAGCGACAGCACCAGTGTCACCTTGACGTGGAACAAACCTGAAGTACAAGACGGGAACGATGTGAAAGGCTACGAGGTGGAGATGAAGCCTTGTAACAGCCTCAGCTGGACCAAGTGCTTCACCCTTCCTGCGCAGAGCAGCTCGTGCAGGATCCAGGGCCTGCAGGCTGGGGAGAAGCTGCTCCTGCGTGTGAGAGCCCTCAGCGACGGCGGCCCCGGGGAGCCCTCGGAGCTCCAAGCCTGTGCTGGAGCTGCTCCTGTGGGTGAGTCAGGGGCTCTGTCCCCGGGCACGGGGCACTCTCAGACAGCACAGCAGGGCTGGGGGACACCGCCCTGGGCTGCTCCCAGGCCTAGCCAACACAGGGGCAACTGCTCCTCCTCACCTCGGGGTTATCTGCTCACTTCAGCAGGACAGCCTCAGTATGAACTGATGCCAGACATGCAGGGCACAGTGCTCAGCGCCTTTAGAGACTCTTTCTGATAAAACAACCCTCAGAACTCCATTTGCTCCCTGGACTTCCATTTCGCCTCCTGTGCAGGGCCACAGACAGTCACTAGACAAACCCCATGTGTGCCTTACCCCTGCTTGTGCTCTTCCAAGGAAAAAAATGAGTGAAAACTCAATTTTTAAACGATCTTCTGAAGTGAAACATTTTACTTCATTCTCTTAAATCACAGTTTTTATGCTGTTTTTGAATACTTTATTTACTTTTTAATTGTTTAAAAGTTTGAAAGTTTTCTCCATTTTCACTTTTCCATCTTTATTTGCAATCTGTAGTTCTGTTTTTTCCTGCTCTTTGGAAACATTGCAGAATTACAGATATAAGAGATAATTCTGTGAAGGATTCATCTTCCTTAGCTTGGATCCCAAGTGATCCTTTGGCATATGCCTGCAGAACCTATTTATCAATTAAAAAATAAAAAGAATAAATCAATCTAAAGCAGGTGTTCAGTTCTATACAAAAAACACTAAATACAATTTAGCACTACTGTATTTGATGTTCTTGGAGAAATATTAAATGCTGTAGTATATTGATGAAAAAAGAAAATATTTTAAATTCTAGAAATACTAATTTAGATAAACTCTGGCAGCTTTCCTGTGGAGGTTCTGTGCTCTGTATTGCATATATATTTTATAGGTGTCCATTGGAATTTCCTTTTTCCAGACACCATTTAAAGACAAAAGATGATCCCTGTGATGAGACAAAGTGCAGCAAAGATCCCGTTTTTTTATGACTGAGACATCACATGAATAGAGAGATCGTTGTGAATGTATTTTTGCATCATTTTCTCTTGTTTAGTCATAGTGATAAATAACTAGTAGTGAAATTTGAACAGTTTAAAGTCTGGAACTGAATCAGGGAGATTTTTCCCACTCTTAATTCCTCACCAGACCCTACCAGCTGGAGGAGGCACCAGGGGGTGGAACACCATGATTGTCACCAGTGACTGCACCAACATCTGCCTTTTGGGAGTAATCTTTGTATTTTCCAGTCTCTCCCAGGTTACTGATAGATGACACAGTGAAAAGCTTCCTGGTTATAAAAGCAGGGGATCCCATCCGCGTGAAGATTCCCTTTGAGGTGGGTATTCAGGGCTTTGGAGGAATTCCCTGCCTGGTTTTATGATGCACTCAGTAGCAGACAGGAAAACTGAGCCACTGTTTTTATATAATGGAATTTTGTCCACAAATCACTGGGCAAATAATTTGGTCTGCCTGTGCTGTGTAGACTTTCAGGCTGAGGAAAACATGAGCCAGAACTGAGCTGTCAGTCTTTGCATTGGTGTTCTATGACATTGTGGTCATTCCTTAACCTCGGCAAAAAAGGCTCAGTGCTGTCCACCTAGCCTTATCAATGTTACCACCATCTGGTACTGCTCTGTCAGACTTCCTGAATCAGTGATTGCCTTCCCTCAAAAAGCCTTGAGGCAGAATTCCCAGCAGCACCTTCACTGTGCTTGTCTCACCCAGCAGCAGTACTTGAGCTCTGTGATTCGAGAACTTGGAGGCACTGACAGAAATCTCAGTGCTTTGGTGTAAGCTTGGAACAACACAGGCTTTTCCTCATGGAAAGTGTGGTCAGGCTTTGGAAGGGGCTGCCCAGGGAGGTTTGGAGTCCTCATCCTTGGAGCGTCCAAGGAATGCCTATATGTAGCACTCAGTGCTTTTAAGGTGGGAAAGGAGCACAAGTTGGACTCAATGGTCTTGGAGGTCTGTTCCAGCCTTAATGATTCCATGATCCTGGATATCTGGGATACCAGAGGAGGGTGATGAAGTGTGTGTATTTGCTGACCTTTCTCCTAATCTCTGGGAGAAGAGACCAAAGATGGCACAATGGAAATACTTAGAGGATGTTTTTTCTTTACAAAACCAACAGATTGTTTTTTAAGAGCAGAAAATATTAACTCTTAAAGTCATCTGTCCTTGATCTGGCACGGCTTGTTTGACACAGTTCTGAACACTTTACTGTGATAACATCCTTAAAGGACAAAAAGGAAAAAAAATGTAAAGAAACTGTAGAGCAGATCAGGGCTCTCAGATCCATCATGGATCCATATTTCTAAACATTAGTGTGTCATGGAGGTGTATCTTTGGGGTAAGATAATGAAACTAAAGATATAAGACACAGTCTGGAAGTGAAACAAGTGGCTGTGACTCGTTGTTGTTTCCAGGGATCTCCTGAACCGGCAGTGACTTGGTTAAAGGATGGGCTCCCCCTTCCCAGCCGGGCTGCCGTGAGCACTGAGGATGGAAGCACCCAGCTGCTGCTCAGGGCAGCCGAGTTCAGTGACAGTGGCACCTACACTGTGGAGCTTGGGGACGGGCTTGAGAAAAGAGAAACCTTCAGCTTCCAGGTTCAAATTACAGGTAACTCACTGCCATCCATAAAAATCTACTAGCAACTCCCAGTCAATCCAGGCTGGGGCATGAAGGGACTGAGAGCAGCCCTGAGAGAAGGACTTGGAGGTGCTGGTGGGTAAAAGCTGGACATGCCCTGGGCTGGTCCCCCAGTGTGGGCAGCAGGGGAGGGAAGGATTCTGCCCATCTGCCCCTTCAGGTGACACCCCACCAGCCTTGGAGGCCCCCAGGAACAGAAGATGTTGAGCTGCTGAAGCAGTTCCAGGGGAGGCCATGGAGATGCTCCAAGGGCTACAGCTCCTCCGCTCTGGAGCCAGGCTAGGAGAGCTGGGGGTGTTCACCTGGAGAAGAGAAGGCTCTGGGGATACCACAGAGACCCTTCCAATGCCTAAAGGGGCTCCAAGAGAGCTGGAGATGGACTTGGAACAAGAACCTGGAGGGACAGGACAAGGGGAATGGCTTCCCACTGCCTGAGGGCAGGGTTAGATGAGATATTGGGGAGGAATTTCTCCCTGTGAGGGTGGCACAGGTTGCCCAGAAAAGCTGTGGCTGCCCCATCCCTGGAAGTGTCCAAGGCCAGGCTGGATGGGGCTTGGAGCAATCTGGGATTGTGGAAGGTGTCCTGCCCATGGAGGGAGGTGGGACTGGATGAATTTTAAGGTCCCTTCCTGCCCAAACCAGTCTGGGATTCCATGATTTACTGTGAATAGGCAGAAGGCCACAAATTGATTTTGGCAGGTGGCATTGGTGCAGTTTGGCTGTGCAGGCACAAGGGAGAACCAGGGTACAGTTTTCTATGAGATTGTCTAGACACTTTGTGGTCTCACTTTTCTGCAGGACAGAGCAATCCACTGACTAAAACTCCTTCCAGAGTGAATGAGGGAGGTCAGCAGAGGCTGTGGGACACTGAGCACAGCTCTCCCAGCTGTCACCACAGGACGGGAAGCAGCTCAGCTGCACCACCCTCCTCTCCCCACTCAGCAAGTGCAGAAGTTCTGCAGCAGCAGCTCAGTTCATAGCAAATGCATTTGTGTGCCTGGAGAAGGAATGAAATTTTGTCCCTTCCAGTGACCAGGAGGGTCACTGAGCCCCAGACATGCAACAGACTCCAGGTTTTTATGGTTCTGTGCCAGTGTCCCTACAGCTGTGACATTGTGTGCCCTCCCCTGGCAGACATCCCTCAGCCCCCTGGTGCCATCCGGCTGGAGGAGAATGTGCCTGGCACCGTGACAGTGACCTGGGAGCCCTCAGCATCAGAGCAGTGGGAGAAGAACCTGTATTACACCATCCTGAAACGGGAATCCCAGAAGGGTCTGTGGCATGTGCTGGGGGATCTGATCTACAACAACAAGTTCACCTTCACCAGGGTGGTCCCAGGCAGGGATTATTACTTCAGGGTTGTGGCAAAAAATGACCTGGGAGCCAGTGATCCATCAGAGACTGTCCAGCCCTGGAAGATCTGGAAGAAAAAGGGTAAAACATTTCCAAGTATTTCTCTGTGTTGTATTTTGTTTCTTTCATTGCTTTTAACACCCCACCCTCAAAGGGGTCTCTCCTCCTGGGAATATTCTGTTGCCCAGAACAGGAATGCACAGAAATGCTCTGAGGAATTCCAGCTGGGCAGGGAAGGTTTGTCCTTTCTACAGGGACATTGTGCAGACCAACCCTTCATTCACAGCCATTACGACATGCAATTTGCCCCAAAATTAATTCCCAGCAAAATCTAAGGCCTTAGCATTGCAGAAACCAAAGTTTCTGAGTTCAAATTGAACGTTTGGTAATTCTGAGGAGCAGCAGATGTTACAATCCATAGGTGCATGGGATCTCTGGTAATCTGCAGAATCCCAGACACTGCACAAACAAACCCCCGCAAACCCTGCACTGCCGGGAGCAGTATCCGAGTGTGTGTTTGGTGCTGTCCCTTTTTCACAGCTGAATTTCGAGTGAAAGCACAGAAATACAGGGGAGTTAACCAGAACCAGCCGCCGAGGTTCCTGGTGCCGCTGAAATCCCACGTGGTGGTGACGGGCAGCGAGTGTCACATGAGCTGCGCCGTTGGAGGCCACCCCCCGCCAAAAATCACCTGGTACAAGGACAGCAGAGACCTCTCCCGAGATCCCAGCTACTTCTGCACCAACGACTTCGGAGTCTGCTCCCTGGTGGTGCTGGGGGTCACCAAGCAGGACGAGGGCGAGTACATGGTGGAAGCCAGCAATGAAGTGGGTCGTGCCTTCAGCAAAGCCTTCCTCGCCATCAAAGGTAACTGCAGTGCTGCTTCCCTGCTGGATCCGGGGCTGTCACTGCTGCCCAGGGCCTAAAAATGATACCCGGCCAGCTCCACCTGCTTACAAAGCAATGGTACATTGGGGCTGCTTTTACTGAA